>NC_054842.1:33465559-33775096 GCF_018345385.1 Vulpes lagopus | reverse complement strand
GCTTGATTTTGTTGGGGGCTCTCTGTGTTTTCTGGTTGTAGATTTCTGTTTCCTTCCCCATATTCAGGAAGTTTTCACCTATTATTTTTTCAAATTTCATGCCCCCTTTTCTCTCCATTTTTTTTTTCTGGGATCCCTATAATGCAAATGTTACTATACTTGTGTCACTGAATTCCTTAAGTCTGTTTTCATTTATTATTTTTTTCTCTCGTTCAGCTTTATTGGTTTTCATTAGTCTGTCCTCCAAGTTGCTGATACATTCTTCTGCTTCCTCTAGTCTACAGTTTATGCCCTCTAGGGTATTTTAATTTAAATTATTGAGTTCTTCATCTCTGTTTTGTTCTTTTTTATATTTTTTAATCTCTTTGTTAAAACTTTCTCTGAGGTCCCCTACTCTTTTCTCAAGTCCAGTGAGTATCTTTATGACTATTACTTTAAAACCTCTCTCAGGTATATTACCTCCATTTCATTTAGTTCTCTAGCTGTGATTTTGCCCTGTTCTTTTATTTGGACATATTCCTCTGTCTCATTTTTTCTCTCTGTGTCTGTTTCTCTGTTTCAGGAAAGTCAGCTACATCTCCTCCCATTGGAAGTAATGGCCTTATGAGTAAGAGGTCCTGTAGTTCCCTACAGTGCAGTGTCCCCTGTTCACTTGAACCTTTCATTTCAGGGGTGTCTTCTGTGAGTGTCTTATGTATCTTGCTTTTGTGGTTGAGCCTCAGTTGCTTTTATTTTAGTCCTCTGTAATGGCTCTTTTTGTCTATTCTGAGCACTGTTTGGTTCCTTTGTTATTAGTGGGCCTGTCTGGGTGTCCTTGGGACTGAGTTAGATCAGACCAGGCATTTGCCAGAGCTATAGTAGCACCATCCTGCAGGGCACTCTCCCTATGCCCACCCATTTCATTGGTGGGGAGTATCTTGCCCATTGCCAGGCATGCAGTCAAACTGGCGTGTGTGGTTTTCTTCCCTGTGCCCCAGGCAGGAGTGACTTTGGGGTGTACTAGTCTATGTTGGAAGTGCTTGCACACTGCCATGCTTGTGGTATAGCTTTGGATAGTCTCCTGTGGAGGTCGGGTTAGACGGGTAGGTCCACAGGAGAGCATGGAGGCAAGGACATTGGGTTTTAGCAAGCTAGATAATGTGTTTGTACCACATCTGTAGGTGTCCATGTATCTAGGATGAGATACATGGCAGCTGGTACCTGCCAGCTATTTTGTTCTAGGAGAAGTTTCCCAAAGATCCCTACCTCTCCAGCATATGCTCTGAGATTAGTAAACAAATTTCCTTCCCTTAACCCAAGTCGTCTTTCAGACTGCTGCTTCTGTTATGTATTTCCCGAGCTGTTTGTTAATGCTGTTTTATGCTTTTTTCTTTTTAAGGTAGGGATTCTGTTTCCTCTTGTCCTCTAGCTCTCCCAGAGGCAGCCTGTTTATTTTTAAAGTTCCTAGTGTTAAGCTCCAGAGATTGTAAGGACTTGTAAAATTAAGCCACTCTGGTTTTTAAAGCCAAATGTTATGGTGATTAGTCTTCCTAGTGCAGGTCCTCCATCCATGGGGTGCCTGGGGTGCCTGGTGTGGTCTTACTTCTACTCTCTTGTTATCTGTGGCTTCTTGCCCTCCCGTGGACAGTCCTGTGGGTCTGTTAAGCTCCCAACAAATCTCTGCCCTTCTACCCTCTTTGTGGCCTCTTCTCTACATTTACTTGTAGGGAGTCTGTTGTGACAGTCTTTTGATCATTTTCTGGGTTATATATGGTGTTGTGGGTGTTATCTCAGTGTATCCATGGGTTGGTGTGAGCCTAGGATCCTTCTACTCTACCATCTTCCTCAGAAATCTCAATCTTTTTTCAGTTTACAGTTTTAAACACCAGATCACCTTTGATGATTTGCAAGTAAGGAAGTATTGTTTTTTTATTTTTTTAAGATTTTTATTTTTAAGATTTTATTTTTTAAAAGATTTTATTTATTTATTAATGAAAGACACACAGAGAGTTAGAGGCAGAGACACAGGCTCCCCACAAGGAGCCCAATGTGGGAGTCTATCCTTGGTCTCCAGAATCACACCCTGGGCTGAAGGCGCCGCTAAACCGCTGAGCCACCCAGGCTGCCCAGTAAGGAAGTATTGTGATGTTAAGAATTTTACTGGCAATATGTCATGGTAGAATGCCTTGCATGAGGGAAATAGAAATAGATTAGTTGAGATTAATTCAGGAAGTGATGGCTATGGTAATAATCATGGAAAGAATTGTAGAATTATTATATTGAGGACAACTTGGGAGCACTTGTTAGCTAATGGCACAGAGGAAGATTGATACGTTTCTAGGTACATGAGTAAGACAGGGTAATGGTGGCCATGATAAATATGCATAACAAAGTACAGTTGTGCATTAACTAAATAAATCAGTTAATTGTATTGCCATGAGCAGACAGCTAGAAATAAATTAGTGTTGGAGTTAACTTCATTTGTGATATTTGGAGAATTTGATGTGGCATGCAAAGAAGAGTGCTACACATGATTTAAAAATGAATTTATTCAATTATAGATGATCAGATCTATTTTCAAAAATCTTTTGATTAAAATTTAACTTAATAAATATATAATATAATTAGTTTCAGGGGTAGCATTTAGTGATTCATCAGTTGTATATAACACCCACTGCTCATTCCATCAAGTGCCCTCCTTAATGCCCATCACTCAGTTACCCCATCCTCCTACCCATTTCCCTTCCAGCAACCCTGTTTGTTTCCTAGAATCAAGAGTCTTTTATGGTTTGTCTCTCATTCTGTTTTTATATCTTATTTTATTTTTCCTTCCCTTCTCTGTTTTGTTTCTTAAATTCCACATATGAGTGAAATCATGGTATTTGCCTTTCTCAGACTGACTTGTTTTGCTTAGCATTAATACCCTCTGGTTCTCTCCACCTTTTTGCAAATGGCATGATTTCATTCTTTTTGATAATTAAGTAATATTCTATAGTGTGTGTGTGTATGTGTGTGTGTGTGTGCGTGTACACACGCACACCACATCTTCTTTATCCATTCATCTGTTGGTGGACATCTAGGCTCTTTCCATATTTTGACTATTGTGAACGTTGTAGCTATAAACATTGGGTTGCATGTGCCCCAGCAAGGATACTATTTTAGTATCCTTTTGGTAAATACCTAGTAGTGCAATTGCTGGGTTGTAGGGTAGTTATATTTTTAAGTTTTTGAGGAACCTCAATACTGTTTTCCAAAGTGGCTGCACCAGTTTGTATTCCCACCAACAGTGTAAGAGGGTTTCCCTTTCTCCGCATCCTCACCAACGTTTGTTGTTTCCTGAGTTGTTAATTATAGCCATTCTGACTGGTGTGAGGTGGCATCTCATTAGTTTTGATTTGTATTTTCCTGATGCTGAGTAATGTTGAGTGTTTGTTCATGTGTCTATTAGCCCTTTGTCTGTCTATGGAGAAATGGGTGAAAAGGTCTATTGATAATGTTGAAGTTATAGAAGCTATGCATCAAGTGGATTAGATCTTCCAGAGAGTATGGTATAAAGGGAGGAGTGGCAGACATTAAAGAATTGAGCTTTAGGCAATTGACACAAAGAGGAAATGGAACTGAGAGCTTTCAGTGAAGCAGATGGAGAAATAGTAAGTTGTGTGTCATATTCCCCTTTGCTGTGTTCTCTTTTTTGTATTTGCAATTTTAATGCAGATTCTTTATACTGTTAGTAACAAGATTTAGAGGAGTTGTTCATACTATTTATATCTTTTCAGTGATGTGGTGGAGCCAACCTGTACTGTCCTGGGGAGCTGAATATTAAATTTCCAGGAATTTTGTGACCCAGTTAAATTAACCTTGTCATTATAAAAAGTTAAGTTTTATATACTTAAAATTAAATAAATCATATTAAAAATAAAAGTAATAAATTCTCAAAACTCACCACTTTCTCATTAGTTTACATGTTACTGTTTTCTATGCTCTTGAATATTTTATTTACATCTATTATATCTATATGGTAAAAATACTTTTTAGTGGTGTACTACTGTTTATTACTTCTCAACTCTGTTGATAGCCCTTTGGTAGTTTGAAATTATGGTAGGAGTATTTACATTATGAAAATCAGCAAACACTACAGGTTAGGGCTTAATTTATTATTTTTTCATTTGTCTATAGACTTAAAGTGATGAAATTATTGTTAATATTGTAGATTAAAGGTATATCACATTTATAGCCATTACAGTATAATAACACACATAGTTAAGAATTATATTTCCAGTATTTTGAGAACTGTTACTGATTAAGTAAAGAAATTGCCCACAGCATTGACTAATGAGTGAAGCTCTCAAAAAAGTCTGTCATTCCATGTATCCTGTTCATTAAGTGAACATGAATATCAATGATTTTTCATGTCAGAACTGTGTGTGTTCATTGGTTTCAACCAAACATTAAGTATGGATACAAGAGTGACAAATTATAATTTTATATTAATCGATTAGTTATATGGAATTTACAATAAGAATACTGTACATTTTTAAATTGTCAGTACATTGTTATATATCTTTTATATCAGTAACATTTCTCATCATTTATGTGCATATTTTTTTGAAGAGCCGGTTGTTAAACTTTTACTAGTACTCTATTGACTTTCATTTTATAAAATGAATAATATTCTTCCTAAGACTTCATTTTTTTGTATTGATAAATTCATCTTTTACAACTGAATTTTCATTTATATTTTGTGTAGCAGCTGCCATTTCCACAATCATTTCTTTCTCTTTGTTTCTCTGTCAATTTGAGGGTTCTTGTCACTCAGTGTTATGTGATACAGGCAGGAAGGATAACATTTTCAGTTTCCAGGATTTTTTTCTGGAAGTGGAAGAAAAAACACTTTTTAACAGCCATGTTCCAGGAGGTAAGGAAAATAGTAGAACAAAACTGCATTGTTTGTATGAATTAATTTGTTCGCTAAAATAATATATCACATTTTCTAGGGATTCAACTAATGAAACTACTGCCCATTCTGATGCTGGCAGTGAACTTGAAGAGACAGAGATCAAAGGAAAAAGAAAAAGGGGTCGTCCTGGTCGGCCTCCAGTATGTATTATACTTGTCTTTGTTCTTGTAATGTTTACTGAGTAAAGGGGCTTCATATAAGCTGCTTGTTAATTCTAGTTCTGTTAATACTTTTAAAAAATTTTGGTGGCATATTAGAGATTCTTGAAAACTTTGCTTTATGAATTGGATTGACAGTGATCAGAAAAAGGAGCTTGATTTTCGTCTTTTTTGCTCTCCATGCTGCACTTGTAAATAAATTGTGATCCATGTAAAGACATGGAGAAAATGATTAATATGAAATGAGATGTAGTTAATTATGACTTCCCTGATTTTTAGAGGGAATTGTTGCTTTCTTGTGAGCTCCTAAGCATGCATTTTGGTAGTATTAGTTTGGGATTTGGGCCTAGTGTCAGAATATATTCTCATTGATACATGATGGAGAAGTTAAGAAGAATTCTGGATATTCTTTTTTTTTTTTGTTTTTTTTTGTTTTTTTTTTTTAATTCTGGATATTCTTATTCTAGAGGGGTATCTTTATATATTTTTGTGTACACCAGTCATTATTCAGTTTAAGGTAGCATAAGCTCTCAGAGACGGTATCACTCACTATGTCAAGGGTTAAGGTTTATATTATTCTACACTCATTTTTATGATATGATTTGGTATTAGCCATTTTTTTCTATTTTGTGAATATTCTTCTGGAAAATTTCAGTCTCCTTTTGTGAGAGGCACGATATTATAATGAACTCTCTGTATAATCATTACCCAGCTATAACAGCTATCAAGTCATTGCTAATCTTGTTTCATTTCTCCATCCCTTATTTCCTTCCCATTTTATTTTCAAGGTCATCATCATTCCACCTGTAAAAATTTCAGAATGCATTTCTAAAAGACACATGCTTGCCTTTTCTTTTTAAAACTTTTATTATTGAAGTATAGTTGACGTAAAATGTTTTGTTAGTTTCAGGTTCACAACATTGTGATTTGACTATTCAGTATATGATGCAGTGCTCACCGTGATAAGTATAATTACTACCTGTCACCATACAGTGTTAGTACAATACTTTTTTTAAAAAAGATTTTATTTATTCATGAGAGACATAGAGAGGCAGAGATAGGCAGAGGGAGAAGCAGGCTCCCTGCAGGGACCTCGATGCGGAACTCGAGCTCTGTACTCTCGGATCACACCCTGAGCCAAAGGCAGATGCTCAACCGCTGAGCCACCCAAGTGTCCCATATTAGTATAATATTATTGACTGTATTCCCTATGCTGTATTTTAAAATACTTGTTACTAATTTAGTTTCTAAGTGGAAATTTGTACCCCTTAATCCCTTGTACTTATTTTGCTCCTCCAACCCCTCCCCACCCCTTCCCCTGCCCCTCTGGCAACCACTACTTTGTTCCCTGTATTTATGAATCTGTTTCTTTCTTTTTTGTTTTTGTTTTTTTTTTAGGTTTCACATATAAGTGAAATCATATGGTATTTGTTTTCCTCCATCTAACATATTTTGCTTAGCATAATACCCTATAGGTCAATCATGTTGTATGAATGTCCATCCATTTGCCATACCGATAGAAAGATTTCAGTTTTCTTTATGGCTGAATAATATTCGTGTGTGTGTGTGTGTGTGTGTATCTCATCTTTTTTAATCGATTCATCTATCAATGGACAATTTAGATTTTTTCTGTATCTTAGCTATTTTAAATAATGCTCCAATGAACATAGGGGTACATATATCTTTTTGAATTAATCTTTTTGTTTGCTTTGGGTAAATACCCAGTAGTGGAGGAAATACTAGGTCATATGGCATTTCTATTTTTAATTTTTTTAGGAATCTCCGTAATGGTTTTCATAGTAGCTATGCCAATTACATTCCCACTAATGGTACATGAAAGTTCCCTTTCTCCACATCCTTGCTAGCACTTGTTGTTTCTTGTTTTTTTTTTTGATACTAGACATTCTAACTGTTGTGATACGTTATTGTGGTTTTGATTTGCATTTCCTTGATGATTATTAATGTTCAGCATCTTTTCATTGGTCTGTTGGTCATCTGTATGTTTTCTTAGGAAAAATGTCTATTTAGTTCCTCTGCCCAAGGTTTGATTTATTTTTATTTAACAATACATATCATTATCATATCTCAAAATAAAAACATTGTATATACATAATCAAATTAACTACTTTAAAGTTTATAATTATTTCATAAATGTTACTATTTTTAAAGTATAGTTTGTTGATTTGAATTATGATGCAAATAAAATCTACTTGTTGGAATTGATTGTCATATTAACCAGTTATTATAAATATGTCCTTGTGACTTAAGACTTTTTTGTGTATTATTGGTATTCTATCCATGTTTCTTTGCTTCAGTTTTTAATTAGCTTCAATGAATCTTCATAACCTTTAATTTTCTAGCATAATCTTAGTTTTAAAAAAGGTTGGAGGGATGACTTCTGCCATTTTCTCTACACTCTTATATTCCACCTTTATTTAAAAGGAAAAAAATTGTAGAGGAAAAGACATACACTAAAGTTAGTCTTTATAATACTTCTCAATTTTGTTAGAATATTTGGTGGTAGAATTCCTTATGAAGCATTTTGGGAAAAGTTCAAGAGCTCTACACTTAGACACTGATCTAGTTCCCCTTACTATTTCTCAGGCTATAGGCAAGTTACATTGTTTTCACTAGGATTCAAATGAGTTAAAGAGGTGCAAATTGTAAATAAGACTAAACTTGCTTGAAGGTTGGAGAATGAACTGCCTATATGATTGCTTACTTGAATTTGTTTTCCTTCAGTTGAAATTCTTTATAAGACTCCAATTAAGTGCTTCCTTCTTCAAAAACTTTTTTTTTTCTTCCTGAAGAGAATTTATCATCCCTTCAGCAGGCTGTTGTGTTATTCTTTAGAACTTGGCTAATTTTGATATGTGTATAGCTGCATTCGTATAATATTTTTGTTTTCCTTGTTGAGAAGAAGTATGCATATTCAAACTGAGCTCTTTTGTGGTTAAAAGATGATTTAATTCTACTAAAATTGCTACTCCATAATCTAGTAGGTAAATAGTACATGTTCATCCCATGTTAATAAAATTGAAAATGAGTTTACGAGGATAGGATAGTGCATTCCAGAGACTTGTGTTAGATTTTAGTCCATATCTTCACACTCATTAGTTCACATGGGTATCTATACTCACTTCCACCGGACTTAAGCCTGTTTGTTGACCATGGAAAGAACACAACTTCATGAATTTCTCCTCTGGCTTTGCACTAACCTGATGGTATTTATGTCATTTAATTGTAACATCAGTATAATGACATAGTCTTATGTGCAGTTTACAAAATAGAAAAGTATGAAGTACTAATCCACCTAGGGTCACATACAGTATTTAAGTGGCAAAGCTACGTTTTGAACTTGCATTTTAAACTCCCAAAGTCTGTCTATCGAGAATGCCAAAGTGCCAAGCTATTTTATATTGAGAGATTTTATATTTTATGTTGAGAGATTTTATATTTTCTATTTCATATTGAGTGATGTAATTGTCAGAGTGATCAGGTTTGACATATGCTCCAGTACCTGTTCTGAAGGTTGCTTGGACATTTTCAGTCAGCTGGCTCCATTTAGGACAATTCTAAGTTGTGATTGATACATACTTTCTGTTGTTTTAATATTTATATTTTTAAAGAAGACTTCATGGTCTCTAGTTTTGTTTACTCAGCCACATGAAACAAATAGTATAAGGACTTTCTGTTATGGGTAGTATTCTTTTCATTTCTAAATTCTTACACGGCATCTCATTGTTGGTATTTCTTTTTGGTATAATATTTCAGAGACCTTGTTTGTTATTAAAACACTTATATTTTGTAGTTGTCCTAATCAATACTTTTTATTGTAACTCTCTAGCCAATTGATTAACAATCTCTAAACAAACCCTATATCGTGTTTATACTGACACTATGATTGTATTAACAAATAATAGTATCATTTCCTTTGTCTACACACACTACTTGCTTGGTGATGATATCCAGTCTCATGACTTTAAATACCATGTCTAAGTTTATGTTAGTAAGATTTATATCTCCAGGCTGGACTTTACTCTGGACTCCAAAGTCATTAACATGTCTGTTGAGTTTCTTTCTTTAGATAGTTAATGGGACCATGATGTTTAAAAAATCAAACTGCTAAGCTGTCTATCCCCTGCCCACCTCTTTTGTATAATGGCAACTTCAACCCTCCCCGTTGCTCAGGCTTTAAACCTGTGGTCATTTTTGACTCTTTCTCACCTGTATTCGGTATATCAGCAAATGCTGTCTAATCGATTTTTAGATTGTGTCTTTTTTTTTTTTTTAACTGAAAAACTGATTTAAGACACTGTCAGATACTTTTGCTCAAATCTGTCAGGATTGTTCCTTGTCTTAGGACCGTGTCTTATCTTCTTATTGACATCTCCCCTAAAAGTGGTATTTAAAATTGCAAATCCTCACTCCTACCCAAGGAGACTTATACACATGGAAGAAGGTGATTGTATGTGTGTGTATGTGTTTTTCCCTCTTTCCACAATACTTGATTTCCATCTAATGTAGTATACATTTAACTTATGTACTGTCTGTCTCCCCCCTGCTAGAAGATAAGCTTCATGAAGATAGGGACTGAAGATAGGGATTTTTATCTGGTTTGTGGAGTGCTGTGTAGTAGTGTATGACTTTCATTAGGTGTTCATTAAATACATGAATGGTGTTTAATTTTGTTAAATTGTCACTCTTTTTTCCTGCTGTTTAAAATTATTTTATTTTGAAATAATTTCAGATACAGAAAATTTTTAAGAATTCTGCAAAGAATTTCTATGCAGATTCTTCACACAGATTTTCCACATGTTAGCATTTTGTGATGTTTATTTTTATCATTTTCTCTATATATGTACATATATATGTAAATATATAGTTTTATATATGTAAACCTGTATAGTAGCCCTCCCCCCTTATCTACAAGGGACTCCTGATGGATACCTGAAATTGCAGATGGGAACAAACTTTATATATACTATTTTTACCCTATATATACATACTTATGATAAAGTTTAATTTTATTTATTTAGTTATTGAGAGAGATCATGTGTGCATGCAATTGGGGACGAGGGGCAGCGGGAGAGGCAGAATTGCATGCAGGCTCCATGCTCAGCACAGAGCCTTATGCGGGGCTCAGTCTCACGACCCTGTGATCATAACCTGAGCTGAAATCAAGAGTTGAATTGCTTAATCGACTGAGCCACCCAGGTGCCCCAGTAAAGTTTAATTTACAAGTTACACGTATTAAGAGATTAACAACAATAACTAAGAACAATTAAAACTGTATACTGTAATAAGAATTACATGAATGTGGTATCTCTCACATATCTTATTATGTAGTCACACTTCTTGTGATGATGTGAGATGAGAATACGCTTATATGATGAGATGACATGAGGTGAATGATGTAGGCATTGTGTCATAGTGTCACTCTACTATTGATCTTCTAATGATAACTCAGAAGGAGGATCACCTGCTTCTGGACTGTGGTTGACTATAAGTAACTCAAACTGAGGAAGGTGAACCTGTGGATAAGGAGGTCTATTATATTATTTATCCATTATTACTTTTAAACTGTTTGAGAGGAACATACATGGTACTTTACTCCCAATGCTTTCTTTAGTATGAAATTCCTTAAAATCAAGGATATTCTCTTACACAATCACAGCACAATTATGAAAATAATATTGATATAATACTGTTATCTATATCCTTCATTCCACTTTTGCCAGTTGTCCTAGTAATTCCCTAAGCAAAGAAAAAAAAATGGTTTTCCTTTGGGTCAGAATTCAGTCCAGAATTTCATTTGTCATGTAAGTGAACTCATCTGCAAACTAACCTATCTTGAGTCTCTAGTTTAAAGTTTTATTAAGGATTTTGTTTTCTTTGTTCTATTTAAATGAAAACTGAACTTCTATTCTCAGAATTATTTAACTTTTATATTTGCCTTGGCTGAAATGGAAAGTTAAATCAAAAGATACAATTTTTATTTTAATTTCTATATATTCATACCCATAGAAGATGGAGAATACACATGAAAATATTAACAAGCATTGGAAGAACAGGTGAATTTGTGAGAGTTGGATCTCCTAAATTCCTTGATACTTTTATGTAGAATATTATGAATTTCCTGACATTTAATATTTTATATAATTTTTAAAGGCTTTATGGTACTTTGTACCAAATTAATTAATCCCTTATTATTGAACATTTATGTTAAAAATTCTTCATTAATCTAAACCATACTGGCATAAACTATTACAAATAAATTTTCCATACTGATACAAACTATTTCCCAAATTTTGCTGTAGATCCATTGATCTTTTTTTAAATCCTAAATTCTTAAAAGTGGAGTTGGTCAGCCAGAAAGGTATGCCATGTTTTGAAAGCTTTGAAGGTGTATTGCTGGTTTGCCTTTCACACAGCAAAATACATAGCATTGCCCATCTTACTGTTGATTATACTAATTATTAAAAATTTGCTTATTTTTAAGTGGTGTAAATTTTAACAATATGTTTTGAAATATTGATCATTATTGTTTCTTTTTTGATTGTCCATTTATCATTTTCTATAGCACTTTCCTATTTTTATGTTTCTAAAGTTGTTTTTTTTTTTTTAAGTTGTTTTTTTTTTTAAATTATTTATTTATGATAGTCACAGAGAGAGAGAGAGAGAGAGAGAGGCAGAGACACAGGCAGAGGGAGAAGCAGGCTCCATGCACCGGGAGCCCGACGTGGGATTCGATCCCGGGTCTCCAGGATCGCGCCCTGGGCCAAAGACACGCGCCGAACCGCTGCGCCACCCAGGGATCCCTATTTTTATGTTTCTAAAACCAGTAATCTGGGATCCCTGGGTGGCGCAGCGGTTTGGCGCCTGCCTTTGGCCCAGGGCGCGATCCTGGAGACCCGGGATCAAATCCCACATCGGGCTCCCGGTGCATGGAGCCTGCTTCTCCCTCTGCCGGTGTCTCTGCCTCTCTCTCTCTGTAACTATCATAAATAAATAAATTAAAAAAAAATAAAACCAGTAATCTCATTATAAAATGATTTTTTTGTAACTTAAGCCTACACACTTTTCTGATCACTTTTTGAAATGTATTCATCATTTGGACTTCTATCTCCTTTCTCAAACCAACTTTGTTACCTATTTGATTATTAATTTTTCATTTAATATTCTATAGACTAATTTTTAGTTTGGAGTTCCTTAATTTAGTTAAAGCATAGCATAATTCTTCCAGGAACTCACAATTAAAATGTGAATCACGGGATCCCTGGGTGGCACAGCGGTTTGGCGCCTGCCTTTGGCCCAGGGCGCGATCCTGGAGACCCGCGATCGAATCCCACGTCAGGCTCTCGGTGCATGGAGCCTGCTTCTCCCTCTGCCTATGTCTCTGCCTCTCTCTCTCTTTCTCTCTCTCTCTCTCTGTATGACTATCATAATAAATAATAATAATAAAAAAATTAAAAAAAAATAAATAAAATGTGAATCACCATTCAGTTTCCTCATCCCACAATCCATTCCCTCCCTTCTATATCTAATTAGATCCGATTTGGTAAATTTTTATTTCACAGTGTCTTCTACATCTGTCTCTTCTTTTACATTCCCCAATTTCCTTTTTTTAGGTTTCACTTTATAGGGAGTTGGAACTGTTAACTTCCTGCCTTTAGTCTTTTCCCTTTTTTATTACATTAAAAAAAAAAAATAGTGCCAAGTTGACTTTTTTTTTAACTTGTTCAGATAATAAGTGCCTTTTTGTTGTGAGTTATGGCCTTTTATTTTGCCTTACAACCTAATATTTTATTGTGTTTCCTTATTTATAAACTTTCATTCAATCAGATACATTTCTTTATCCTTCTCTATGTGTGGGTGTCTTGTGCTTCATGGTGTTTTTCCTTTCTAGAAACCTTGTTTCCTGAATTCTATTTATGGTAATCATACCAATTTTACTAATCCATTAAGTTCCAACTGGCAGCTCATCTCTTCTGTGAAAGTTTCTCTGGTTATCTGTTACTGGAAATTCTCTGTCCCTTCATAGAACACTTGGAGCACTTACCTTAAATTTCTATGACAAATTTCTTTATAGACTGTAGTGTACTATATTATATTGCAGTTATTTGTGTTCCTGGTTGTTAAAAAATAATTTGTATGTAATGATTTTGTATTTAGTTATTCCAAGTATGTTTATATACACGATTGTGAAAGGGTCGGTGTTATTGCACATTCAGAGCTTACAAATAAATTCAGGTAAGGGACAAAACTAAAAAACAATATTGGTAAATCTGTGTCTCTTAAAGTTTCTAGAAAAGTCATTGCATATTCAGAGTGCAGTTCATTTTATACAATGCTGTTGGGATAGCGTAGTTTAGGGTTGTTAATTTTCCTGGACAGCAGTGCTAACTTAAAACAGTTTACCAGGAAAAAAAAAAAAAAAAAAAAAACAGTTTACCAGAACTATAGATACACATTTAAATTAAGTAACAGACACTTTTTCATAAAGCATTTGTTCTAAACTCTGACATTTGATTACATCATTTTCGCAAAGATGCAGTGAAGAGTGTGTAGCTTAATGATTTCATGAGCATATTTTCTGTGAAAGTCATTACTTAATAGTTTTAGGCAGGCTTTGTTTTGGGTAGTTTTGTTTTCCTACATGTAATTATTTATTAGCATCCCACTCCCCACCCCCCACCCCCCGTCCCATGTCCTTTGAAGTAGCTCCAGCAATGAACACATGACTCTAGGTTTCTTTGGTAGTAACCCTATGAACCATGGACATCTCATTTAAACTGTTTTTAATGGGATTTGAAGCATGAGTCTTCCTCCACCACCAGTTGACAGCATTGTATTGGGATGTTGAAAAATACATCTTAAATACTGTAAGTTCATTGAAAACCGTGTGTGGTAGTGTATGGAAGGATAAACTTTTAAATGTATCTGGTACATAGTAACTGCATGATGAATAAAGAAATAAAAGTTGTGTTGAATAGTGAAAAAAAAAAGTCTCTCTTCTCGAACCTTGTGTTCTGTAGATGGAATTAGTTTGTCTTTGCTAATGGTTAGATTCAGGTTCTGCATATTTGGCTATAATACCACTTAAGTATCACTTGAGCTCTTAAGCAGGAATTCTGGAAGGTTAAAGTAGGTGAGACCCTGTAAGACATGACTTAGAAATTAGACATGCCCCCTGGGTTGAGACAGGTATTTGGAAGGAGATCCACTTTGCTATTAATTTAAGAAAGATGGGCATCCCTGGGTGGCTCAGCGGTTTGGTGCCTGCCTTTGGCCCAGGGCGCGATCCTGGAGTCCCGGGATCGAGTCCCACGTTGGGCCTCCGGCATGGAGCCTGCTTCTCCCTCTGCCTGTGTCTCTGCCTCTCTCTTTCTCTATGTATATCATGAATAAATAAATAAATATTTTTAAAAAATTTAAGAAAGATTTCCTAGGCAAGAAGTAATTGGGGTAGATGGGGTTAGTGGATCACGTTTTGTCAGGAAGATGTGTGTGTGTGTGTGTGTGTGTGTGTGTGTGTGTGTGTGTGTGTGTGTATGTGTATCCAGAATCAGTAAGCATTTAGAGATGTCTTCTTAGCTAGATCTTTGCCATATCTGTGGTCTGGCAGCCTCTTGTGGGAGACGTACCTAATGGCCTGAGATTCAAGGATAGGACTTCAGTCAGTCCCTGAGGTAAACTGATAATGGTAAGACAGAACTCTAGTTCCAGAGGAACTGGTTTACTGGCTAGGTTACTAAGGTATTAGTAATCTGTGAATTAAGGCAAGGAGTCTTGAAACAACTAAGCAAGTTTGACGTGGAACATCATCTGTTTCTTTCATCTGAGCACTTTGGATCCTTGTTTAGGAATGGAAATAGACCTATAGGCGGTCTCACCTTTGTGGCAAAAATGTGTAGGGAAGGGAGCCTGTTAAGTCACAAGTTAATAAAGGGCTACATATGTAGTATTACCTGTTAAAATAACTGTCAAAATTCTTAAATTCCCCCTACATCTCTGGCCCCCTGCCAGACTCCAAGCAAACATGTGATTTGAGTGGGATAAATGTAGTTTATATGTCTGAGATGGGGATTCTTCTCAGGACTGCAAAATTGTATCCTTTGGGTATAACCTGAAGATTGATTGTATGTATCCTGTGTTGCATTATTACCTTCTCTCTTCTTAATCTTTATTAGGGACAGTCTTTCTGAGCATCTTTTACTGTTTATTACTGTCCGAATTTGGAATATGGGAAAATCACTCTTGGGATAATGGGGATAAAATAGATGGATCTTAGATTAGATGAAATGGATTTTTGTGATCTCTCCCCCCTTTATGATCCATTCTAAAGGATCCCAGGTGTGAGAATTCTGGCTTATTTCCTCTTTACTTAGGGAGTTTAGCTCATATTACCTATATACTATATATGTATAATGTATGTCTATGTGACACGCACAAACATTTCTATACATACACAGGCTTACTTGTCATTGTGTTATTTGTAATTGTAAAATATCCAGAATAAAATAAATGCCCATCAGCAAGTTAATGTCTAAAAAAAATTACTATATGTCTGTTCAATGCAACACTACAGCTTTCAGAAAAGAAGGTATTCTCTAGGACAGACTATAGATTGACTAAAAATATGTGAAAATAGAATGGTGCAGAACTGTGCATAAGTAACATAAAGTATAATATGTGGAAATATATAAGAAATATATATGTATATAATGTATTTGGGTTTTTCCCCATTTTTTTTTATTCTGGTGAAATACACCTAAAAATCTGCCAACTTAACCATTTTCACGTGTACAGTTCAATTGTATTAAATACATTCAGAATATTGTGCAGTCATCACCACCATCCCCAGAAATTTCTTATTTTAAAACTGTAATTCTAATAAATAAGACATGAGGATGCAATGTTGAGCATAGAAAATATAGTTAGTAATATTTTAAGAATTTTGTACAGTAACATGGTAACTAGATTATTTGTAGTGGTCACTTCATTATATATATTAATATTGACTCATTATGTCGTATACCTGAAACTATTATAAAATTGATAAACTTTAATAAAAACAAAATGTAAATTCTATACCCATTAAACAATAATGCCCTATTTCTGCTTTCCCTCTGGTAACCAGTTTCTATCTATGATTTTGAATAAGTACCTTATATAAGTGGAATAATAATAGTATTTGCCTTTTGTGACTGGCTTCTTTTACCTAGGATAATGTCCTCAAGGTTCACCCATGTTGTAGGTTATGTTAGAATTTCCTTCCCTTTTAAAATGGAATAATATTCCATTGTGTGTATATACCACATTTGCTTATCCATTCATCCATCAGTAGATACTGGGGTTGCTTTTAAGTGTGGGCTATTGTGAATAATGTTGCTGGGTGTACAAATAAGTTTTTGAGACCCTGTTTTCCGTTCTTTTGGTTATATAGTTACATGTGTAATTGGATGATCTTATGGTATTTTTATTTTTAATATTTTGAGGCACTGACATACTGTTTCCCACAATGGCTGTACCATTTTACATTCCCATCAACAGTGCATGATGGGATGTGGAGAATTCTGATTGATGAGAAATCAGAATTCTCCATATCCTCTCCAAGAAATGTTTTCTCTTTTTTTGATAGTAGCCATCTTAATAATTTTAAAACATATTTTATTTATTTATTCATGAGAGACACACAGAGAGAGGGGCAGAGACACAGGTGGAGAGAGAAGCAGGCTCCTTGCAGGGAGCCTGATGTAGGACTCGATCCTGGGACTCCAGGATCACGCCCTGAGCTGCTTATCTGCTGAGCCACCCAAGCATCCCATAGTCATCTTAATAATTGAGGAGTTCCATCTCATTGTAGTTTTAATGTGCAGTTCCCTAATGATTAGTGAGATTGATCATCTTTTCCCTGTGCTTAATGGCCATTTACATATCTTATTTGGAGAAATGTCTAGTTAATAAGTTCTTTATATATTATGGATATTAATCCCTTATCAGATATGATTTGTAAATATTTCTTCCCATTCCATGGGTTGCCTTTTGCTCTTTACCCATTGAGTGGTTTTGGCACCCTTGTCAAAAATCATTAAACCATATATATGAGAGTTTGTTTCTGGGTTCTCTTTTATATTCTACTGATCTATATGTTTGCTTTTATGCCAACACCACACTGTTTTCATAGTGTATTTTTGTAATATGTTTTGAACTCAAGAAGTGTGAGTCTTCCACTGTTTTTTTTTTTTCCGCCTTAAGATTGTTTTGGTCATTTTAGTTCCTTTTGGGATTCCCTGTGAATTATAGAGTGTTTTTCTATTTCTGCAAAACGGGTAATTTAGATTTTGATAGAGATTACATTGAATCTGTAGGTTACTTAGGGAAGTATTGACCTCTTAAGAATATTCTTCCAACCCATGAACATAGAATGGATTTCCATTTATTTCTTCTTTTTTATAAAAGATTTTATTTGAGAAAGAGATAGACTGAGAGAGAGCAGGAGCAGGGCAGAGAGAGAAAGGGAGAAGCAGGCTCCCCATGGAGCAGGGAGCCTAACATGGGGCTTGATCCCAGGACCCTGAGATCATGACCTGAGCTGAAGGCAGACGCTTAACCAACTGAGCCACCCAGGTGCCCTGGTTTCTTTTTTAATTTCATATGCATTTCTTTGTTTATATGACATACAAGTACTGAGTAGTAGTGTTTGTCTCTTAGGAAAGTAGATTGTGGTTTGAGGGTAGGGGTGGGCAAGTTTTCATTATATAACATTAATCACCTTTTGATTTAGGCCATGTGAGTGTATAACTTATTTAATATGGAAAAATAACATTTTGCTTCCTCTCTTCAAATACACATATATGCATACACAACACACACACACAGAAACATGTGCTTGCATGATACTGAGAAAATACCTGTTACTCTGAAGAGTGAGCCCAGATACAAGACTTATTAGGAGGAGCCAAAATCAAGAGTCTAGCTACAGAGAATGAATGCATGAAATGTTTTTAGGCAACTTTATTAGCCTGTAAAGAGGGATTTGGTATGGTAGGTGACTGAACAGATAGTAAATAATAGCCTTACTTGCCATGCTGAAGAGTTTGGATTTTAAATTGATGGTTAGGAGGGTCACTAAAGGTTAGAGATGTGATGGCATTACTTTTGTAGTATAAGAATTACTGTGGGTATAGTATTGGAATAATGTGGGATCGTTCAACAGAAATAGGATGTGAACCACATCTGCAACTTCATATTTTCTACTAAGATCCCAAAAAATGGGTAATAAAATTAATTTTAATATATCTAATATGTTATTTCCTCATGTAATTAATATAACATTATAAGTGAGATATTTTATATGTTATTTTTCATTTTAAATCTTTACAATCTTGTGACTATTTTATGCTTACTGTCCAGACATTTTATTTTTGACTAGTCCTATTTCACATTCTCAGCTACATGAGAGTAGGGGCTACCGTGTTAGTGCAAGTGTAGACAATCGAGGCCTAGTCAGGAAATAGTATCTATTCCAGTAATTGGAACAGAAAACTTAATTGTGAAGAATTATTAAAAATCCTTAGTCATGTGTCATTTAGGAATTGCAAATTAAGATAACAATGAGATAACAACTGTATATCTATTAGAATAGCTGAAATCCAAAAACCTGACAAAGCTGTCAAGACTACAAAGCATTAGGAACTCTCATTCATCATTGGGAATGCAAAAATTATATCTACTTTGGAAGACATTCTGGCAGGTTTCTCTGCAAAGCTAAATGTAGTTTTATCGTATGATTCAATAATAATCATCCAGGGCACCTCGGTGGCTCAGTGGTTGAGCATCTGCCTTTGCCTCAGGTTGTGATCTCAGGGTCTTGGGATCGAGTCCCACATCAGGCTCCTCGTGGGAAGCCTGCTCTCCCTATGTGTCTGCCTCTCTCTCTTTGTCTCTCATGAATAAATAAATAAAATCTTTAAAAAAAATAATAATCATCCTAGATTTTTACGTAACTCATTTGAAAATTATGTCTGTACAAAATGCTATATATAAATGTGTATAGCAGCTTTATTTCTAACTGTCAAGAAATGGTGACCAAGATGTCCATCATTAGGTAAGTGAATGGCAAAATGTGATGCATTCATACAATGGAATATTATTTAGGAATGAAAAGAAATTGGCTATTCAGCCACTAAGACATAGATGAAACTCAAATGTATATTGTTAAAGTGAAAGATACAGCCTAAAGAGGCTACATATTGTGTGATTTAACTATGTGAATCTGTAAAAACTAAAACTATAGTTAGGAGCAAAGGATTCATTGTTTGCCAAAGAGAAGTGGGAGGGTGGAGTAGGAGAAACACAGGGATTTTTTTTCAGATGATGAAAACTTTTCTTTGATATTATATTGTGCATACATGACACTGTACATTTGTTAAAACCCATTGAACTTCACTTAAAAAGTGAATTTTATAAGTATAGATTTTATAAATTCATTTAGGAGGTTAGGTGGATACTAGGATGGAATGTAGCACGTGACAAAGCAGTCTACCTCTTTTTGAAGTATTTGAAACCATGTCACTGGAGGGAGTTGGCAGGAAGTTGCTGACTTAAGTAACTTTGGAAATGAATCTGTAATACTAAAATCAAAGAAACTATGTTGTATATATAAGCAATATAATCTGGTTAATGAAATTGTTTCTTTTGGGGTATGATTGAACAGTTCTAATACTGCATACTAGTGGGTGTCAGGTTTGTCACTGTTGGGTTGGGACCATACTGATTTATTTATTTAAATAAATAAATAAAATATAAATGAATATATTTACATGTATATAGAGAGAGCACATATTTCTTTGCTTTAGAGCCTAGAAGAAAGGACACTCAATATCAAGAAACAAAACCTATTGCCCAGATCTTCTTCTGATATCATTCTCCAATAAAAGGAACTAGAGTCCTTGGAGTATTGGCTGGTTTTTAAATTGAGGAAGGGAATGTATAAGATGAGCCTGCAGAATATTATACTGTCAGAACGTAATTAGTAAGACACATAAGTACACACACAGATGGGCGTATGTGAAATGGATGTAATAGCCAAATAAAAGATTTCCCAATGGCCAGAGCTGAAGCAGGTTGAATAGTAGAACTGTGTTGAATTATAACCCAGAGGATAAAATAAATTCTAATGAATCCACATTAGTTTAAATGATTGAATGAATGAGAACAGACATGTCTCCCATACTAAAGAATTTCTAAATATATGTAAATACTTTTCCCAGAAAGAAATGTTGAATAACTCCCCACCTCTTAAATGTGGGATGTATGAAGTATCTTTCTTCCAAAAGTACACTATGGAAGGGGGCGGATAAGTAACTTTACAGTGGAGAAACCTGACAAACACCACCTTAGTCAATTGATTAAAGTCAGCGTTTACAGTAATAAATCATGTTGGTAGTGTATACCTTTGATATGAGGTGAAAAAAAAAAACTTCTCCAAACCCTTATCTCAGTGTAGTGATGAGAAAAACCATCAGACAAAACCTAGTTGATGAACATTCTATAAAACACTTGGCCAGAAATCCTCACAACTGTCAAGATTACTTGAGTCTCAGAGACCTACCTAACAGGTAAGAAATATAGGGAGGCAAAAAATATCTGAAAGGACAAAATCCATGTGGCTTATTGATAGAGTTTCAAGACATGTGTATTATATTTGGCAACACTATTTTCATTGGTAAGTTTGGTGAAGCAGCAACCATGATGAGTTTATATATGAATGAAATTTATGAGAATAATAATAGTGACTGCTGGTGATTATATCAAATTGCCCTAGGCTTAAAGGTTAGACATAAAGTGGTAGCTAATGTTGAGTTTTTTTAAAAAATTGGGGAGATGTGATGAGTATCAATTCTGTCAAGGCAGGAGTGTTTGTATAGTTTATTGTTGTATTTCGAGAACCTAGAACAATTTTAAATATGTTCAGTGTATGTTTGTTACATGAGTTGAGTGGATAAGAAATACTTGAGGATCTATATAGAGAAGTTGAATATGCAGTATTTCCAAGTTAAATTTTATTGAATGAGGTTTCTAAGGGAATAGACTATTGAGGAAGGTATAAAGAAAGAGATGTAAAGGAGGCATGGTTAAAATCTTCAGCATTGGCATTATTGTTGTGTAAAACACTAACTTCTTTTTAAATTTTCATGTCTTATATAAATTACACTTTACCGTTTGCAGTTTGTTTTTAATTACTAAAAATTGTAAAGCTTCCTTTGGTCAGGAATTGTATCTCTTACCTGTAGGTAGTGCTAAGTATTTATACAGGGTCATACATAACTGAGGTATTCTGCATAAAGAAAAGTGTACCTGTGTTTAATTTAATGTTTCCCTCATCTTTTTATCAGTCTACAAATAAGAAACCTCGAAAATCTCCAGGAGAGAAGAGTAGAATTGAATCTACTGTTAGAGGAACAGGTCGTGGAAGAGCTAATGGGCACCCTCAACAGAATGGTGAAGGGGAGCCTGTCACATTATTTGAAGTGGTGAAATTGGGGAAAAGTGCAATGCAGGTAAATTTTAAGTGTTTTTATTTACAAAGCAGTACACCTATGTGAATCCTTTTAAGTGACATTTTACATATCTTGCTGATTGTATAACATTGAGAAATTTATCTTAAAAACTTTTGTTTTCTAAACAGTATTAGGAAAGGCACTTTAGATTACAGTGTACTGAGTAAAATGACTTTTGTATAATAGCTACCTAAGAAAATTTTTATTGCCATAGTATATTTTTTTAGAATCAGGCTTAAAATAAGTCATATGTGTACTGAAGAATATTTCAAATAAGAAAGGGCATAACAAAGGATTACATAGTGAACTAGGAATAACCGTAATTAATATTCCATAATTATTTTGTGTATGTGATCTTTTATAAACTTCTTATTCTCCCTTCTCTTTCCTCATTCACTTAACATATATTACTAAATATTCTGCAAGAGCTCATAATTATTGGCTTCTTACTAATTTATTGTAAGGTAAACCATAATTATTTTGTTATTCTTTTAGTGCATCTTTACATTTTTTTTTACTGTTAACAGAAGTCATTCATGTTTACTTCTTCAATTCTTATTTTCGTTTTAAAATAGTTGAGGTAAAATTATTTGGTGAAAGGTTATTTCTTAACTGTGTAATACATAAATACATTCTACTCTTCAAAACATTTTACTAGTATATCTTTCACCAGAGTCTACCTAGCAAATGAATACTTTATATTTAGAATCTATTTGGTAACATCGGTGAAAATTGTATTTCATTGTTTTATTTATTTACTTAGTTATTTACTTTTAAAGATTGATTTATTTATTGAGGGAGAGAAAAATCCAAGCAGATTCCACACTAATCATAGAGCCCCACACAGGGCTTGATCTCATGACCCTGAGATCATGACCTGAGCTGAAACCAAGAGTTGGAGGCTCAGCAGACTGCACCACCTAGGTGCCACTGTAATTCATTATTTTAATCTGCATTTCTTTGATCACCAATAATAAAAGTTCAGCCTTTTTATTCACTATTTATTTGCTCATTTGCTCATTTTTTATACTTAATTTTCAGTTTCTTTAAAATTTAGGTAACTTAAGAAACAGGTTTACTTTTAGAACTTTTCATTAGTATACTTTTTATTTTTTAACCTGTATTTCCTTTTGCATTCCTTAAGGGAGTTTGGTGTTTACTCCTTTTTATGTATGTTACCAAATTGATATGTTCAAGGATCTTGGAATTCATGTGGGAAGAGAGGGAGGTGGGGTAGTGTGATGATGCTAATGGTAAAAGAAATACAAAATTTCCAGTTAATTTGAAGCAATGGTCAGACTCTAAGATACATAAGTATAATTTTAAAATAATGGCCTTTAGCTACAAAGCTTGATAGTTTCTTTATTACACTTTAGTAGAAAATTGTTAGCAAGCTATAACTATTTTATTTTTGAAGGGTATTTTATGGCTTTCCACTTTTAGGTGGAAACTTAAGCAGAAAAATGAAGGAAATTTATTTTTTATTTTTATTTTTATTATTTTTTTTATAGATTTATTTATTTATTTTAGAGAGAGCATGCCAGTGTGAGCAGGGGAATGGGCAGAGGGAGAGAATCCTCAAACAGACTTCCTGCTGAGTGCAGAGCCTGACATGAGGCTTGATCCCAAGATCCCAAGATCATGACCAGAGCCGAAATCAAGAGTCGGATGCTTAACCGACTGAGCCCCTCAGACACCCCAAGGAGGTTTAGTTTTATGTATAAATTTAAACATTGCATTTCAGTATTTGCTTTCATTTTTTTCATGTAAGATTTTATAAGATCTTTGTATTTATAAAGGTAATTTTAATGTATATTGTATTAAATCTCAATACCAGCTTCTTAAAATATGAAAAATAACTTCAATATTTAATGTAACAAAATTTGGTCTAGAATTTGAAACCAAATAATGACTATTTTGTAATTTTTTTTCATTCAGGATTCTAATTATGGGCATTATTTCCTCTGAATTTACTTTTTAATTTTTAATGTTTTTATACTATTCCTTAACATTACTGGGCCATAATTTATTTAAACAGTTTTTATTTCACCTGCTTTATTCTTAAAATATAAACTGCACTACTAAAACTAGTTTACTATTCATATAAACCAGACTAGTTTTATTTTATTAACCATAATACTTCTTTGAATAGTCAGATATCTATCTAAAATGTATGTGTGGGAGTGTTTTTGTAACATAAATTTCTGAAAGTAGTTGCTGAGTAGAGGGAATGCATATTTATTTATTTATTTATTTTTATTATTTATTTATGATAGTGAGAGAGAGAGAGAGAGAGAGAGAGGCGCAGAGACACAGGCAGAGGGAGAAGCAGGCTCCATGCACCGGGAGCCTGATGTGGGATTCGATCCTGGGTCTCCAGGATCGCGCCCTGGGCCAAAGGCAGGTGCCAAACCGCTGCGCCACCCAGGGATCCCGGGAATGCATGTTTAAAAAATTGATGTTTCTTTTATTGAAGGTGGCACACTAATCTCACTATTACCTCCTCATTTCAAACATAATGATAGATGAATATTAAAAATAAAATACAGACATTAATGAGTTTAGAAACTAAATGTGTGCCTTAAGTAGAAGATAGTCTACAATGATGAAGAGGATTGGGTTTAGCATAGAGAAGAAGGTACTTACAGCCAAGAATTTGGTTTTTATGTGTTAAAAGGACTCAAATTGTTTCATGAAACAGAGGAATAGAGTCAGGCTTATTAGTATATGAAGCCAGGGCCTAACATTAGTCTCCATACTTTTAAGGAGACTGAAGAAAGGCACTGATAACTGTTGCATAAGCTAAAGCATATGTTTAGGGGATTATGTATCCCAGGTTACCTTTGAGACTCCTAGTTTATGCTTATTGTTTATGTAGTTATTAATAGAGACTCTTAATACTCAAGAGGGTCCTTGGTTGGATAATAATCTAAAACTTTTTTTATGGGAAATCAAGAGCTGAGAAAAGGGAGAAGACAGGCATCGTTCTTAAAATGAGGACCAGAATTGAAATGTCTGCTTAACTAAGTTGGTGACTGGGTCTATAAAAATTCACCATATTATTTTAAAGCTATAAACTCTAAACCTGCATATATGATCTAGTTCTGCAGTGGAGTGACCAGGATGAGCAGAGATAATCACAAAACTTCAGATGGGGAGGGATGAATAGTAAAAGAAATAAATAGCAATTTAAGGTACTAGAGAGATGAAAGGAGAAATTATATCTAACAAAAAAGGGAATAAATTTAATTAGTTTTACTGAGGGAAAGAAACTACTGTAGATGCCATCAAAGGGAGGATTCAAAAACTGACATTTATTAGGCATTCGTTTAGAATGTAGTCCGGAGAAATAAAGAAGTAAATGTGAAAGAGCAGTTGCGTGACTTTGGTATGTATTGAAGGGCTCAAAATATGCTAGAGGAAGAAATCAAAGGGAATAGAAGAGACATGGTTTTTAGGAGATAATTTTAGAAAAATTTCTTAGGCATATTTCTCAGATCCAGAGTTTGTTCTCAGGAGTGAGCAATGTAAGTAAAAATAATTACTTATTTTTAAGTAGTAGAGTATAGCTGCAGAACATGAAGGATTAAAAGGGAATCTTTAAATAATTTCAAGGAATATTTGATCCTATTGTCTGACCACAGTGCAAATAACATTGAAATACAAAAAATAGATTCTTCTTAATTATACTTACAGATATGGTTAAGAGGTTATATAAAGAGTTGATGTGTGAATGTTAATTAAAATACTGTTAGTAAAAATATTGAGGCCAGTTAAAGCACTAATTGAATAAATATACAGTCTTAAATGTATTAATATTAGCAAAAGCAGTAGAAACTAGAAAAAGAGCAAACCTAAGGAAATTAAGAAGAAAGAGAAATAATTAGGAAGGAAGGGATAAAGTAGAAATGGAAATTAAATAGAGAAAGAAATTGTAGAAAAGGCCAATTAAATAAAAATAATAATGATTGGGGGTCAATACAT
The DNA here is from genome assembly GCF_018345385.1 of Vulpes lagopus. Taxonomy (NCBI): domain Eukaryota; kingdom Metazoa; phylum Chordata; class Mammalia; order Carnivora; family Canidae; genus Vulpes; species Vulpes lagopus. The sequence goes on along the minus strand of NC_054842.1, from coordinate 33,749,450 downwards.
TTTTAAAACCTAGAAATTTTATCTGCATAAAGGTGGTTTACTATCCAAGGATAGTAAAATATGTTTAATAGTAAACTATTATACTATTAAAAAATATTTTACTATAATATACCAGATAGACATGTTTTGGAAGGGAGAACTTATCCTTATGTGAAATGTTTAGAAAAAAAGCATCCGATAAAGTTTAGGTGATGTTTGTGATGAACAGTAACTCTTAGTGAAATAGGAACAAGAGGGAATTTCCTTAGCTTGGTAAGGAAGATATAAAATTATACATACTTATAGAATATGGAATTGTCTGTGCAGATTTTTCAGGATAAATTATTGACTATTAGAACTAATGAAAGTGTTCGGCGAAATTCCTGAAAAGAAAATTGACATTAGAAAATTAGCCTTCTGTACAGCAGTAATAATCTATTAGAATATGTAACAGGAGACACGAGCTCATTCAAATAAAGTGCTAAAGATGAAATGATAAAATTTTGGCTATAACACTATAAAATACTGTGTCTCACTCCTCAGATTGAATAACATTAAAATAGTAGAAGATACTAAGGGTCAGTAAAGCTATAGAGTGCCAACTATTGGGAGTACAAATCTGTCTAAACCCTTTGGAAAAAAATTTGGCATTATCAAGAAAAGTTGGATGACCTATCTATCCATTTTTCATTCATTTTGTAAATATTTAATGAGTGCCTACACTGTGGAAGCCATCTTTTTATTCTTCTTTGATTTTTTTTTTTAATTGTGACTACTTTGAAGAAAAGCAATTCATTTCCTAGATGTAACCTCTAGAAACTTTTTTGTGTATATAAAGGAGGCAAATACAATTCTTTTTATTGCTGTTTTGCTTATAATAGCAAAAAAAAAATACATTTAGAACCTAAATGTATATGAATAGGATAATCGATAAATAAAATGTGGTATTTGGACTTACGTTTTCTGTAGTGATTAAAATGAGTGAACTAGAGCTATAGGTAGGTACTGTTATGCATTATTTCAGAAATGCAGAAATGCATTTTAAAGGACAAAGCAAAGCTACAGAATGATACATACTATATTGTACCACTTATGGTAAAGTGTAAACACATAAGTTCAAATGAAGTTTATGATATTGTTTACCTAGAAGATAGAAAGAGAATGGGATCAGATAGGTCTATGTGGGGTGCTGCAACTGAAACTGCAGAAGAAGGAAAAAGAAACAAGTGTGGTTGTAAAATATTAAGTGTCGTTGAAGCTGGGTCCTCTTTACCTTGTCTATCGTGTTTATTGTGTTATCTGAAATAAAAATAAGTGTTTCTGAAATGCTTCCCCAAACAAGGTCTTCTTTAGTCAGTATGTTTGGAAAATGACTGCATCCTTTCCCCTTTGGAGAGGTACAAAATGTGAAATCTTTGATTAGATTTGTATTGAAAAACCTGATTAGTTTATTCAGCATTCCATAAACCCTTGATTCCTACAACTATTTATGGCTTTCCTGTCTTTTCTCCCTATCAGAATTGTAAAGAATCCATTTCACTAGCTGAATAGGTACTTATGCACCTCTTGTAACCAGAGGCTGTATATTCAGAACTAAAACCACAGTTTTGTCCTCAGGGAAGCATATTTAGTAAGAAGATACACAGGGTGGGTTGAAAATACGAAAAATTCACTTAGGCCTATGGAAGGCTTGCCTAAATACATAAAGCTTGTACTGTGACTTGAATGATGGGTGGGAATTAGATAGGCAGCAAAGAGTATTTCTTATAGTAGAAACAAGACATGTAAAGATGAGATCTATACCTTTTACTGTAGAGGGCATACAATGCTCTAGTAAAAATAGAGCTAAGAGAAAGGTTAGATTCTGTACATTGATTGTTTTGATAGGGAAAAAAACCAAGAAGACAGAAAAGCCATACATAATTGTAGGAATCAATGTTTGTGGGATGCTGAATAAACAAACAAAAAAATCAGGTTCTTTAATACAAATCTTCTCAAAATCTTCACATTTTGTGCCTCCAACAGGGGAAAGAATGTAGTAATTTTCCAAAAATATTGGCTACAGAAGACCTTTTTGTAAAATTGATGGCATTTTAGAAAGAAAAGGACTTTATTGATGAATGGTAGCATTTTTAGAAATACTTTCCTAGATGCAGTTTAGATAATGATTTGGAGGTTGTAGGACTGGAATCAGAATCTTTTTACTGATCCAGATTTTTACTAATCAATTAGGAAGAAATGCATGTTTAAATTTAGAGTGTCAGTGAGGATGAAGAGGAAGTGACAGAGTCTACAAATATTAAGGCTATGGCGTGATTCTGAAAGATGAGAAAAAGGAAAAAATCTAAGGTGATTTCTAGTTTGACTTGGTGGTGTTCACCAAAGAAAATTTGCATGACGATAGGTGTTGGAGGATGGATATGGAAATAATTTGGTTTGGACATTCTGACTTTTAGATATGTGACACTGAATGCATGTTGAATCTTGGAACATTCATGTTATTTACTTAATCTAACTGGTATTTTTTTGTTGTTGTTGTAGTTATGAGCTTATTAGTAAGCATTTAAGTGAACTTCTGTAATCATTGGTATTTGAATTCTGTTCCCTCAGATATCAACTAAAAACGTTGGATTATATAGGTTATTCATTCAACAAAAATTCATTAAAAGCTGATTGTTTCAGGCATGGGGTTAGGTGCAAGAGATACAGATGAACTAAACTTGTCTGATCCTTGTCTGCCTAAACTTTCTAATCATAGAAGGGAAAGCAAATCCACCATACTAATCAAATGGTCTGTTAACATACCATCACAAACCATTGATAAATACTAATTGTCTTAGTGTACTACTTATTAATAATAACTTCTGTGAATAGGAATTGGAGTTAGACTATAAATGAGATGTACCTCCTGACACAATTTAGTCTCCTGTTTGCTTTTGACATGTGACTGAAGGGAAAACTGGTTTTGTCCATTTCAGTATGATTGGAAAAAGAGAGATGTCTTAGGGGATAGTCTGTGATCAGTCATTCTCTCTCCTTTAGAGAGGAAGCTTTGTTCTGATGTAAAGGAAACTTGAATTTTTAAAGGCCATTGATTTCTTCTAGTCCCCAACATACAAATGATGTTGCCAAAATCTCAACATATAAAATACAGAGAAATTCTTCCTCAAGATTTACCTGTGTGCGTTTTACTGACTACACTAAAGAAAGTGGAAAAGCACCTGTGAGTTTATTTAAATCTCACCTGTTAACTTGTGTTTGAACTCATAGTTATACAATGATTTCATAGAAATTGCATACATTACTGAGCCATTAATAAAATGGATAAAAGTGTTTCATAACAACTGAATTTCTAAATGTTCATTGCAAAACTTAAAAGGTTCAATAAGTATTAAAATGGCTGGAGAATATTGAAGAAGTGTAATTATAAAAGAAATTCTAATGAGATATTAGGAGAGAGAGCAAGTATATCACTGACTGAAATGAATCTGACAAAGATGGCCAGAAGATATTGAAGGAAGGAAATATTACAATGAAGATAGGAGTAAAACCTTAGAGAATTAAGCAGATATAAATACTAGCTATGATTAGTAGAATTAGTCAAAATATAACATAGGAAATATGTGTTTATAGCTATGACTACTGCTGTAAGATATTGGATAAAGGATTTAAAAATCATAAAAAAATAAAAATCATATAAAAATACTAAAACATTTATTCTGATTTTTAAAATTTAAATTCAGTTTGCCAACATACAGTATAGCATCCAGTGCTCATCTTGTCCCATGCCCTCCTTAACGCCTGTCACATGATACCCTATCCCTCTACCCGCCTCTGCTCTGCAACCCTTTGTTTCTAGAGTTAGGAGTCTCTCATGGTTTCTCTTAATTTTTCCCCAGTTTCTCCACCTTCCCTATGGTCCCTTGCACTATTTCTTATATCCCACAGATGAGTGAAACCATATGATAATTGTTTTTCTCCGATTGACTTATTTCACTCAGCATAATACCCTCCAGTTCTATCCATGTCTGTGTAAATGGCAGATATTCATCCTTTCTGATGGCTGAGTAATATTCCTTTACACACACACACACACACAGACCACATCTTCTTTATCCATTCATCAGTTGAAGGAAATCTTGGCTCCTTCCATAACTTGGCTATTGTGGACATTGCTGCTATGCATATTGGGGTGCAGGTATCCCATCATTTCACTACATCTGTATCTTTGGGGTAAATACCCTGTAGTGCAATTGCTGGGTCATACATTTAATCTGATTTTTAACATCATAATGAAAAATTTAAATTTAACATAAACATCTAGAATAAGCTTAGCTGAAGTAGAAAACTAATAGATGTTTAAACAAGACAGAAGTTTATTTTTCTCATATATAAAATAGCGTAGATACGTGATCATTCCCATGGTAGCAGGAAGTTGTCTAATAATTGAAATTGTTAATATTTTAGCAGTCAAAATGTACATAATCACAGTTTCAGTAGCTATATATTTTGATATTACTAAAAAATGAAATTTGTGTTTGAAAGGAAGCTGTGGGCAGCACAGTTGTAGATACTCACCCATGCAGCACACTTTAGGTTCTGTTACAAAGCCCCATGAATATCTTTGTGTCCTATCCAGTTCTTATTCCTATGTCTTGATCCTAATGAGGAGTCTACATTAATAATGACAGTCAACCACATTACATTTCACATGTCCCATGATTGAGTTGATAATTTAGGGGTGGATGTGGAAGGGGAGGAGTGCTACTGGTGCCAGGCCCTGGGCTCTTGAGGTGAACTCTCCATTCTAGACCTCTTAGTTTCTACAGATAAAGGCAAACAAGAGTGGCCAGAGCCTGGTAATCCCTAACAATTGTACCTTTGTGGACATTGATTACCTGTACAACCTCAAATGTGACAGAAATGGTATTTGAAGGTCCAGTAGTACAACCAGATGTTATTTTGCCAGTGGGTGAACCTGATGATCATCCATGATTTGGAAAAAGAAGACCTGATCCTACAACATAGCATCTTTGTTGGAATAGCATCCCTGCTAGGATGCCTGTGCCTTTTAAACTCAGGCTGGGAAGCTAAGCTGCAGAGGCTCTTTTGTGACTGTTATTTGATAACATTCCACATACATGCTGGTGGTACACTATAGGCAGCTCATTCTATATTAAGCAGCAGTAGAACACCTCTGGGAAAATCCTTGATGAGATGGACATTGCTAGCTCTGCCTATTTTGAATCTTTATTTATTTATTTTTATTTATTTAGAGAGAGAGAGGGAGAGAGAGGCAGAGACACAGGCAGAGGGAGAAGCAGGGTCCATGCAGGGAGCCCGATGCGGGACTCGATCCTGGGTCCCCAGGATCACACCCCAGGCTGAAGGCGGTACTAAACCACTGCGCCACTGGGGCTGCCCCAGCTCTGCCTATTTTGAGATGAAGGCTAGGGATGAATTACTCTCCCAGGATGATAGTCTTCTCAGTATACACTTCTGTGGAAGTCCCCTGCTGGTAATTTTTACATGGATAAGAAATCCCCTCTCATCCCTTACGGACATTTGACAACTAGCCCCCGTGTTATCAGTGTGGTGGTCCTTTTGGCCATTGTTGGTAATATTGAAATCCTGGTGCTCATTATCAATAGGAAGAAGGGGAAGATTGGAATCAAGGACTGGGGAGTTAACTATATAGTCCAACATAGGTCTATGTGGGGATGGGTAAGAGGATAGGATTCAGGACCACATCAGGGTAAAACTTGTTTCTTGGCCTAAAGCAGGTACTTCCTCTACTGCTATTTTTTGTTCTCTCTCGTCCCCTCCATCTGAACAGTTGTGGTCCCTGGGCCATCTCTCTTTCTGGCTTTATGTCCCATCCTCTTTTGAAGAATTCTTCTAATATTCCTTTTTCCTCTTGGTCCAGAGAAAATAAATCCTGGTCCAGAGAGAAGTAAAGGCAGACACAAGAAGTTTTCATTGAATGGTATCTTTGATTATGTTTAAAAGGTTAAGATCATATCCCAGGATTGTTTAAAAGTGATGGAATACATTTTGAAGGCTTAAATGAAATTAGGTGAGAAACTGTTTTTCTTTTTTGAGTTTAGGTTACTTTATTTGCTATATCTCATTACAGAGGAAAGATTAGCAGCTTAACCCTGAATTATCTGCTAAGTCATGTGGTCTTCTTGATGAGCAGAAAATTTGGACTTACATAATAGCCATATTACACTCTGTTATACCACCACCAGATATATTTCTCGCTTAAAGGGGATCTTATCCCCTTTTAAAAAAAGTGTAAAGTGTAAAGTGTAAAAAAGTGTAAAAAAGTAAAACTTTTTTTTTGGGGGGGGAGCAGACTGTCTAGAAACTGTCAGTGTTTATTCTTTAGCTCACCATTATTATAGCTGATATTAGTAATATTATATAAAAATGTACATATTTGGTCTTTGGTAATTTGGGGGAATTTCTTAATATAATGGATTCAATAAAATATGAAGAAGACATAAGGAAAAAGTTTGAATTTGTATAGATTATGCCTCCCAAAACCACAAACAGCTTGTTTTTTGGATCCTAGAGGAGGATGTATGTAAGAGGCAAAGGAAATAAATAGAACTTCACAAATACTAATTGGATGAATGAAATCATTTCATCAGTCAAGGTATTATCAAACCAAGGCACATACCTTAGAATCATGGCATCTTAATTTGATCTTCAGAAACCTTCAGATTTTATAGCCTAGGATTTTCAAAGAAATGATTATATATTTTTATACAGTAATCATTGTTAGTCCCTTTTAGAGATTTGGCTGAATTACCTTTAAACTCCTTCATCGTTTAAGTACCATGGTCACGTCTTATCATGTGCGTATTTTAAATTGAGATTGGAACTGGTCCAGGATATTTCACAGTCAGCTTAGTGCCTTAAAACTTTTAGGTTATTTGAGAAGAGTAAGGAAGTTCTAAACATAAACTTCATTTCTCCTAGTTTCTTTGTGTTTGATTATGTAGTATTTGAATTACTAAGTTTTTTTTTAAGCACTCTAGTCCTCTACTTTCTTAGAATGAAAAGTAGTAATATATAGAATATACAGAATGTTTTAGGACAGAAGATATAAATTGTGTATTTCATAGGTATTTGAAAATCTTCAAATGATAGGTTAATATTTACTTAAAAGTGGTTTGGGGGTTTTTATTTTTTTTAATGGTTTTTACATAATTACAGTGTCTCTCTGAAATTAACTGTGGATCTTTTAACTTGTTCTCAAAAATTTTAGCAGCTACGTAGGGTAGCTCTAAAAATTAAATTACAAATACTGGTGGCTTATCATGATAGACTTTAACTTCTCATTCTCTAACCATTCTATACCAGAATTAGTGGTACTCATCTTTTCTTCATGTGATGATTCAGGGATCACTCTCCTTCCATTTTCTGGTTCTTTTTTCCTTTAGAGCTTCAATGTAGTTTCCATTTAGATGTTAGAATAGAAGAGAGCATAGAACAGTACCTACTTCTTAGAAGCTTTTGGCCCCTCTGTTTACATTCCATTAATGAGAACTTAGTGCATACTAAAATGATCTGGGTAATGTAGTTGGTGACTGGGTACCTGCTTTTCTATTTTAGTACACACTGTGGAAAGGAGAACACAAATTTGTATGCCACAGTTACTTTTAGATGATTAGAGTAGAGGTATTATTACATATTTTTGTTTTTAATTTCTTTAGAAGACAGTACATTATAAAAGAGGCTGTTTAGTGTTAGGATAAGAGCATTAACTGCCTATAAATTATTTAGAACTAAAGTCCTAAAGGAAGCTAGGAACTCTAATTAGGAATTTTTACAACCTCTATTGAGTCATATCCAAAGTTACCTACGATTACGCACATGTTTAGCTTTGGGAAAAATACATTGCTATATTGTTCTAGTACTTGCTGATATCAAGCTGTGGCTTTGAGTGTTTCAGATATTATTAATTTTCTTCATGATATCCCCTAATCTTCCAAAGGCATCATCCAGTTATATCATCTTTTATACAGATGTTCAAGGACTGATCAAGTAAGTAAAGATATGACTGTTACTATCTGTGTATACATATATTTGATTATATATCAGTATAATAGTTTATTTTATGAAGTCATTTTTAGTTAAAATGGCCTTTATGTACATACATAGTTGTATATATTTGTCTTATTGGTTATAACTATTTAAATACATATAAAATAGGTTAGTTTTTTTTACTGGCTTTATTACTAAAGAGGGAACCTAACTTATATTAATGCTTCTGGCTGAAATACGTTACTTATACTTTCAGTAATTTAAATACAGAAAACATGCTTAAATAAAGGTATTGAGGTATCAATGAGATTTCTTCCTTTTTTTTCACCTCAGTAAATTTGGATTGAGTGCACTTGTACAATTTCTTACTCTGAAGGCTAACTTTAATCATATATAAAGTAGAACCCCTTCTCCACCAAAAATATTTAAAATTTCTTTTCAAACTGCTGAAGAAAATTATATATATCTGTTAATATAGTTCCTTATTTTGATAAACTTTTGTCCTAAGACTTTGAGATAGAAAGATGGAGGAGATAGATCTCTTCCCTTCTGGTGAGGACCTTTGATCTAGTATAGGATTTGTTAACCTGGAGTCAGTGCTAGAATTTTTGGCAGGCATGAACATAAATGAGAAGAATAGTAAAAGATTTGGAATTGATTTTTAAAGAAATAAGAGGAAGCCAATCTAGGATATTTAAAAGAATTGTTAATGACATTTAAGATTAAATTTGTAGCAGTATCACATTATTTAACTGTTTGATATTCCTCCTGGAGCTCTGTAACCAAATATTAGAAATATGAATTTCCTGTTCAGTATAAAGAACAAAAACATAGGTTGTGATTGGTGTGAGGGACTTCCTTTTTAGTTGTTATAGTCTTTTGAGGGTTTTGAATTAGTTGAAACAAAGACTGATCTGACATAGATAATCTTAGAAAATATCTTGTAGATATTGTGCTGTTGGCAGCATCATTAGGATAGGATATGACTGTCTCTTAACTGGGTGCAGAAAAGGACTCAGCTGAATCTACTTCAAGAAGGATAAAAACCCCATATCCCCTCTTAAAACTCCAACCTTTACCCATCACTCAGAGATACTTACCTTGTTATATTCTTTGCTGGCTTCTTGTAAACTCTGTCATCGTGTGATATTAAACTTGATTATGCTTAGGTTTTTTCTTTTCATGTGTTGTAAGTAGATCTGACAAATATTAAACTATATTTTTACTAAAAATATATTTTACTCTCTATATATGTATATTTCAAACGTTTTATTTATTTAGAGAAAGAGAGAGAGAGTCTGAGTAGGAGGAGATGTAGAGGGAGAAGGCGAGAGAAAATCCCAAGCAGACTTTGCGCGGATCTCAGAGCTTGACATGGGGCTCCATATCTCGATCTGAGATCATGACCTGAGCCAGACAGAATCAAGAGTTGGATGCTTAATTTACTAAGTCACCCAGCTGCCCCTATTTTATTCCATATTTTAACGAGGAAGAATATGGTTAATAGGACTGAACAAGGTTATTGTGCATGATCTGATAGGAACTCATTTACCTATTATATCCATAGCCTAACTTTATTTCTTACGAATATATTAATATTTTGTAATTTAGGTATCTTGATTTCAGACGACACATGAAAGAGAACTCAATGCTTTGAAAGAGTTTTTGCCAACTTTATGACAATTCTGCAGCAACCGCAAGATAAGCACATTTACACTGTAGTTGTCAAAATACTGTGTCATCATATCCACTCATATTTCCTTTTTAAAAAATTTTTAATTTAAATTTCCTTAACATATTTATTATTAGCTTCAGAGGTAGTATTCGGTGATTCATCAGTTATATATGACAGCCAGTGCTCATTACTTTAAATGCCCTCCTTAGCCCATCACTCAGTTACCCTATCTCCCCAACCATCTCCCCTCCAGCAACCCTCATTTTGTTTCTTGTAGTTAAGAATCTCTTATGGTTTGCCTCTCTCTGTTGTCCTCTTGTTTTTCCTTTCTTTCACCTATGTTCACATGTTTTGTTTCTTAAATTCCATATATGAGTGAAATCATACAGTATTTGTCTTTCTCTGACTTCTTTCACTTAGCATAATACCCTCTAGCTCCACCCACCTTGTTACAAATGGCAAGATTTCATTGTTATTGATGCCAGAGTAATACTCCATTGTGTGTGTGTGTGTGTGTGTGTGTGTGTGTGTGTGTGTGTGTGAAACATCTTCTTTATCCATTTATCTGTTGGTGGACATCTGGGCTCTTTCTATATTTTAACTATTGTGGACATTACTCTTATAAACATTGGGGTGCATGTGCTCTTCATTTTTTTTTTAATTTTTTTTTTTTTATTTATTTATGATAGTCACAGAGAGAGAGAGGCAGAGACACAGGCAGAGGGAGAAGCGGGCTCCATGCACCAGGAGCCCGATGTGGGATTCGATCCCGGGTCTCCAGGATCGCGCCCTGGGCCAAAGGCAAGGCGCCAAACCGCTGCGCCACCCAGGGATCCCCTGCATGTGCTCTTCAAATCATTGTTTTTATCCTTTGGATAAATATCTAGTAGTGCAGTTGCTGGGTTTTCAAGTGGCTCTATTTTTAACTTTTTGAGCAACCTCCGTACTGTTTTCCAAAATGGCTGCACCAGTTTGCTTTCCCACCAACAGTATAAGAGGGTTTCCCTTTCTCCACACTCTCATCAACATCTGTTGTTTCCTGAGTTAATTTTAGCCATTCTGACTGGTGTGAGCTAGTATCTTTATAGTCCTTGTTTTGAATTCTAGTTCTGACGTCTTACTTATATCTGTAATTGTTAAATCCCTGGCAGTGAGTACTGGCTCCTGTTCTTTCTTTTTTAGTGATCGCTTTTGCATTGTCATTACGTGCAGAAAGGAACAGATGAAGGAGAGGGAAAATAAAACAATAGAAACCACAAAAACAAAAAATATCTACACTAATCAGAAGATAATAGAAACAAAAAGAAAAAAAATCAAACTATAAGTAGAACAGAACACAACTATTAACTATATCCTTGTTTATTTTGGTCTGTTAGAAGAAGGAAGTAGAATACAAAATAACTAAGAAATTAAAACTTTTATATATAGAAAACATAAAATTGAAATAAACGAAAAGAAACCAAATATTAAGAAAATAAATATATAACATAAACATAAAATTAAAAATCAAAATACTCTAAGAATTGATAGGAAAATAGTTGAAAAGTAAAAAATAAATAAATAAGTAAATGATAGATAAATAAATTAGACTAAAGATTAATAAGAGAAAAACCATAGATACCGTTTTCCTCAAGAGCTGAAATTTTGTAATTCTCTGTGACCTGTAAACTTTGTATTAGCTCGATGTTCTTGCTGTTCTTCTGTTGGAGGGGCCTGTTGCATGATTTTCCACGTGTCCCTGCCTGGGAGGAATTGCACCCCCCTTGCCAGGGAGCTGAGGTCAATGTAAGTGGCTCAGGATCTCACTGTGTCATGCTGTTTTGCTCCCTGAGGGTTTTTGCACCCATTTGTGGGGGGCTAACAAAAATGGCAAAGCCTCCCATTTCTAGCAGGGGTGCTGAAATTTCACATCCCCCACTCTTCAGTGAGCCCTCACAGAAAAGCAATCAGTCTTTTCTCCCTTCTATCCCTCTGACCTGGGTGTTCACCTAGCCTGTTACTCAGCATTTTTATCTCAGGCACAGAACCCATTTTGAGTCTCCAAACTATATCTACTCCTGCAATGCAGATCTGTGCTGTTCCTCCCAGGGGAGGAAGGGGGGATCTCCAAACACCTTTGCATTTTGCTCCACCTCCTTCTGGAGAATAGGTGCCTGTCCATGCAGTGGTTTGTGGTTTATGGTTTATGGCAGTACCAAGCAGAAAGGAGGTGCCTATACTCGCTGTTTGCAGGCAGTGTCTTTGCTTTGATGTTTGGGAACTCTGCCACCCTTGGGCACCTTGAGAATCCTGAATCCACATGGTCCCATCTGGGATTCCACCTCACTTTGCCCCCCAAGCACTTTTCAGGAGGACTTCTAAAAGTTCGATTTTGAATTCCGTTGCTTATTACACTTTCCAGGAGTTGGCTTACGTAGACTCTTCCCCCTTATCCTGTGTTTTAATTTCCACTATTTCACCTCAGATTCACATCTCTGCACCTTGTACCATGCAAAATGTGATTGCTTTTCTATTTGTAGAATTGCAGCAATTCATTTTTTTCTCAGATCTCTGGTTAATTTCACAGGCATTCAGAATGACTTGATAACTATTTAGCTGAATTCTAGAGACCAACTATTTAGCTGCAGTTAGGGTCTGGGTCTCCTAGTTCTTAGCTATCTTAATTCCTCCTCTGAAAATATCTATTTTGAAATGCTAACAAATTGGACAACTTAGAAGAAATGGAGACATTCCTAGAAATATAAAACATTGAAAACCAAATCTGGAAGAAATAAGATAATGTTAACAGACTGTTTGCTAGCAATAAAATTAAAATAAGTAATTAAAAAATAAATAAATTCCCACTGATGACAACAGGTCCACGACCAGATGTTTTCTCAGGCAAATTCTACCAAACACTTAAAGAAGAGGTAATGACTTTACTTAAAATCTATTCCAAAAAATTTTTGAGGAAGGAAACCTTCCAAATTAATTGTATCGTGCTAGCATTACCCTGATTCACAAAGCAGATAAAGATATTACCCCAAAAGGGAAAACTAAATCCCAGTATCTCTGATGGACATAGATGCAAAAATCTTCAAAAAATATTAACAAGCCGAATCTGTCAATACATTAAAAAATTCATTCACCATGGTCAAGTAGAATTTATTCCTGGAAAAAAAAAAAAAAAGAATTTATTCCTGGAATACATAGTAGCTCAGTATTTACCAAGCAAAGAGTGTGATACATTACGTTAATAAGAGAAAATGTTAAAACCGTACAATATCCAGAAAAAGCATTTGAGAAAGTACACCTAGTCATGATAAAAACCGAAGAGAAACAGATTTAGAGGGAACATATCTCAACATAATAAAGCCCATATATGAATAACCCACATGCTATATCATACTCAATGGTGAAAACTGATGCCCTTGCCTCAAAGATAAGAAACGGGACAACTTTTTTCTACATAATAATGGAAATCCTGGCCAGAGTAGTCAGTCAACAAAAAGAAATTAAAGGCGTCCATATTGGTAAAGAAGTAAAACTTTGCCGATAACATGGTCCTATATATATACATAATCCTAAAGACCACTCAAAACTACCAGAACTGACAAAAAAATTCAATAAATCCTAGGATTAAAAATTAATATACAGAAACCTGTTGCATAAATATACACTAATAATGAAGTAGCAGAAAGAGAAATTAAGAAAACAGTCCCCATCCCATTTACAGTTGCACCAAAAAGAATGAAATACTTAGAAATAAACTTTACCAGGAGATGACCTATATTCGGGAAACTAATACTGATGAAAGAAATTTAAGGTAACAAACACATGGAAAAATTAAGTCTATGCTCATGGATTGGAGGAACTAATATTTTTAAAATGTCAATATTACGCAAAACCATCTACAGATTTAATGCTGTTCCTATCAAAATGCCAACAACATTTTTCACAGAACTGGAACAAATAATCCTAAAATTTGTATAGAACCACAGTTCTACACAGAAGACCCAGTGTTGCTAAAGCAATATTGAAAAAGAAGAACAGAGCCAGAGATACCAATCTCAGATTTAAATATATACTATAAAGCTGACACAAAAATAGATGCAGAGATAATTGAAACAGAATAGAGTCTAGAAATGAGCCCATGCTTATATGGTCATCTATGACAAATGAGGCAAGAATGTACAATGTGGCAAAAAAAATTCTTTCCAACAGATGATTTTAGAAAAAGTGGATGGCTACGTGCAAAAGAATGAAAATAGACCACTTTTTTACATCATACACATAAACTCAAAAAGAATTAAAGACCTGAAATCATAAAATTTGCAGACAAAGAAACAGGAAGTAATTTCTTTGACCTTAGCTACAAAAATACTTACTAGATATGTCTACTCTGTCAATGGAAACAAAAGTAAAAGTAAACTATTGGGACTACACTGTAATAAAAGTGCTTGCACAGCAAAAGAAACAAAAATACAAAAGGGAATCTACTGAATGAGAGAAGATACTTGGAAATGATATGTCTTAACTAGGGGTCAATATCCAAAATACATTAAGAATTTATTAAGCTACACTGTAAAGGAGCAAAAAATCCAATTAAAAATGGGTAGAGGACCTGAATAGACATTTTTCAAAAAAAAACTATACAGACAACCAAAAGACACATGAAAAGATGCTCAAATCACTATCAGGGCAATGGGAATAAAAATCACGGTGAGATATTCTTTTTTTACCTATCAAAATGTCTAAAATAAAAAAAATAAGTGATGGAAAGATTGTAGAGAAAAGGAACCCTTATTCACTGTTGGTAGGAAATAATTGGTATAGCACTATGGAAAACAGTATGGAGATTCCTTAAATTAAAAATAGAACTATCATATGATTCAGTAATTCCATTTCTGTGTATTTGCCCAAAGAAAATGCAAACACTACTTTGAAGAGATATGTATACCCTTATGTTTATTACAACTTTATTTACAATAGCCAAGATATGAAAGCAATCTTAGTGTCCAGTGATAGATGAATGAATAAAGAAAATGTGCTACACACACAGACATGCACACACATTGCTCAGCCATAAAGAAGAGTTCAATCTTGCCATTTGCAACAACATGGACAGACGTAGGGTATAATGCTATGTAAAACACAAAGAAAAACAAATATGGTTTCAGTCATGTAGTATTTATGAAAAAATCAAGTGAACAAAGAATAGTGAAGAAATAGAAAAGACTTAAAAACAGAACAAACTGGTCGTTGTCAGAGGGGGTTTGGGTTGTATCAGGGGTGTGAAGTACGTATAGGAGATTAAGTGTATACTTAGTTTTGATAAGCTCTGAGAAATGTATAGAACATTTGAGTCATTGTATTTTACATCTTGAAACTAATATAACACTATGTTAATTATACTTGAATTAAAAATTAAAGAAAATATTCATTTACCAAAGCCCTGGTAACAGTAAGACTTCTCATTTTATAATAGTATTTGTCATTTTGAAAGACAAAAATGGTGGCATTTTGAATGTTTCTTTGATTATAAGTTTTCTTTGATTTGAAGTAACTCAGGTTACATTTTTTTCTGAAATATTTATTGTCCAGTTACATTTCCTTTAAAAGTATAAAAAAATTCATTCATTTATATAATACAGAAACAATAAAAATTTTAGGGATTGTTTTTGGTATTGCTGAAGTGATTGGAAAGTACAAATTAATTAGCCAAGAAAATTCCCAAAATGAAAAGTAATGAGAGGCTCTAATAGTAGACTATCTCGTAAAGCTACAGATAATATTAATGTAAATCATTTATTCAACAACTGGCAGATGGATCAGTTGACCAAAAAAAGACCTAAGTATATATGGTAATTGTTAAAAATTATGTTCTGTCCTTTCTCTTCATAATTAACAGTTGATTAACAATTTGGAAAAAGATCTGTTGCATCATACAATATACCAAAGTCTAGATGTAGCAAAGAATTAAATAATAAAAAAAAAGAAAAGAATTAAATAATAAAAAATAATATAATAAAATAATTAGAAAGCATATAGATGGAATATTGTTGGATTTGAGAATTATAAAATTATAAAAGCATATTTAAATATTTTCCTTATTTCAATACCATTAATATTTCACCCTTTTACCATTATAAAATATTTCCTGTTTAGTGCTTCTGAACTTCAATGTTAATTTGATGTTAATATTGCCATTTTAGCATTTCTTTTTCTCTTTCGATCTACGTCTTTATTTTTATAATTTAAATTTTATTTTTATATAAGCAATACACGCACATGATTTTTTTAAAAAAAATCAAATGGTATAGTGACCAAAATAGCAGTCCCCTATTTTTTTTCCCACCTCCCGTCTTGCTTCTTAGAGTAGTTTCATTTCAGTTTTTTTTCTGTTATTTACTCTACATAATTTTTTGACAGGATTATGGTAATAGAACGGGATGACCAGGAAGTAGCAGATACATTTAAAGGCTTAGTAAGATAAATGTGAAATAGAGATTGGGAGATAACCCTCTAAAAACTTTAGGAGCCAGTGGTTATATTACTAAAGTTTCTGGCCATTCTGTTTTCTGGGACATGTCATCAAAATAGTGAAATGAGAGTACCTGGGTCGCTCAGTGGTTGAGTGTCTGCCTTTGGCTCAGATCATGATCCCAGGGTCCTGGGATTAAGTCTCCATACAGGGAGCCTGCTTCTCCCTCTGCCTATGTCTCTGCCCCTCTCTTTGTCTCTTTCTCATGAATAAATGAATAAAATCTTTTTAAAAAGATAGTGAAGTAAGATGATGTTTTGTGTATTGTAAAGATGGTGAAGGTGTCTGAGGATTGTTGTGATGGACAGACATAAGTGTGGCCCCTCAGAAATTGTTCATGGTATTCATGTTCTTGACTCTTTCCTTGTGTGAGACCTGTGGCTTACTTCTAACCATCAGTTATAGCCACCATGATGGGGAGGGGGGTGCAATTCTGTGATTACATTATTTTATGTAAGATGTTATTTTATTAACACATTTGCTCTAGGGACTTTTCCTTGTTGGTTTAACAAAGTAAGTGATGTTGGGGAACCCAATGTGGCAAGGAACTGTTCATATCTTCTTGGCCTGGAGAGTTCTTTCCAGCCACTTCCAACAGAAGGTCCGGGACCTCAGTTTTACAACCAGTCACAAGGAAATAAATTCTTCCAACAATGTAAGTGAGCTTGGAAGTGGATTCTTTCACATTTGAGTCTCCAAATAAGAATATAGAGCAGTAAACACATTGATTGCAGTCATGTGAGACCCTAAACAGATTTAGGTGAGGTGTGTCTAGATTCCTGACTCCAGGGATCCCTGGGTGGCTCAGCGGTTTAGCGCCTGCCTTCGGCCCAGGGCATGATCCTGGGGTCCTGGGATCGAGTCCCACATTGGGCTTCCTGCATATGGAGCCTGCTTCTCCTTCTGCCTGTGCCTCTGCCTCTCTTTCTCTCTGTGTGTCTCATGAATAAATAAAAAAATCTTAAAAAAAAAATAGATTCCTGACTCACAGAAATTGTGAGAGAATAGATGGCCAAGACAGCTATATTATGGCAGAGAGCAGGAGCAACAGTGGGAAGGTATCCTTCTTCTATTCTAGGCAATAATGTCTTACTTTAAGAGATGATTTTTAATTGGAGAAAAAGGCATTAGCTTGGTCAGTAGTTGCATATTAAGTGCTAGGCATTGCAATTAAGTTGCAAGTCACCATCTGATTAAGTTTGTGATAATCCATAGTTCTCTAGGATCGATCTGACTGTTATGTATACCAAACTGTTGAGTTTAACTGGGATGTAATAGTTTTCACCACCTCTGCTTCTTTGAAGTCTGATTAAACTCTGCACTTACTCCAGGGATATAACATTGCTTCTAGTTTATTGTTTTTGATAAGGAGAGGAAGTTCCATGAACTTTAGACATCCCTGCCATTATGCCCCCTTACCTCATGGGTCAGAAAGTCCACATGGGGTTCTTCCAGTTGTCAGGTATGTCTATCCCAAGTGTATATTTAGAAACCAAGGAAATAACCACAGAGGGGTCCCTCAACTATTTATGTTCACTATCCGTCAGACTTGATTTATAACTCCATATATCACCTGACCACAGTTAAGTCTCTAATTTAACTGGTGGACCACAGTAGCATTTTGAATCCCTAGGAATTAAGATCAGTTCAGAGTGTCTATTTATACATGAAATGTTTAGATATTTCCTTTTCACAGTGCATCATACCTCTAATTAATGGCTACAAATTGAGGAAGGAGTAGAGGGTGTATAGTGTGTGCTTGTAATAGTTATGCAAGGTTTTTCTTCAAGAGACTTACCTTTTTTTTTTTTAAGATTTTATTTATTTATTCATGGGAGACACACAGAGAGGCAGAGACATAGGCAGAGGGAGGAAAAGCAGACTCCATGTAGGGAGCCTGTTGTGGGACTCGATCCCAGGACTCCAGGATCATGCCCTGAGCTGAAGGCAGAGGCTCAACCACTGAGTTACCCAGGTGTCCCTTCTTCAAGGGACCTACCTTGTTTCCATATCATTTGATGTTCTTTGAGTCTGTAAACTAACTCAGGATTGGCAGCAAGTGAAGGCTATAACTCTCCAATGTGTTGGTTGATCTGTTAGATTTCTGGCTACCAGATCCAGAATTTTTTCTGTTGCATAAATCAAATAATGTTATGGTAGGCTTTGTCCTCTATTGTTCCTAGGAGTACTCTATTGCCAAAGATCTTTCTATAGGGCAAGACCTTCTGATTACCGGTAGATCCCTGCTGCCTTTAACAGATAATGTTCCCACCTTATCTTTCATGATTAAATATGGCCACTTGAGTCGTGTTACTTTGGATGCCATCATGTCCATTGGAACCTCAGAGATTTTCTTAATGGCCACATACCTTATACTGGGCTTACATAGGAGACTAACCACAGACCTTCATAAGGATGTAGATTCTCCCTTTACCAGTGTGGTTCTCATTGCCTTCTGGTCCCTCTTATGCAACACAGTTGAGGAGTAGGGATATGAAGTTCTTACCTGATAAATCCAGTCCCATATTCCTAAATCCCTAAATCATTAGTATTCTTTACTCCATCCATATCAATGCCAGGGAAGCTCTGTTTTCTTAACCTTTAAATGCAACTCTTAGCTCACCAACCAGATAAGAAATTATAGTAATTTCTAGCTATATGAACTGACACGTTAAATCTGGATTCTCCAGTAAGTATGCTTATATCCATTAGTTTGCCCTGAGGTAGAATTCTATTTCGTCCTCCTTAGTTAGATGCTTTTAGAATCCACTCCCACATGTGTCCCTCAGGTTTCTGTTGGGTATGAAAGCTCTTCACTGTTGGGACATTGTGAGTACTTGTCTCCCTGTCAAATGTTGAGATTTGACCATAGTTATGAATCTAGTGGTAATAGAGCAGGTTGTGGGTCCTAAAAATGAGCATTCCTTTTCAGGGTATCTGCCCATGTAAGATTATCAGAGATTTTTCAAGACAGGGAAGGCTAGTATTCTCAGATACTGGAAAGCAAGCTACTTTCACTCATATTGGAGGCTCCCAATTATGAGTGGGATTTTCGGGAGGGGGGAATATGGACAGGGTCAAAATTGTTAAGTTCCATGTAGGATAAACCAGGTATCTCTGTTCCTAGCTTCAGAATCCCATTCTTTTCCTGTTCCACGTCCTAATTTTCAAATGAAATACTTGATGAGACTGAATTAAACTGTTGTTGTAACTCAGCAGCCTACACAATTGAATTTTTGCCTTGATTGTCAGCAGTATCATTCCCATACCTACAAGAAAGAAGGTAATTCTTCTTGGGGAATGTTGGACGTTATCTGGTTCTCTCGTTGTGACTTGAGCTGAGAAATTGTGGACTGAGCTTGTCGTTTTCTAAGTGCTCAAGTATATACAAAAGGATTTGTACTATACTACTGTCCTTACAGTTATCATTACTGCCGTAATGGCAAATAGAGTAGCCACTTACGGTTTCAAAGAATGTGCCTGATTTAATGCTTCATCATAGTGTGCCACATAGTGCTTGATTGGTTTCTGAAATATTTCCATGTAATAGATTACTAGTATCCCTTTTCTTTGGTGAGGAGCTCTGCCCTGTGCTTAATCCCAAGAGCATGACCAAACCATTCCCCAAATCTAATCTTTACTGGTTTATCTTCTGAAACCACTCCTGGGACCAATTTTGAACCAATGGATTTGATCCAGAGTCAGAAACCACACAGTTATTTGATTTGGTAAAATCACATATAATTACTAAATTATGATAAAGGAATAACTATAAAGATGTAAAGATAACACTAAAGAGACTCTCTAGTTGAAAGAGATTTCTCAAGGGATGGGAGACTTGAATGTGGGGATTCTCTTCCCCAGGCTTGGGTTTGGACCTTGTTGGAGAAAGTGAATTTGCAGCCTGTTGAATGGCAGAGAGGTTCACTGGATTGTCTTAGCCAGAGCTGGTTCACATTTGCTAGGCAGCAGGAAACAAATTCTGAGATCTAGTTCTGTTGCCAGTGGTAGACAGAGGAAGATGAGGCACTGCTGCCAGATGAGAATTGGAGCATGCCAGTGTCTGTGTTAGGAGGGTTGCATCAAGAGGGTAATCACCAGTCCCAGGCTGTAGCACAAGAATGCCAAAGAACTGCACACTCTTCCTCTCCCTCTCCCTCTGCTTCTTTTCCTGCTCTCTTTCAAATAAATAAATCTTAAAAAAAAAAAAAAAAGAAATACTCTTAGCATGAGGATGAGATAAACTACTACTGATTGTGCAGCAAGAGCGAAAAACACAAAAATCTAACATATCCAAACTAGGAAGAGAAGTCCCCTTTCCTCTTTGAGTGTCCTTCCAGAGCTCTGTGCTAATAAAGCTTAACTTAGTGTTTACTGTGAAGGAGGGGTACTTGTAAAGTCTAGTCCATTATTATAGAGCAGATACTGGTAGGGTACTTTTGGTGCTGAGGTACAATAAATTGGTAATTGATGTACAGAGGTTTTCCTCAAATGTCTGGTGATGGCAACTATATGCTTATCTTAAGAGAGAGACATTGAATGCAGATGAGTGATTTGTATGTGGAAGTAGAGTTTGTATATGTTGGGTTTAATTATTGGTCCTGATATTTATAAGATTTTTTCCTTGGAATTCATGAATTTTATCTAGTTATAGTTATATATATCATTTCCCATTAATTCTGGCAGGAAGAAAGTAAGTCATGTTTATATTCAAATTTAAGTCTTTTATTGATCAGGTAGATTTTCCTCTTAGAATGATCAGCTTCATTGTGTTTTTTCCTTCTTGTTCCTTGTTAAACACTTATATATGTTAGATCTCCTATTTACACATCTGCCAAGTATTATACTCCTTTCCTTATGAATTCATTTTTATATTTTTCTTTTATATTGAGGTTTATTTCCCCCACTGAACTTCTAGGACGTTAAATTCCTTTTCCATAGTGATTATTCTTTCATAGAACCGATGAATGGGTAGCCCCAGTGGCACAGCGGTTTAGCGCTGCCTGCAGCTCGGGGTGTGATCCTGGAGACCCTGGATCGAGTCTCACGTCGGGCTCCCTGCATGGAGCCTGCTTCTCCCTCTGCCTGTGTCTCTGCCTCTCTCTCTCTCTTGTCTCTATGAATAAATAAATAAAAAATCTTAAAAAAAAAAAAAAAAGAACCAATGAGTATAGGAGTCAGCTCAACTTATCCTAGTGGTCTCCCTGCAGTTCCTCTGAGGCCAAGAATTTATGGTGGGTCTTCCTTGGACCACATGCCTCAGGGCTTATACCTACCCTAAAGAAGATTAAGTAATCTCTGAAGGGTCCAGTTTTTGAAGGAAGAAATAGCAGTCTTTCCAGGGTTGGTTGGTTGTTTTTGGTCTGGTATCTACTCATCTCATGCTTAGCTCAGAAAAGTACTTAATTTTCTATTTCTTTTCTCTACCAACCCCTACAAGAATCCATAGCCTTGCTTGCATCCTGCAGGCTTTGCTGCCTTGCCTGCCCTAGCAGTTGTTTTGTCCTGAATGAAAGTGTGATGGCTAGTATATAAAAAATTCATATTCAGGTCATCATTTGCCAGAATCCCTCAGATGAGAGCTTCTGCAAGATAAATATCACATATTATGAACTGGAGAGAAATATTATAAAAGCTTGAAGTTAAGAGAAGTGATATTTAAAAGTGTCGTTTTAATTTTTCTGTACCATTTTATTTAGGCATCACCATTACAGTACTCAGGCTTATATACTTGCTGGTAGTCTTTCAGTTTCAAAAGCAGATGATAAAAAACTAGTACCAAGTGAAAGTATTAAATATGCTGTGTATGGGACATTGTGTTGTCTGAAAAAGCATTGAAGTGATACTGTAATCTGTGATTCCATTCCTAACTATGGAATAAAATCTATCCTGTTACTTGAAGGTCACTTCATTTGTCTGAGATTAAAAACAAATTTCTCTGAATTTATGCAATAATGCAGTTGAGTAAAAGGGCAGTCATGGGTTCACATTGGCCAGAAACTGCAGTTAGTCACTATAGTAGGAATAAGAGTAACAATGAAAGAAATAGCATTACATGTGTAAGATTAGTTTTTTCCGTTGAAGTATTAACTTAAAAAAAGTCAACAACAGGGGAAAAAACCATCTTTGGAGAGCTCTGAAAACCAAGAACAATTTACCTTATGCCTGAGGGTAAAATAACAGTTTAGTCTCATGGAGTAATAAAGAACTCTCAGTCTACCTGTGGAGTATTTACATTTACAGAAAACATGTATATGATATTGCTATAAGCTACACTGAAAAAAATAAATATTAATTATTAAATAGTCATTCTCAGTTTGAAAGAGGAAAGGCACTTGATTTAAGATTTCTAGTTAGGGGGGGATTCCTGGGTGGCTCAGCAGTTTAGCGCCTGCCTTTGGCCCAGGGCACGATCCTGGAGTCCCGGGGTCGAGTCCCACGTCAGGCTCCCTGCATGGAGCCTGCTTCTCCCTCTGCCTATGTCTCTGCCTCTCTCTCTCTCTCTCTCTCTGTCTGTCTATCATGAATAAATAAATAAAATATTAAAAAAAACTGGTGTGTAGCCTGTGTACTATTTAAAAAAAAAAGATTTCTAGTTGGGGTCATTAGTTTACAATGTAGCATGTTATCTTTGCCATCTGCTTGTCTTCCTCTGAAGCAAATGAATCTCCTCTTAAGTAACACTATAGAATACTGATTCTCTGTGTCCTTGTCTGCTTAACCAAGGTCTTATCAAATGGCCTGCTGAAAGAAGCATATTTATCTACTACAGTTTGAATAATAAGCACTCATGTACTGTGTAGAGATCTGGATTGAATTGATTGAGCTTTCTTTTAGGTTTAGCTTATAAAATGCTTAGAAGATTTAAAACTCATTTTTAACTGTAACATTGACTGTTCTGTGCCACATATTTGTATTTTCTCTTTGAACTTTGACCTTTTATTGTTTTTACTTTAGTTTTTCCCAATTTTTAAAATGTTATTTTTCTAACTACCTCAAATTTTTAATATACTCTCCTTTATTATAGTATGATAAAATCGTTATAGCAAATGCAATGATTTTCTTTACTCTAAACTGTGATTCAAATGCTACATATGGTTTTCTTGTTGAGAACTTATGGCTAAGTTCTTAGAGATTTTCTTTGTAGGTAAGGCTTAGATGTAAATGTTTTGGAATGAATTGGGGGCAAACCTATCAGTGTCACAGTTTGAATTTTTTCACACCTTTTTCCTTTTATATTACTATAAATGTATATGTAAAATATTATTTTAAATGTAGAATCATATTATGCATATTCCTTTTGTTACTTAGTCATAAAAAACCTTTTATCAGTGCTAAAATAGATATAGCTCATTTGTATTAATAGTTGTATTTCATTTAACTGTATATATCATAATTAAGCAAAACATTCATTTGCAGTCATTTAGATTACTTAACCTTTTTGCTCCAGTAAACAGTACTATAATATCATGCAGGTGAGTATTTTTTTCTATGAAGGAAGAAACCTATATATAAATAGTTGTAGCCAGAGGGACAGCTTTTGGCAGACATGACTGGCCACCTAAGAAAATTTATTTTTCCCTTCTCATAGTAGAGAAAGTCCAAGGAGGGTACTGGCAAATGGAGACTCCATGTTTCTACTTCCCTTGCATTGAGATGTTGCTAGTTAACAAGTTCATGCCAATGAAGTATGTTACCCAAAGTGATATGTATGATTCCCAAGCTTGGACTGTAAAAATCTATGCTTTTCTGTGTGTTCCTCTTCCATCAGCTGGATATTGATTTTTCAGGGTCAACCTTAGAAGCTTCTTATAGAGGATCATAGAGCTTCCGTCAACTTAGGTCCCACAATGATTGTGTGACTATAACTTGTAATTTAGATATTGAGAAGCTGTGACATTGTCTTTGACAGACTAGACTGTAGGTATGTTATCGTAAGTGTTCTTTGTGGGAGTGCCTGATTGGCTTAGTTAATACAGCATGCAGATCTTGATCTTGGGGTTATAAATTTGAGCCCCACATTGGGTGTAGAGATTAAAGAAACAAGAAGTGTTTTTACTGTTAATCTTGCAATTATACTGCACTTATCTTTCCCTACTACTTAAATAAGGACCGCTCATATTGAAATGTAATATGAGTTTCTTAAGGTGAAAGTTTAAATCATTGAATTGGACCTTTCTTTTGTAAGTATTTAAAGCTATATACCACTCTCTAAACACTGTTTTAGCTATATACTACACATTTTGATAATGTGTTTTCTTCATGATGTGTTCTTCATGATGAATTTTTCACCTTATTAGTATAAAATGTTTTTTTATATTTGATACTCCTTCTCTTGATTTCTACTTTTGTCTGATACAAACCTAGTCATAAACAATTTTATTATAGTTGAAGTTTGCAAGTAACATTTTTTCATTCTTCTAGTACAACCTATCTGTTCTCTTGTATTTAAATGTGTGTCTCTTGTAGAAATCATGGAATTGGGTCTTTTTTCCAGTCTGAATGGTCATTCAGGAGGAATGTTTAGTCCATTTATTTGGCTTTGTTTAGTTCCCTTAGTCTGAAAAGTTTTTATTTTGCTTTTATTTGAAAGAATTTTTTTGTAGATTAAAAATTCTGCATTTTTCTTTCCCCCCACTTTTATTGAGATATAGTTGACATACTACCTTCTGTAAGTTTAAAGTGTGTAACTTTCATTTGATATATTTATATATTGTTGAGTTTTGCTAATATTTTCTTGAGCAATTTGCATCTGTGTTTATCAAGGATATTGGTCTGTAATTTTCTTTTCTTTTGGCATTTTGGTCTTGTTTTGGCATCAGGGTAATGCTTGCCTCATAAAGTGAATTTGGTAAAGTTCCCTCCTCTTCAGTTAGAAAGGATTTGTATGTATTCTTCGAATGTTTGAATGTAGAATTCATCAGTGAAGCTGACTGTAATGTCGTTTGTTAGGAGGCTTTTGGTAACTTATTTAGTCCCATTACTGGTAAGTGGTCTATTTAGGTTTTCCATTAGGTAATGATTGAGTCTTGGGAGGTTTTATTTTCTAAGAAATTATCCATTTCTTCTAAATTGTCCAGTTTGTATATAATTATTTATAGTAGTATCTTATGATTCTTTCTATTTTTGTGATATCAGTTTTAACATATTTTATTTCTGATTTTGAGTCATCTTCTACATGAGTCTAATTTTGTCATCCTGTTTATCTTTTCAAAGAAGCACCTTTTAGTTTCATTGACCTTTTCTATTATCCCTTTAGTTTCTATTTCACTTACTTGTATTCTCATCTTTGTTATTTTCTTTCTTCTACCTTTGGGCTGTAATTGTTCTTTTTTTTTTCCCCTAGTTTCTTTAGGTATAAAGTTGGTTGTTTAAGTTTTATATTGCTTCTTCATGTAAGCATTTATCACTGTGAGCTTCTGTCTTAGAACTGTTTTTGCTTCATCCCATAAATTTTGGTATATTAAATTTCCATTTTCCTGTGTCTCAAGGGAAGAAGAAAAGGAATAGAGAAGAACTAAAAAGATAGCTAGAAAATAATTAACAAAATGGCATTAAGTACATACTTATCATTAATTAGTTTAAATATAAATGGACTAAATTTGCAAATCAGAAGACATGAGGTGGCTGAATGGATAAAAAAAAGAAGAGCCATCTACATGAGAGACTCACCCTAGATGTAAGGACTCATATGGCCTGAAAGGGTGGCAAAAGGTATCCCATGCGAATGGAAACTGGAGGAAACCTATACGTATCCCATCCAAATTGGATTTTAAAAACAAGGATTGTAAAAAAATAAAAATAAAAAAAAACAAGTATTGTGTTACGAGACAAGAAATCGTGTTACAGAATGATAAAGGGGCCAATCCAATAAGAAGATACAGCATTTGTAAATATTTATGCACCCAACATAGTAGAAGCTAAATATGTAAAGAAAATAATGGCAGACTTTAATACCCTACTTACATCATGCAGAGATAATTTATACAGAGTCAATAAGGAAACCTCAAATGACAGGTTAGACCAAATGGTCCTAACAGATATTTGCAGTACATTCCATCTAAAAGAACATAATACACATTCTTCTCAAGTTCACATGGAACTGTGTTCCAATATAGATCTTTTGTTAGGCTGGAAAACAAGTCTTAATGAGGGTCAGAGTCACAGCAAACATATTTATTTTACCGCCACAATAGTATGAAACTAGAAATTAATTACACGAAGAAAACTGAAAAATCCATAAATCTGTGGAGATTAAACAACATGCTATTTAACAATCAAAAGACATCAAAAGAGAAATAGAAAAATAACTTGATCCATCATTTTTTAAAATAAGCTTCCTACATTTTCTTCTTCTCATTTCTCTTTGGGACTTCAATGATGTGTATGTTATTTCTTTTGTTGGTATGCCATAATTCCCATAAGCTTTCTTCATTTCTTTTCACTCTTCTTTTTCCTCCTGTATTTAGATAATTTCATTTGATCTGAATACTAGTTTACTGATTCTCCTTTCAGCTTATTCAAATTCATTGTTGAAACTCTTATTTAATTCTTCATTATAGTCATTGTATTGTTCAGCTCCAAAACTTCTGTTGTTCTTTCTTATGTTTTCTTTCTCTGTTGGACTTCTCATTTTGTTACTTTTTTCTGAGGTATTTTTTTCTGATATCTTTGTTTATCTGTGTTCTCTTATAGCTCTCTTGAGTAGCTGTATAATTTTTTTTTAATATGGAATGCTTAATGAGTTTGCATGTCATCCTTGCATAAGGGCCATGCTAATCTTCTCTGTATAATTTCAGTTATAATATATTTGCTGCAGAAGCAAGCACAAAAAACTATTTTGAATTTTATGTCCAGCAGTTCCTGGATCTGCATTTCTTTGGGCCAGGTACTGAAGGTGAACTGTATTCCTTTTGTGGAGACATAGTTCCTTGATTCTTCATAATCCTGAAGTTGTGTTTTCATCTCAGTGCATGAAGAATTAGTTACCTCTCCCAGACTCATAGACTGACTTCCATAAGAGAAACCTTTCACCTGTGTGTGAGGGCACACTTTTAATTATGCAGTGACCCTTGGTCTGCTGGTGTAAGGTGAGAAATGTGGCTTGTGGTGACACTGGGTCCAGGAAGGTGTGGTACCTTTTTGGCTCAGGCCACCAGTTTCCACTGTATTTACAACTGGGTGGTCTTTAGTGAGGACTGTGGAAGATCTGCACTGGCTAAAAGGGCTGTTTTGGTCCTTAGAAATACCTCCAAGTTTGGTAGCTAGGGACCAAGGAAGACATTGGTGGTGGGCAGAATCAGTGGTGTGCACACACTCAACTGTGATTGGAGCTTGAGTGGGGGTGGGGGGCGGGGGTCGGTATGTAATCACACAGCCTGGAGGAGCTAGGTATGGGTAGGCAAAGTGGTACCAGACAGTGACAGAAGGTGGGGCATGATCTGGGCCTACCAGCAGCTGCAGGATTTCTTGACTTCTGGTCCACTTAACAGTGGCTGCATATTTCCTTAGCCTTGTTGCATGCATGCATGCTGCATTGGAGGCCAGTGATAAGTGTTAGGCCAGTGGTGCATAGTTAGAGAGGGCCTACTTCTGTGTGGGCAACAGTGTTCATTGATGAGGGAGTGGTGTTAGGCTGGTGTCTCATACTCACCTAGCTGTAGAATCTCAAGTTGGCTGCTTATGCAGCTCCTTGCCTCCCTCCTGTGGGAGTGTAAAAGGGACTGGTGTCTTATGCATATGTAGCTATAGAGATCCTGCACAGCTGTGGGGCAGATCAGGTTGGTGGTAGAGCAGGGTTTCTGGGAGAGACTCAGGCAGCTGGTTTCAGCTAACAAAAATACCTATGGGGAGAAAGCTGGCAAGATCTTCAGGAGTCCACAGTGGCTGTGCTAACCTTTGGCTTTGTCAGTGGTAAAATATGCAGAATTTGTCTATAGAGCAGATCTCTGTGAACCACAATTGCTCTTGGTGCTTGTTTGCTATTAATAGCTTCTCTTTTACTGTTGTTCTAGCTGGCTCAGTACATCTATGGGCTACTGATCTAGATGGGGTGAAACCAAAACTGGACCTCTGCACAGTGCCCTGCAAGGCTGGGGGAGCCAGTTGCTCACCACACTCTTACTTTCCTAGCAAGAAAAACTCTTTTTAACTAGGGAGTTCCTTCAGAGCACCGTGAAATGTGTTAGTTTGGAGGATGGGATTATGCAGGCAAAGTAAAGTTGCCTTCCTTCCCTTGTGTGATGATTTTCACTTACTGTTAAAACATGCTAAGTGGACTGTAGAGGTCTCCTGAATCTGTTGTTTGTCCAGTTGTTGATCTTTGTGGGTCCAGGAAGGTGATCTTTGTGGGACCACAGGGAACTGATGGTAGGGTTTTTTTTCTTTCAGTACTTTAAATATGTCTTTCCAATATCCGTTGGCTTTCATTTTTTTGATGAGACGTGTGCCATATTTCTAATCCTTTGGCCCCTTGTATGTACCTTATGGCTACGTAAAAATATTTTTTCTAGTGAAGATTTCCCACAATTTAATTTTTTTTTTTTTTAAAGATCTTCTTTATTTATTCATAAGAGACACAGAAAGAGAGAGAGAAGCAGAGGCACAGGCAGAGGGAGAAGCAGGCTCCATGCAGGGAGCCCGACGTGGGACTCGGTCCCGGGTCTCCAGGATCACGCTCTGGGCTGAAGGTGGCGCTAAACCGCTGAGCCACCCAGGCTGCCCCCCACAATTTAATTTTGATGTGTTTTATGTAGTTTTATCCTGCCCCCTAGGGCAAGGTCTTATATATTATGAAATACTATTTAATCCACCCAACTATGCCCATACTTGGCAATGCCTCTAACAAGCACCAGTGTCTGCCAATTTAAGAAGGATTTATCTCTCTGGAGTTTAGTTCTTTAGATTCTTTTGCTTTTACCCCTCTCTGATAACTTTTAAAAGGTATAACTTTGTTTCCTTTCAGATGAATAACCAATTATACCAGAATCATTTATTAAATTAACTACTGCTTTTCCTCAGAAATTGAAGTAACTCCTTTGTCACAGCTTAAGTTTTATATATACCTGGATTTATTTCTGTGCTCTATTTTCTTATATTACTTTTATAATCCTGCATTATTTTCAATCTATATTGTTTTCAATATCTTTGTGTTGAATTTTAATATTTATAATGCAAATCTGTGTTCACTCGTATTATTCAGAATGTTTTTGGGTTCCTCACACATAACTAGTGGGATAATAAAAATTGATATTGTCACTTTGGGAGTTAAAATTTGTTCACCATCTTCAGAGTGTTTTCACAGTGCTGGGCCCCATGTAGAAGTGGAGAAATGGCTTCCTCTTTAGTTTTGTGTCATGCTTCCTTACCTTGGCCAAAAAGCATGAAAACTTTTCTGCTTGGGCCATGAGTATTAAAATTACTTGACCTGCTTTATCCACCATTCTTAGTCAACATGTTCTTGACACATTATTCAGCAGAGCTGAACCTTGAACAAATAGCATGGCATGCTTTCTTTTTCTTTTTACCCTCTTCTACAGCCATAATATTCTAATTTTCTGTTTACTTTTATTTTATTTTATTTTATTTTATTTTATTATTTTTTTTTTTTTCTGTTTACTTTTAAAGTAAAACCTTCCAGACACTAATGTGATGAGGCGGAGAAACAGTGTTATATACATCAGAATTAAAAAAAAATAATAATAAAAGTCCTTTCTTTTTCATGGAAGAAGGGAATAAGATTGCTCTTCAGTAGGTCATTAAAGAAGACATATGTTCAACCAGAATGGTTAAATTAATAGGACTGATAATATATAGTATTGGTAAGGAAATGGAACACCCAATATCATAATACTACTTATGGGGTATAATTTAATACATATGTTTTGGAAAATTTTTTGACTTTGTCTACTACCCATCTACATGCATGTGTTCCGGGTGTTAATAAGTTTGTTACTGGGTATATATACAACAGAAAAAAGTTTATGTCCATCAAAATATTTATACAGTCATGTTAATAGCCATTTTATTCATAATAGCCTTAAAATGAAAATAATAGTCATATATTTAAATAGTAAAGTGACAAATAAATTGTGATATGTTAATACAATTAGAGGCTACACAGTAATGCAAAGAAAGGAAGTACTGATACACAAAACAACTGGTTCAATTTTGATTAAAAGAAGTCAAACATAAAAGATGATGCTATTTATATGAGTTTCAAAAATTGTCCTGTGTTAAGGAATAATAGTAAACCGTTTTAGCTGGGGATGGTTATTGACTGGAAGGGAGCATCAAGGAGCTGTTTCAGTTTTAGAAAGAAAGGTCTTGTATTTTCATCTTGGTTATGATTACACAGGTGTATGTATTTGTAAAATTTTATCAAGGTGTAACTTAAATTTCATACATCTTGCTGTATAGAATTGTTTTTCCACATAAAAGTAAAAATTATCTTAAAAGTGTTTAAAATGATCTTTATGCATTTTCTCTGATAACCTACCCTACTCGAGGAAACCTCAAACAAAATTGCCTTCAAGTGTGCTATTTGGAATCACAGTAAAATTGCCTAATAATTTGGAAAGACTTTATTGATAGAGCACTAAGGCTTTTTTTTTTTAACTCATTATGTGAAACTTATTTAGGTGATTTTCTGCATCCTGTGAGTTTTTATAATTTTTCCACATTAACACTTACACCTTTCTTGAACTTATTCTTAGATAATTATAGTTATGAACAGGCTTCTCCTCCATTTATGTTTCTTTTTTTTTTCATTTATGTTTCTTATATATTACCAATATCTAAAAGTTATTTTGTACATTTATCTTTTGTCACTTGTCAAATTTTTTCTATCATGAATCTTTTGAGTCACTTTAGTAGAGACTGTTAGGTGTTTTTTTTCAACTGTTGGAAAGGGAGAATTTTCCTTATTAAGACTTTACTCATTTTTACTCTTAACTAGAAACTTAAAACCTGTGTCAGATAGTTAGGGATACATCCTTGCCTTGGTCCTGTTTGGTTTGAACTGTCTTGAACATTTCAACAACAACAAAATATATATGTTTTTTTTCAACTGTTGGAAAGGGAGAATTTTCCTTATTAAGACTTTACTCATTTTTGCTCTTAACTAGAAACTTAAAACCTGTGTCAGATAGTTAGGGATACATCCTTGCCTTGGTCCTGTTTGGTTTGAACTGTCTTGAACATTTCAACAACAACAAAATATATATATATATATATATATATTTTTTTTTTTTTAACAAATATACCTTTGTCTTTGCCTTGCTTATATACATTTTATCTGTTCAGTTTTTCTAGAAGTTGTAAGTTTGGCTGCACAATTTTATTGGATACCATTTTGAGATCTAGTAATATGATCATTTAATTTCTTTCCTTCATTCATAAATTGAATTTTTAAATTTCCTAGTATTGATTCATTTATGTATTCCTGACAAAAATGAATTTGGTTATACATGGTGTTGTGTACTCTTTTTATGCATTACTAATAGAAGAGATTTTTTGATACTTAATTTCTATCTATATTTAAATGTAGTTTAGCTTTTGGGTTATTTTCACAATGTGGTTTGAATATTACTGTCTAAAATTGTTTAATTATTGGACTAGTCAGATTTGTATTTTGGTCTAAACAAATTTTGAAACTTAGTAATTCATCTTCTAATTACCTTTAAAAATAAAGGAACCTTTAGTTTTATTTGGCTATAGAGAAATAATTTCTTTAAGTAGACACACAGATAAAATTGCAAACTTTAAAAATATTTATTTACTGTATTTTCAGTTTTCTTGAAGTTTTCATTTTTATATATATATTTTTTCTACAGTCCGTGGTGGATGACTGGATTGAATCATATAAACAAGACAGGGACATCGCACTTCTGGATTTAATCAACTTTTTTATCCAGTGTTCAGGATGTCGAGGTACATAATATTGGGATAAATAATGTGCTTTGATTCTGTCAGTGTCAAATTTATTTCACCTTTCTTTAGTTGTATATAAACTATGAACTATGTGCTAATCTTTTTCTGATAAAGAAAATTATTATTTAAGGATACTTCATCTTTCTGTTCACTTTTGCTATGAAATAACAGATTTCTGAAATTTCATGAAATTTTGAAGGAAATCTAAAATTCATTTAATGAATTTGTGAATTGACATTTTAGATCATAAGCTTTTCCTGATATTATTAGTAGCTATGCTCCATATTAAGAATTTTGCTAGTTGCTAACATTATTTTGTATCATTGTCAATATTTTGGTCCTCATTGTATAGATGAAGTACTTGAAGCTTCAGTAATTTGTTTTAGGTAACATAAGTACCAGAATCAGATTTCTTAAGTTTATCATCCATTGGAAATCCATAGGCAATTTTTAAAAATAAAATGCAGGGGCACCTGGCTGGCTCAGTGGTTGACTATCTGCCTTTGGCTCAGGTCATGATCCTGGGGTCCTGGGATCGAGTCCCACATGCAGGAGCCTGCTTATCCCTCATGTTTCTGCTTCCCTCTCTATCTGTGTCTTATGAGTAAATAAATAAAATCTTAAAAAAAAAACTTAAAAATTAAAATGTAATTTTATTTTTACATTAATATTTAACAGATATTTTTCTTGGGAATGGATAAATTTTAACAGATTATAAAGTGCTACATGGGGGCAGCCAATTGATAAATCAGCATCCTTTGCTTTTTAGCACAGAAAGTACAGTGATCTTTTATTGAGATCACTATTACAGTTGATTTCTTAAAGGCTTTCTTATTTCTATTTGTCACTAACAGTAATGATACAAGTAGTTTATCAGATATTTACAGAACACCTATCTTGTACTAAGTACTCTTCCAGAGGATACAAATGTTACCAAGATAGTCTCTGCCCCAGTAAGTATTAGAGTATGTGTAATTTTCAAAGGAGGCTTTATTACATACAAGGAACAGAAAGGG
This sequence comes from Vulpes lagopus, assembly GCF_018345385.1. NCBI lineage: Eukaryota > Metazoa > Chordata > Mammalia > Carnivora > Canidae > Vulpes > Vulpes lagopus. The sequence goes on along the minus strand of NC_054842.1, from coordinate 33,716,272 downwards.
AAATTTACCAGTAGTTCAATAAAGTGCTCATCAGTGCCATCTTAAGAATAATACTGTTTACAATTTAATAACAATATGTGCTAAACTTTGTATTTGCTCCCTTTAATCTATTGGTTAATAGATCAAGAAGTTGTAATTTTTATAGATCAGGAAACTGAGAATAAAGGGCTTAGGTAAGTTTTTGGACATCATACAGTTAGTTTAAGTGCCAAACTCAAGATTCAGAGTCAGGCTTTTCTTAATCTGAGTCTGGGTCCCTATGGACAAGATATTATGGGACCAATAGAGAAGGGCTTCTGATCTAGCCCAGGCTTTGTATCTCTATGTATTTGTGAATGTTGGAGCATTTGTAAGAAAGTACATCTCAGAGGAAGAAACTGTGATGAGACTGAGGGTGAGGATAAGAAAGTTAAAGAGTATGAGAAGGGCCAAGGTTAACAGACTATGTATAAATACCTGAAGACAAGAAAGCAGGGTACACTCTTGGACATAAATGGAGTTTGAACCTGAATCCTAGAGCATTGATTGGTGAAGAGTGACAGGAGATTCTACTATTTGGAGAAACGTGACTTTGATTTTGCAGCCTTAAAATGGATAAAGGCAATCACTGACTGATACTTTAAATGTATTATGTATCTAAGTGTTCTGTTGGATTCGATTTTGATTTTAAAACAACTGATAGTCTTTAAAATTTTCCCTTTTGTAATTCATTCCCAGGATTCAAAAGCTTTAGAATATATAAAGCAAAAAGTCTTTACCACTTCCTGCCTTCCCATCTGTCTCCAAAGAGTTAATCGCGTTTAACTGTTTTGTTTTATATTCATCTGTTAGCATTTTTAATCTAATTTTGTATATATAAGTAGGAATATATATTCTTTCCTTTCCCACCACTATTACACGAAAGCTACTGATGTATAGGGAGCTTTTTTTTTAAAATTTTTTAAAATTTATTTATTCATGATAGAGAGAGGCAGAGACACAGGAGGGAGAAGCAGGCTTAATGCCAGGAGCCCGATGCGGGATTCGATCCCGAGACTCCAGAATCGCGCCCTGGGCCAAAGGCAGGCACTAAACCGCTGAGCCACCCAGGGATCCCCTAGGGAGCTTTTTTAATACAGCATTCCTTTGTGTGTATGTACAATAATTTAGTTTAACTAGTCTTCTATTAAGACCATTGCATTATTTGTAATCTTTTGCTATTACAAACAGTACTGTAATGAGTATTTTTGTGTATACCTTATTTGCTCTTTGTGGAAGAATGTGGGAAAATGTTTTTGTAAAATTGTATCAGATACTGCCAAACTTCTGCTATATGAATTGTGCCCATTTTTAATCCCATTAGTAGTACATGAGTATTTCTTCTCAGTCTTTACAACAGTGTTTTTATCAAACTTTGAGGTAAGCCTTATAAATGATTTAAAAATTATGTGTCAGTGTGATTTCTTTTTTAAATTGAGGTGAAATTCACTTAGCGTACAATTAGCCATTTTATCTACTTACTTTTATAATTAACCATTTTAAATTGTAACAGTTTAGCAACTTTTAGTACATTCACAATGTTGAATGTTGTGTGACCACTTCTCTATTATCAAAATGTTTTTATCACTCCAGGAGAGTATCTCATATTTATTAAGTAGTCATTCCCATTCTTCTCCTTCAATCCTTGACAAATACTAATCTGCTGTTTGTATAGATTTGCTTGTTTTAGTCCTTTTATATAAAGCAGTTATATAACATGTGACCTTTTATGTCTGATTTTTTTCACTTAACCAAAATGTCTTCAAGGTTTATCAAGGTAGTGCCGTGTATCTATAATTAATTTCTTTTTATAGCTGAATAACATTGTGGTGTAGATCACAATTTTTAAATTTATTCATTTGTTAATGTATATTTGGATCATTTCCATCTTTTGTTGGTTATTGTGAATATTGCTACTATAAACATTTATGAGCAAATTCTGTGAGTACTTGTTTCTTGATTTTGGGGGATAAATACCTAGGAACTGCTGGATCCTGGGGTAATTCTATTTTCCTTTTTAGGGAGCTGTCAGATTATTTTCTACAGCAGCTGTAGCATATATTCCTTCAAAAAATGTTTCTTCCCTCCTCTCCATACTGTTTTCCACAGTGACCACACCAGTTTACATTCCCACCAACAATGCACTAGGATTCCCTTTTCTCCACATCCTTGTGAACACTTGCTGTTTTCTCTTTCTTTCTTTCTTTCTTTCTTTCTTTCTTTCTTTCTTTCTTTCTTTCTTCTTTCTTTCTTTCTTTCTTTCTTTCTTTCTTTCTTTTATTCATTCATTCATTCATTCATTCATTCATTCATTCATTGTATCCTAGTGGGTATGATTTGTGTCCTTAATTATCAGTGATCTTGAACATATTTTCCTGTGCTTTTTGACCATTTGTATCTTAAGAAAATGTGTATTCAAGTCCCTGTTCACTTCTAAATTAGTTTTCCTTTTGTTATGCATTGTTAAGATTTCTGTATATATTCTGAATACTAAACACTTATTAGATATTTAGTCCATTTTTTATGTTATTTATTTTTTGCTCATGCTGGTAGTCTCAAATCTAAGAATCCATTGCTAAATAAAAGGGCATAAAGATTTGTAAAAATAACAAATAAAGATTTGTGGTTTTTTTTTCAAATAGAGACAGTCCCCAACTTATGGTTCAACTTGTGATTTTTTTTTAAATTTATTTTTAAAGATTTATATGTTTAATTTTAGAGAGAGTAGGGGGGAGGGAGAGGCAGAGGGAGAGAGGTAGACAGTCTTAAGCAGATTTCCTGCTGAGCACACAGAGCCCAGTGGGGCTTGATCTCATGATGCTGAGATCACGACCTGAACTGAAACCAGGAGTCAGATGCTTAACCAACTGCACCATCCAGATGCCCCTCAACTTGTGATTTTTTAACTCTACATACAGTAGTACAAAAATAATACACATTCTATAAAAACTGCACTTCTCATTTTGAATTTTGGCCTTTTCTTGGGCTTAGAGGTATGTGATAGGATACTGTCTTCTGATACTGTACAGAAGCAGTGAGCCATACCTCCCAGTCAGTCGCACAATAATGAAGGTAAACAGCAAAACACTCACAACCATTCTTTACCTCTATAATCATTCTACTTTTCACTTTCAGTACAGTATTCAGTAAATTACATGAGGTGTTCAACACTGTATTATAAAATAGGCTTTGTAGTAGATGATTTTACCCAACTGAAGGCTAACGAAATGTTCTGAGCACAGGTAAGGGAGGCTGGGCTAAGCTATGATATTCAGTGGGTTGGATGTATTAAATGCATTTCTGACTTATTTTCAGTTAATTATGATGGGTTGATCTGGATGTAACCCTATCATAAGTGAAGGAAAATCTGTAGTTTTATACTTTTAGCCTTATAATTAGGTTGTTGATTGTGGTTAATTTTTGTATATGGATGATTTTAATTTGTATTTCTGTTAGGAGTGAGACTTGAGAGCTAATTCTATTACTTTTTCCTTGAATTCTCTGTTCCTATCCTTTGCCAATTTTCCTTTCTGGTATCTTCTTAGTTTCTGAAGAGGCATTTGAAAAAAATGGATTTTTAAAACATTTTGATAAAAGTCATAGAATGATCTTTTTATGATATGATTAACGAAGAAAGCACTGTCTTTCACAATTGGAATATAATAAAAATCCAGAAATATACCCAAGTACAAATGAAACTTTAGTAAGCATATCTTAAAACATGAAAGAAGAGAAAGACAAATTGCAACTACACTGAGATCTCATTTTTCACTTATCGGATTGGCAAATTTAAAAATTACAACAACAAAAAATTACAACAACACTCTGTTGGTTAAGCTATTAGAAAATAGACACTCTTACATTGTTTCTTTTTCCCCCATTGTTACATTGTTTCTTAGAATAAAAATTGATACATCTCTGATGGAAATAGATTTGGCAATATCTCCCAAAACTACATTTGTTTTATTCCAGCCACTGTACTTCTATAAATTTGCCATGAAGATACAACTCCAGAATTAAGAAAATGAAGGCACAGGGTTACTCAGTATGATATTATTTGCTAATGCAAAATATTGGAAACAACCTAGATACTCGTATATAGGAGAGTGATTAAGTAAGTTATCATAAAGGTACAAAATAGAATTTTGTAAAAAATTCTGTGAAAAAGAATGAGGAAGATCTCTGTGGACTGATGCAGGAAGATTTTCAGGATATGATTTTAGGGGTGAAATGATAAGTGCAAAAGAGCATCTACAGTATGCAACTTTCTTCGGAAGGAAGAAGGGGAAAATGGACTATATACATATATCTTCCCCTTTTGAGCAAAAGGAAAGAGGAAAGACAAAAGAGAATATCGACTGGCTACCTGCAGGGTGCGTTTGTATATATAAATGAAGTATAAAATGAGGTATAAAGTCTAGAAGGAATCGGGGTAAAAGGATGATACTTGAGTATACCTTCTTTTAAGTTGAAGTATAGTTGACATCCAACACTGATTAGTTTGACGTATACAACGTAACGGTTTCACATTTATATACATTATGAAATGTTCACAGTGATTTGTAGTTAATCTCTCACCCATACAAAGTTATTACAGTATTATTGACTACATTTTAAAAAAATGTTTTATTTATTTATTCATGAGAGAGAGAGAGGCAGAGATACAGGCAGAGGGAGAAGCAGGCTCTATGCTGGGAGCCTGACAGGGAACTCGATTTTGGGTCTCCAGGATCACGCCCCAGGCTGCAGGCGGTGCTAAACCACTGTGCCACTGGGGCTGCCCTATAACTAGAACTTTATATGTCTTAATCCCCTTTACCTATTTCACCCAGTTCCTTCCTCCATTCCTCTGGCAACCATCAGTTCTATGTATATATGAGTCTGTTTCTGTTTTCTTTGTTCATTTGTTTTGTTTCTTAGATTCCATTTACATGTGAAAACGTGGTATTTCTCTTTGTCTGACTTGTTTCACATAGCATTGTATTCTCTAGGTCTGTCCATGTCATATGCATGCCCATCAATTTGCTGTGATGATGGCAAGATTTTATTCTTTTTTCTGAACAAGTAATATTTAAGTGTGCATGCCTGTGTGTTTACACGCACACATTCTATTGATGGACATTTAAGTTGCTTCTATATCTTGCCTATTGTAAATAATGCTGCAGTAAACATAGGTGTGCATATCTTTTCAAATTAGTGTTTTCATTTTCTTCAGGTCAATACCCAGAAGTGGAATTAATGGATTATAATGTATTTCTTTTATTAATCTTTTTGAGGAACCTCCACACTATTTCCCTTAGTGGCTCACTAACTTATTTTCTCACTAACAGTGCATAAAGCTTCCACCCTCTTCTCAATACTTCTTGCTTGTCTTTTTGGTACTGGCCATTCTGGCTGGTGTGAAGTGATACCTCATTGTGGTTCTGATTTGCATTTCCCTGATGATAGGTGATGTTGAGCATCTTTTCATGTGTCTTTTGGCCATCTTTATGTAATCTTCGCAGAAAATGTCTATGTTTTCTGCCCTTTTTTCTCTTTTTTTTCCTTTTTTTTTTTTTTAAGATACTATTTATTCATGAGAGACAGAGAGAGAGAGAGAGAGAGACAGAGAGAGAATGAGGCAGGCAGGGACACAGGCAGAGGGAGAAGCAGGCCCCATGCAGGGAGCCTGACGTGGGACTCAATCCCGGGTCTCCAGGATCACACCCTGGGTTGAAGGTGGCGCTAAACTGTTGAGCCACCCTGGCTGCCCTCTGCCCGTTTTTAAATCAGATTATTTGTTCTTTGGAAGTTGAATTTTATGAGTTCTTTATGTATTTTGGACATTAATCCTTCATCAGATAGATGATTTCAAATGTTTTGTCCTGTTTATTACATTTCCTTTTTGTTTTATTGATGGTTTGCTTCATTGTGCAAAAGCTTTTTAGTTTGATGTAGCCCCAATTGTTTATATTTGCTTTTTTTGCCCTACTCAAGGAGATAGAACCAAAAAAATATTGGTTAAGACTGGTGGTCAGTGGTTTACTGCCTGTTTTCTTTTAGGAGTTTTATGTTTTTAGGTCTTATATTGAGGTCTTAATCCATTTTGAGTTTTTTTTTCTATACGGTAAAAGAAAGTGGTCCAGCTTTTTCTCTCTCACTCTCTTTCTCTCTCTCTTTCTCCCAAATATATCTTCAAATTTTTTTTAAAAAAGAGAACGTGGTCCAGTTTTATTCTTTTGCATGTAGCTGCCCAGTTTTGTCAACATGGTTTATTGAAGACCGTCTTTTCACTATTGTATATTCTTGCTTCCTTTATCATAGATTAATTGACTATATATGCATATATTGGTTTATTTCTAGAGTCTCTGTTCTGTTGATCTATGTATTTGTTTTTGTTTGTATTGAATCTGTGAATTGCTTTAGGTAGTGTGGACATTTTAACAATATTCAATCTTTTAATCAGTGAGCATGGTATATCTTTTTATTGTCTTCAGTTTCTTTTATATAAGTGTCTTAATAGTTTTTAGAGTACAAGTCTTTCACCTTTCTTGATTAAATTTATTCCTAAATATTTATTCTTTTTGATACAGTTATAAATTTCTTTTTCTGCTAGTTTTAGTGTATACAAACATAACCAGTTTCTTTATATTAATTTCATACCCTGTAACTTTACTGATTGTAAACAATCAGTAAACACTGATTGTGTTTATTAGTTCTAATAGTTTATTGATGGAGTTTTTAGGATTTTCTATATATAGTGTCATGTCATCTGCAAATAATGACACTTTAACCCTGTCCTTACCAGTTTGGATGCCTTTTCTTTCTTTTTGTTGTCTGATTGCTGTGGCTAGGACTTCAAGTCTATGTTGAATAAAGGTGGTGAGAGTAGACATCCTTGTCTTGCTCCTGATCTTGAAGGAACAGTTTTTAGCTGTTTACCATTGTGACCTTAAGTGATTTCTCATATTTGACCTTTATTATATTGAGATGTGTTTCTTCTCTATTCTGTTCAGAATTTTTATCATATATGGATTTTGCCAAATGCTTTTCCTGCATCTCTTGAGATAATCATAGGGTTTTTATTCTTTTATTTTGTTAATATGGTGTATCACATTGATTTGCAGATGTTGAACCATGCTTGCATCCCTGGAGTAAATTCCACTTGATTATAGTAAATGATCCTTTTAATATATTGTTGAGTTCAACTTGCTAATATTTTGTTTAGGATTTTTGCATATATATCTCAGGGATATTGGCCTGTAATTGTCTTTAAGTGTCTTTGTCTGGTTTTGGTATATATCTAATGCTAGTCTTGGAGAATGAATTTAAAAACATTTTTTCCTCTTGAGTTTTTTGGTAATTTGGGAAGGATAGTTACTAATTCTTTTTAAAATGTTTGGTAGAATTCCCCTGTGAAGCCATCTGATTCTGGCCTTTGGTTTGTTGACAGTTTTTGATTACTGATTGAATTCCATTACTTAGTAACCTGTCCAGATTTTCTTTTTCTTCCTTAGTCATTCTTGGAAGATTGCGTGTTTCCAGGAATTTATCCATTCCTCTTAGAAATCCATTTTGTTGGTGTATAATGTTTTCGTAGCAATCTCTTATTCTTTGTATTTCTATGGTGTTGGCTATAATTTGTCTTTCATTTGTAAGTTTTTTATGTCCTTTCTCTTTTGATGACTGTGGCTAAAGGCTTATCAATTTTCTTGATCTTTTCGAAGAACTAGATCTTATTGATCTTTTGTATTGTTGATTTAGTCTGTAATTAGGTTTTTTCCACTTTGTTCTTATTTTTTCTTTATACTTAGTGCTTTGTTTATTCGTTTTCTGTTTCCTTTAGGTGTAAGGTTAAATTGCTTACTTGAGCTTTTTGTTTGTTTCTTGAGGTAGGTTTGTATTGCTATAAACTTCTCTTACAACTGATTTTTGTTTTTTAAATATTTTTAACTTCTGTTTTTCCAATTTCATTTGTCTCAGGTATTTTCTGATGTACTTTTTGGCTTCTTTGTTGCCCCATTGATGGGTTATTAGAATATTGTTTAGCTTTTTCAGGTGTCTGTGGGGTTTTTTTCTTAAAACTATTAGTTTTATAGTGTTGGGATTTAAAAAAGATGCTTGGTAGGATTTTAACCTTCATAAATTTATTGAGACTTGTTTTTTGGCCTACCATGTTATCTATCCTGGAGAATCTTCTATTATGCACTTGAAAACTGTGTATTCTGCTAAATTTTGATGGAATGTTCTGTATATATCTGTTAAGTCTATTTCATCTTTTGTGTTGTTCAGAGACAGTGTCTCCTTCTTGAGTTTCTGGCTGAATGATTTATCCAGTTATGTAAGTGAGGTGTTACAGTCCTCTACTATTATTGTGTCAATGTCATTTTCTCCTTTTATGTTTCTAAATATTTGCTTTTATATGTAGGTGCTGCTATGTTCAGTACATAGATATTTAAAACTGTTATATTTTCTTGCTGGACTTTTCCCTTGATCATTAGGTATTACCTTTCTTTGTTGCTTCAGTCTTTGTTTTAAAGTCTATTTCGTTTGATCTATGTATGTATTGCTACTGCAGCTTTTTTTTTGGTGGGGGGGCTTCTCTTTGCATTCAATAGGTTTTCATTCACTTTGAATGTGTAGATGTTTCTAGGTCCGAAGTGAGTTTCTTGTAGTCAGCATATGGATGGGTCTTTTTTTAGTATAGAGTTGTCCTATTAGATCATTTTAGTCTGCTTACATTCATAGTGGTTATTGATAAGTATCTACTTAATGCTGTTTTATTAACTATTTTCTGGTTGTTTTTATAGTACTGCTTTGTTCCTGTCTTACTCTCTTTCCTTTTGATTTGATTACTTTCTTTAGCATTATGCTTTTTTTCTTTTTCTTTATTTTATATCTTTTTAAAGTTTGGTTTATGGTTATCATGAGGTTCATATGTAACATCCTAGGCATATAAATTTATTTTAAATTGATGGTTGCTTAAGTTTGAACACATTCAAAAAGCATTACATTTTTACTGCTTCCATATTTGATGTTGCCTTAATTTATTCTTTTTTGTTAAGATTTTATTTATTTATTCATGAGAGACACAGAGAGAGAGAGAGAGAGGCAGAGACACAGGCAGAGGGAGAAGCAGGCTCCATGCAGGGAGCCTGACGTGGGACTTGATCCCAGGTCTCCAGGATCAGGTCCTGGGCTGAAGGTGGCACTAAACCGCTGAGCCACCTGGGCTGCCCTATTCTCATTTTTAAAATTCTTTTTTCTTTTGGTTCTTTTTTAATACTTTCTATCTCTTTCTTGAAGTTCTCACTGAGTTCATCCACTCTTGTCTCAAGTCTGGTGAGAATCTTTATGACCATTATTTTGAATTCTTTATCAGGTAGATTGTTTATCACAATTTCATTTAGTCGTTTTTCTGAGATGTTATCTTAATTTTTTGTTTTTCTGTCTCTTCATTTTGTCTTAACTCTGTGTGTTTGTTTGTTTCTATGTATTAGGTAGGTCAGGGACATCTTCTGGTCTTGAAAATAGTGACCTTTTATATGTGGGGCTTATTAGCTCAATCTCCTTTGGTCACCAAAACTAGGTACTTCAGGGGTTTCCCCTGCATAGGTTGTGTGTTGCCTCCCTACTGTGACTGTGTATTGTCTGCCCTGGTGGTTTTTGGAGTGGCTGGCCTCTAGCCCAGCTGGCTGCAATTAGCATTTTTAGCTACTGTGGGCCACACTGGTAGATAAGGATGTCCCTTGACTTGGCTGGCTGAGTGTTCTGTCTGAAGCTTCTGCAGTTGTTTTTGTTGGGTGTGCTTAGTCCCCCAGCCATAGTTGACTGACAGGCCTGGCTATAGCTATTGTGTTAGTAGTGGTGGGTGGGGCTGTTTCCCCCTTCTGACTGCAGGATTTCTTTTTGAAGAGTGCCAGTCCTGGCTAGTGCTGCCTGTCAAGGGTGACAGGGCAGTAGTCACTTTGTGGACATGTTGGTTTTAATTGAGGTTGCTTACTGGGTATGAGTGAGCAAGAGCCGCTTTGGTAGATGCCAGCTGGTGCTGGTCCCCAAGGGATCACCAAGGCATGACAAGGGGTGCCAACAAGACAGATGGAGAGTGTCAGAACTGGCTCTTGTCATCTCATTGGTCAACCTAGGCTGAAGGAGAACCGGAAAAATGGTGCCTGCCAGCACTTCCATTTCTGAAGAAAATTACTCCAGATCCCTGCTGTTTTGGCAAATGCCCTAAAATTAGTCAATAAGTCGTTTCTGTGATGCAGGTGCTTTGCAAACTATTTCATTGCTGGATCTCAGAATGAGTGATATTGTGTACTAGCCCATTAGAGCATTGTTTCAATTTCCTGTAGCACTCTAGCTCTTTTAGAATTAAGCCCTGTTGATTTTCAAAGCCAGACACAAATGGGACCACATCATGGTTTAGATTGCCAGGGTGGGGCTTGTGCTTGATGTGGGGCTTGATCTCCTCACTCCTCAGGTAATCCTCTGTGTTTGTGATATCCCTCTTGCTTGCTGTACTTTTTCACTGTGTTTTTTGTTGGTTTATTATGGTTTGTTTCTGATTGAATCTCTGCCCCTCCTACCCTTCTTAAGGTGGCGTTTTCTTTATTTCTTTGGCTGTTTAGGCTTCAGGTCATTTTAAGAGTGAGTTGTAGTATATATAGTTTAGCCTTGATATGTCTGTAGGAGGAAGTGAGTTTAGGATCGTCCTACTTTGGCATCTTCTCAAGCTCCCAGAATATACTTTGGAATAGTCCTGACTTTTGGAGTTGCCTTAATATTTGTTCCACTAATCCATGAGCATGGAATGGAATGTCTTTCCATTTGTTTGTATCATGTTCAGTATCTTTCATCAGTGTTTTATAATTTTCAGAGTACAGGTAGTAGATCCCTCCTCCTTTTTAAAAGATTTTATTTGAGAGAGAGAGTGTGTGTGAGTGCATGAGCCAGGTTGGGGGGGGGGGTTGGTCAGAGAGGGACAGGCAGACTCCTTGCTGAGTGGGGAGCCTGATGCAGGGCTTGATCCTGTGACCCTGAGATTTCAACCTGAGCCACAGTCAGATGCTTAACTGAGTCACCCAGGTGCCCCAGACCCCCTTTATAAGATTAAGATGGGGAAAGTGTTGGAAATTACTCCATGGTACTCCTCACTTGATTGTATATATGAAGATGAATTTCCAGTGCATCAACAATTTAAGTATAAAATCAAATAGCAGAAACAGAAAAGGAAATAGTAAATACCAGTAAGAAAGAATAAAAACACTAGAAGTAAATATGGAAGAATTCCTTTAAGTGGGAAGGTCTTTTATTAATGTGACTCAAAATTAATTCTGACTCAAAACTTGTAAACGAAAATTTAAAATTTATAAATAAAATTAGTAAGTTAAAAGAACACTAAAAAATGTACTTCAAACTATACATAGAGTACAGAGTATAGGGAAAGTTGAAAGATAGGAAAAATGGGGTGAATTTTTTTTATTACAATCTCCCTATTCTATATTGAAGTAAGACTTGTGTTGAAATCCTTGTGTTAGACCTCTTGTGTTCAAAAGCATTTCCCAAATCTAGATTGCTATTTGGTTGTATCAGCCCATTTTTTCTAAAGCTATGTAATAGTTAAAAACAAAATGATATTAAAGAGTCCACTGAAGAGGGAAGAGAATCAGAGAAGGAATGAAAAAACACAAACCTTTCTTTTCTAGTTCCTGGCTAAAAGGGACACCTCTTCCAGTAACATGACAAATTGTATTGTCATGAGTGAAGAGTCTGGGCAGCTCTCCTCTTTTTTGTAGCTCTCGTATCATTATTTTCTTACCTTTACCCTGGAGTCTAGTAGATGTTATTGATTTCCTACTTAAGCTGTCTTAAGTTGGATCAGTACCCCTATTTGTTTCCTTCACTCTGCCCACACATCTGTATTCTCCCCATTAAAAAATCTCTTCATTTGAACCATCTGGAGTGAATTGTATTTACTTCTGGGAATCCTCAGTTAGAATTAATTGACTAATTCATTGTGTAATAACAGGATGGATTCAGTATCAGTGGAGTAGGAAGGATGCGGATGGAAAAGTTGGTTTAAATACTATTGACTTGGGGCACCTGGGTGGCTCAGTCAGTTAAGCATCCTACTCTTGATTTCCACTCAGGTCATGAGATCTCACCCATCATCTGTGCTCTGTGCACAGTTTGCTTGTCATTCTCTTTCTGCTCCTACCCTAGCTTACACACTCACTCTCACTCTCATTAAATACATACATACATAAAATTCACTTAGAGTTGCTTTTCTAATGCTGTGCAACTTTATAAACTTCATAGGAACAAATTCTAAGGAAGCTAAGACAAAACAGAATGATAGGATATCTTTATAATATTCTGCAAGACAAAATAATGATATGTTATCCCTATTTTAAAATATTTAATGCATCCTTGATAATGGGCATATATATTTGGGTATACCCTAATGCCAGTATATAACATATTTCAGAAATACATATCACAGATATTGGTACTGATAGATTTTTTTTTTTTTTAACAAATGTGCCTGTTTTTACTTAATAAAGGGTGCGTTTATGAAACGGGATTTAGGTTAGAAGCACCATCTTTTTTAGTTGGTTGTAACAAGTAATGACTCCATTTTGTGGTGTTTGTGACTAACACTGGACTTCCAAATGCATGAGGGTTTTCTAGGAGTGCAGGATTGCTGGAGAATTATGAGAGACCATATCCTAAGGAATGCTTACTCCTAGGGTTTCCTGAACTTTCCCATTTTGTGGGCCAGTTAGTGTCTCAGTAATGTTTTCATGGTATCTGTATGCAAAAACAAAACAAAACTTAGCAATTCCTTTTTGTGGTAGTTAGTTTTAACCAATTTATTTATGTCCTAACAACTTAAGAGTTCATTGGAAACATTGCATGCTATTCTTATATAACCATAATTACTTACTAAAGGATATATATACCCATTGGACATTGTACAATTTCTTAAATTTTAGAATCACTCACCTTTCCTGTTCTATGTTGGTTTTCCAGCAGTATTTGTGAGAACTCAAAGTATAATGAATAAAGTATCATCTGATGTTGAGACTGTGAATTACCACATGCTAATAGTTCCTATCTTGCTTGACCAATATTCGACATTGCTGTATTTCCCTTTGAAATTTTAAAATAACCCCACAGTTCCTTTATGATTTTGCTTCATGGCCAAGAGCATCTTAGTACACAATTTAGCCACTATAGCTTTAACCATTGACTGACTGAGAGCTAGTATACCCCAACTCCTTTGAGTAGAGATACCCCAACTCCTTTGTCCCTCAGGTGAGATAACTTTGAAGTGCATGGCCTACTCAGACTCTGAGTTTTCCAAGGAGTTTAATTGGGCTCCAGTTATCCATGTTAGTGATTGGCTACATAACACACTTATTATTATCTGCTTTTTAAACTTGTTTTATTTCTCACTCCCATTACCAGTTTTATATGGGATCTCTTCCCAAAATAAACTACTTTTACTGATATTATAACTGTCTCAATCTCTTTAGAAGATAGAAACAGTTCATTATGGTTTAATTAATAATTATTTAATCAGTTAATCGTTAATCAGTTAATACTGTTTCAAAGTCTGCCTTCATAAATTCCTTATAACACAGTGTATATATATCGATAGTTCAGTACTATTTTTATTAAATCCTTTTTAATTGTGGTATGTATACAGAAGAGTACATAAAGTGTAGATGTACAGGTTAAATAATTATATTATGAATCCCAGTGTTACCAGTACTCAGCTTAAGGAAAATAACATTGTCAGGAATTCAGAAGACTTCTCTATCATGACCACCTCCATTTTCCACAGAGATAAAAATACTAGCTTGATTTTTGTGATAATAATTTCCTTGCCTTTCTTTATAGCTTTACGATGAGTGGATCCATCCTTAAACAGTTTAGTTTTGCCTTCCTTTCTTCTTTAGATAATTAATTGTTCTCTTTTGTACGTACTCTTTTGTCTTTTTTCTGCTCAAATATTCTATCTATGAGATTCATTTATGTTTCCTATGCCATATTTTATTCATTTTTGTTGATGTAAAGCAAATAATTCTTTGATGTGGTGGTCTTTCCCGTGCATTGTAGAATTTTTAACAGCATCTCTGGTCTCTACCCTTCAGATGCCAGTTGCACATTCCTTTCTCTCCTCCTACACTCCCTTCTCTTGTTTTGACAACCAAAAATGTTTTCAGATAATGTTAAATGTCCCCGTGGGTGCAAAATTGCCATTCTGTGAGAATTACCCTCAAGTATTTACTATGTGAATATACAAGTTAATTTAAATTACCCACACTTGAAGGAAATTAGGTTGTTGCCAGCTTTTGAATAGGATGAACAGTGTTACTCTAAGCTGTCTTTAGTACATGTTAATTCAATATCCATGTAACACAAGGTGCTGTAGTTTGTGTACTGAGAAGTGAAGTTGCTGAAGTAAAAGAGATGGAACTTTTCTAGGGTAATGCCAGACTGTTTTCTGAAGTGGTTGTAGAAATTTCTTGTCCTTTTGTATTTTCATGTATGTTTTAGAATTGGATTGTCAAGTTCCATTAAAAAAAAAAAAAACTTGGAGTTTTGAATAGAATAAAATTTAATTTGTAAATTTCTTAACTATCATAATATTGCCATTAAGGCTGGGTAATTACTTGTTGAGGGGAGCTTTGCTGCATTGTAGAATATTTAGCAGCATCTCTGACCTCTATCCCTAAATGCCAGTAGCGTCCCACCCTAACCTGCAATTATTCATATCTGTGGGGAGTGGAAAACTAAAGTTGAGAACTACTGCTGGATAGGAGGGGTGAATTTACATCTTTATAAAATCGTATCTTCAAATTCATGATCATTGTATATATGTTTCCATTTATTTAGATCTTTATTTTTCTCGTTTCAGAGGGTATTTTTGTACATGAGTGAAAAGGTCTGTACATCTATTAAAATCTGTAGTTTTGGACTTAAACATTTAAAAAAGTTATTATAAACAGTGTCTTTCTGTAAAGTATATTTTATTTTTTAGAGGAGTTTTAGGTCTACAAAAAAATTGGGCCAAAATTTGGAGAGTTCCTTTTCTCTCTGCCAGTTTCTCCTGTTAATAACATCTTGCATTAGCTTGGTATATTGTTACAATTGGTAAACCAGTATTGATTCGTTATTAACTAAAGCTCATAGCTTACATTAGGGTTGTCTCTTTGTGTTTCAAAGTTCCAAGGGTTTCTGCAAATGAATAGTGTTATGTATCCACCATTATAGTATCAAACTGAATAGTTTCACTACCCTAAAAATCCCCACTGTGCTCCTTCTGAATACCTACCCACCCCTAACTCTCTACCCCTCATTCCTGGGTACCACTGATTTTTTAATGTTAAATCTAACATGCCTTCCTGAAATGAATTCACCTTGATCATGATGCATTATATTTTTAAAATTATTGCTTGGTTTGATTGGCTGATACCTTGTTTAGGAATTTTTTTTGGTATTTGTATTCATCAATGAAATTGGCCTGAAATTTTCCCTTTCCATTCTTTCCATCTCAGATTTTATTATCAAGTCTTTACTAAATGAATGGTGGAGAATATCCTCTTTTTGTTTGTTTTTGTTTTTTGTTTTCCTGGAAGAGTGTATGAGATTGGAATTGTTTCCAGAACATTTGGTAGAATTTGCTCTTGAAACCATATGGACTTGAATTTTTTTAGTTTTTTTATTTATTGGAAGATTTTAAACTACTGATTCAATTTCTTTAATTTAGCACTATGCAGGCTTGTTTGCTTCTAACAAGCTTATTTTTTAGGAAATTATCCATTTCATTTGAATTTTCAAATTTATTTAATATGGTTATTTTTAATAGCCCCTTTTATTTTAATTTTAAAAAGATTTTATTTATTTATTCATGAGAGAGACAGAGAGAGAGGCAGAGACATAGACAGAGGGGGAAGCAGGTTCCCCGTGGGGAGCCTGGTGTTGGGACTCAATCCCAAGACCCCGGGGTCATGACCTGAGCCAAAGGCAGATGCTCACTCACTGAGCCATCCAGGCACCCACCCCTTATGTTTTAATGTGTGTATCTTTTTGTGATATTTCTTTTCATTAGTTCAAAATATTTTCTAATTGTTTTTTTTCTTTGATTCATGGATTATTTAAAGGCCTATTTCTTAACCTCCAAACATGAAATTTTCTGGTTAATTTTTTTTAAATTTTAAATTCAGTTTGCCAATATATAGTATAACACCCAGTGCTCATCATATTATGTGCCTTCCTAATGCCCATCACCCAGTTACCCCATCCCCGCACCTACCTCCCCTTCTGCAATCCTTTGTTTTCCAGAAATAAGAGTATCTCATGGTTTGTCTTCCTTTCTAATTTTTCCTCATTCAGTTTCCCCTCCTTCCCTTATTGTCCACATATAAGTAAAACCATATGGTAATTGTCATTCTCTGATTGAGCTATTTCACTTAGCATAATACACCCCAGTTCTATCCACATCAATGTAAATGGTAGGTACTCATCCTTTCTGATTGCTGACTACTACTACATTGTGTATGTATGCATGCATATGCACACACACTACATCTTTATCCATCTGTCAAAGGACATCTTGGCTCCTTCCACAGTTTGGCTATTGTGGACCCTGATGCTATGCACATTGGGGTGCAGGTTTCCCATTGTTTCACTACATTTGTATCTTTGGGGTAAATTTTATTATTGATTTCTTCTTAGCTTAATTGAACTTGATGCCAGAAAAAATGGTCTGTATGGTTTTAGTCCTTTTTAGTTTGTGTAGGTCATGTGGTCAGTTTTTGCAAACGTTTTATGTGTGCCTGAAATCTGTATGTATTGTTGTGTCCATCAGGTTAAGATCGTTCTATAATTGTGTGGAATACTTTATATCCTTTTAATCTTTACTTTTCTAGCAGTTACTGAGAAAAGTTTTTAAATTTACATCATGACTGTAGATTTATATATTTCTTCTTGATTTCTCTTTGAAGGCCTTCCCCTTCCCTCATCCTCTTTTTCATGTCCTCTCCCTCCCCCATCACGTGCTTTGTTATTGGGTACATATAAAATATTCAGATATTTCTTATAACTCAAATATTTTACATTTACTTAATGGTCCTCTTTATCTCTGGCAGTGCTTTTTCTAAAATTTTATTTATTTGAATACTAATGAAACTCCTTTTATGGTTTTGTGGCCCACTCTTTTCTCTTTTTCTCTGTTCATTGTTGTTGTATCCTCACCTCTTATATGCCTTTTATAAACAACCTATAGACAGATTGTACTTTTTTAATCAGTCTGAAAACTATTTTGATTGTATCATTGAGTTATTTTTACATTTAATGTAAATATTGGGTGTTTGGATTATGTTGAACTAATGTTTGTTGTTTGTCCTGACTGCTTTGTATGTTTTTCTTGTTTTGTTTTTCTCTCTTGTCTTTAGATTCTTTGAATTCATAATAATTCATCCCCCCCCCTACTTATTTGGACATTTTTGTACTCTTTACATGCATTTAATGGTTACCCTAGAGATTATAAAAATCATACTTAATGTAGCACAATCCAAAGGTAATTACTACCTTCACCCTTTCCCCAGACAGTACAAGGACTTCCATTTACTTCCTTCTTTGTGTTGTAATTTAAATCCATTTCATTTTCCCAAAGTCATTATTTTAAAAAAATAAGGTTATTGTTGTTTTAGCTGTACCCATATACATGCCATTTTATTTGTTCTTTTTTTTTAATAAATTAATTTTTTTATTGGTGTTCAATTTACCAACATACAGAATAACACCCAGTGCTCATCCCGTCAAGTGCCCCCCTCAGTGCCCGTCACCCATTCACCCCCACCCACCGCCCTTCTCCCTTCCACCTCCCCTAGTTCGTTTCCCAGAGTTAGGAGTCTTTTTCTTCTCCCTTCCTTTATATTCCCTTTCACTGTTATTTATATTCCCCAAATGAATGAGAACATATAATGTTTGTCCTTCTCCGTTGACTTACTTCACTCAGCATAATACCCTCCAGTTCCATCCACGTTGAAGCAAATGGTGGGTATTTGTCGTCTCTAATGGCTGAGTAACATTCCATTGTATACATAAACCACATCTTCTTTATCCATTCATCTTTCGATGGACACCGAGGCTCCTTCCACAGTTTGGCTATTGTGGACATTGCTGGTAGAAACATCGGGGTGCAGGTGTCCCGGCGTTTCATTACATCTGAATCTTTGGGGTAAATCCCCAACAGTGCAATTGCTGGGTCGTAGGGCAGGTCTATTTTTAACTCTTTGAGGAACCTCCACACAGTTTTCCAGAGTGGCTGCACCAGTTCACATTCCCACCAACAGTGTAAGAGGGTTCCCTTTTCTCCACATCCTCTCCAACATTTGTTGTTTCCTGCCTTGTTAATTTTCCCCATTCTCACTGGTGTGAGGTGGTATCTCATTTTTGGTTTTGATTTGTATTTCCCTGATGGCAAGTGATGCAGAGCATTTTCTCATGTGCATGTTGGCCATGTCCGTGTCTTCCTCTGTGAGATTTCTCTTCATGTCTTTTGCCCATTTCATGATTGGATTGTTTGTTTCTTTGGTGTTGAGTTTAAGAAGTTCTTTATAGATTTTGGAAACTAGCCCTTTATCTGATATGTCATTTGCAAATATCTTCTCCCATTCTGTAGGTTGTCTTTGAGTTTTGTTGACTGTATCCTTTGCTGTGCAAAAGCTTCTTATCTTGATGAAGTCCCAATAGTTCATTTTTGCTTTTGTTTCTTTTGCCTTTGTGGATGTATCTTGCAAGAAGTTACTGTGGCCAAGTTCAAAAAGGGTGTTGCCTATGTTCTCCTCTAGGATTTTGATGGAATCTTGTCTCACATTTAGATCTCTCATCCATTTTGAGTTTATCTTTGTGTATAGTGCAAGAGAGTGGTCTAGTTGCATTCTTCTGCATGTGGATGTCCAATTTTCCCAACACCATTTATTGAAGAGACTGTCTTTCTTCCAATGGATAGTCTTTCCTCCTTTATCGAATATTAGTTGACCGTACATTTCAGGGTCCACTTCTGGGTTCTCTATTCTGTTCCATTGATCTATGTGTCTGTTTTTGTGCCAGTACCACACTGTCTTGATGACCACAGCTTTGTAGTACAACCTGAAATCTGGCATTGTGATGCCCCCAGAAAATCTGGCATTGTGATGCCCCCAGACATTTTATTTGTTCTTTTTTTTTTTTTTTTTTTATTTGTTCTTTTTAAAAAATGTTATATGTGTCTGAGATCACATCTGTCTAAAGTACAGCATTTAGAAAATCTAATGAGATTCTATTGGACATTCTGTAGACTTTGAAGATTTATATAACTTTGAAGATTTGAATAACATGTCTTCTGTTTCTTAAAATATATATTGATGGTTATATTGTATATTGGGAGTTATTTTCTTTAGTTCATTGAAGACATTTTATTGTCTTCTGGCTTGTATTGTTGTTGAGAAATAGGAATAATAATTTTCTCTTTCAATACTTGTATTTCCCAAAGTTTAAGATTTCTTTTTGTTTCTGGTATTCTGTCTGACTATATTATATTCTATTTATAAAACATAATTCTTTCAGGTGGCCCAGTCAATTAAGCTGCTGCCTTAGCTCAGGTCATGATCCCAGGACCCTGGGATCCAACCCTACCTCAGCCTCCTCACTCAGCAGGGAGTCTGCTTCTCCTTCTCCCTCTGCCCGCCCCCCCCCCCCCCCAATTCATGGGCTTTTTCTCTCTTTCTTTTTCAAATAAATAAATCTTTTTTAAAAGAACATAGTTCTTTGGATTGGTTTCTTTCATCCGTTACCTTTTTAAATATTGCTCCTTCTCATTTTATTTCTCTTCTACACCAGTAACTTTGTTTAAACTTTGCATATGGTCTTCTATGTATTTTTGCATTTTGAATATCTGTGCAACTTTCTGTGTAATATATTTCCTTTCTTTGTTTACTTTTTTTCATCTGTGGCAATCTATTTCAGTTACTATATTGGTCCTTTCTAGAAACAATAGTTAACATGGATATCTCTCTTTTTTTTAACATGGTTATATATACATTTATTCTGATACACACATACACACACACTGATTTCCCACTACTTCATAAGGTCTCAAATGCTTATCAAAATGTTTTTCTTATTTTCATTCGCATTTCAGGAAGGTTTATATAAATAATACTGTTTATAATACTACCCTATATTCTTTTAAATATTTATTTATTTGAGAGAGAGAGAGATTGGGAGAGCGCTTGTATGCACAAGTGGGAGCAGAGTAGAGGGAGAGGGTGGAGTCAACTCCATGTTGAGTAGGAGCCCAACTTGGGGCTTGATCCCTGGATCCCGAGATCAGGACATGAGCTGGAGGCAGACATTTAATCAACTGAGCCACCCAGGTGCCCCATGTGGCTGTCTTTTACAGAAAAAGAAGTCCATGGAATTGTTCCCTGTGAAGTTTCATTTAGTCTTGTATTTTCCTTTTTTAACATGATGAATTTTTTTATTATCTGTATCTGATAATTCTAATACAAGTCTTAATGAGTCTGTTTCTGTGTTTTTTTTGTTGTTGTTGATTTGTTTTTTTGGCTTGTTCCTTTGCATATCCCCTTTCTTCTTGATATGTTTACTTACTTTTTATTCTAAGCTCCACATTTTCTCTCAAGTTTATGAAGCCTAGGATAAAGGTCCACTCCTCTTGAGAAGATTCAACATTTGCTTGACAGGTGCCCAGAAGTACTACCAATTGAGGACTATTTGCAACTAAGTCCAGTCCGAAGTTTTCTGTATCAGATTAAGTGAATTTAGGATATTTGTGAGAGCACCAGTGTTTGATTACTACCTCTCAGGTATCTGTCTCCTTCTACACCATATTAAAAAAAAAGCTTGCTTTATAGACCACAGGATATGAGGTGTTAGACTTACTACAGGTTTAACCTTACAAATGAAATCCTTTGAGCCCCACTTCATAAGAGTTATTTCCTTTAAGGCTCTTCACCTCGGAAGGTCCCAACTTGTATATTATAGTCTCAGTAAATATTGTCAGAGAAAAAGTGATTTTAATGCTCTTTCTGTATTTTGGTTTCTGGTTTTAATTTGTTTTTATTATACTGATTTCCCACTACTTCATAAGGTTTCAAATGCTTTTCAAAATGTTTTTCGTATTTTCATTCATATTTCAGGAAGGTTTATATAAATAATATTGTATCTAATACTACCCTAATCAGAATTTTATGTATCAATTTAAAGTGATTTCTTCCCTTGTATAATTGTGTGTGTGTAAATGTAAGTCATAATTTTGAAAATTTTACACTTTGGACATATTTTGCATATTTGTGGGTTTTTTTTATATTGTTGTAAGATAATTTCTACTTTCATAGATTTCATAGATTTATCATCTCTTGGGACTAATTAAAAGTCTTAATTTCTCATTATTCTCAATGTTTTTGGAAAGGCTTTCAAATGTAGAGACATAGTTTCTATTTTAGGAAGAAGACAGTGATAACCACAGATAATCCTGATGGGTTTATCATTTAGGGAAAACTTTTGGATGTACAGAGCATAGGATAAAAATTGTTAAAATAAGATATTTTATCCTTCTTTTTCTAGGTCCAGTGAGTTTCTGAAGAGTTTTATATATATCGAATTTATGTACCCTAACTTAGTCTTTAAAAGTATAATAAGAATCACCTAAATATAATCAACTTTTTTTTTCTATGAAGACACAAGGGCAGTTAAATGGAGAAATAATCATCTTTTCAGCAAATGTTACATGAACAATTGGGTATCCATGTAGAAAAACTGAACTAAACACAAATCTTAACCCTTTGCACAAAACTTAACTCATGTAAGATGTAAGAAATTATTTCTAAAATAAAGCATAGGAGAAAGTCTGTATGACCTTATAAACCTAAGGGCATGAAGTGGTGAAGTTTTGAGGTTTAAAGCTGTAACAACCAAGACCATGAAAGAAGCAATTGGCAAGTTGGACCTTATTGAAATTAAAATAAAAAAATTTAAATGTTTCTGCTCTGCAAAAGACATTGTTAAGAAAATTAAAAGAAAAGTCACAGACTGGGAGAATATATTTACAAGACACATGTATGATAAAGGGCTTGTGTTCACAATACACAAAGAGCTCTTTAAGCTGAATGATAAGAAAATAAATAGCCCAATTAAAAAAAAAAATGGGCAAAGACCTAAATAGACATTTCACCAAAAGAGGGTACACAGATGGCAAATAAACATTTGAAAACATACCCACATCATTTGTCAGAAGGGCAGTGCAAATTAAAACAACAAAAAGAGGGACGCCTGGGTGCCACAATGGTTGAGTGTCTGTCTGCTCAGGGCATGATCCTGGAATCCCAGGATCCAGTCCCACATGGGGCTTCCTGTATGGAGCCTGCTTCTCCCTCTGCCTATGTCTTTGCCTTTCTCTATCTCTCATGAATAAATAAATAAATAATCTTAAAAAAAATAAATAGAACAACAAAAAGATAATACTACACAACTATTAGAATGGCTAAAATTAAAAAAACAAAAACAAAACCCCACCACAATTTGAAGTAGCAGTCACTGTGAAGGGAGGAAATCATGGTCGGTGGGAATGTAAAATGGTATAGCCACTTTGGAAGGCAGTCTGACAGTTTCTTACAAAATTAAACGTAGCCTTACCGTAAAAGCCAGCAATCACGCTCTTAGGTATTTAACCAACTAATTTGAAACATGTCCACCTGCACATATTTATAGTAATTGATCAGTTAGCAAAAACTGAAAAAATCAAGATGTCCTTCAGTAGATGAAATGGATAAGCTGTGGTACATCCATACAGTAGAATACTATTTGGGAAAAAAAAAAAAAAAAAGAATACTATTTGGAGATAAGAAGAAATGAGCATTCACACCATGCAAAAAGCATAGATGAATCTTAATAGGTATTGCACAGTGAAAAAATCCAGTCTGAAAGGCAACATACTGTGATTCCAGTTTATGTCACATTCTAGAAATTGGTAAATTGTAGAGATGGTAAACAAATCAGTGTTTGACAGGGTTTTAGGTGAATCACAGGGCATTAGGGTGGTGTAGCTATTATGTATGGTGCTGTAATGGTGGATATATGATACTATGCATGTTTCAAATAGAACCTATAGCACAAAGAATAAACAATGATGTTTACACATTTTTAAAAAATTCCTCATGAGGTCATTCCAGGGTGAATTCAGACTGGCAAAAGAATCAAACTGTATTACAAAAACATGAAATAGCCCTACTGAAAGGGTTTGGGGGAAAAGTGCTGTTCTAAATAACTGAAGAGTGGAGTCTGTAACATTAAAGGCAATAGGAACTGTATAAAAGCATGGCATTCTAGTTGCAGTTATTTTCCACAGGGGTATTGGCTACCAAGTCTAAAGTCACTATGTACATGTGTACTGGAATTGAAAAATTAAGTAAATAGATGGTTGATGGTGGGAATCAGAGTTTTCACCGTTGGAGATTTCACTGTAGGAAATTGTGGTTAAAAACAAGGGGAAGACTCTACAATATTCCATGTGGTAATGGAGAAATATTTACAGCTATGTTTGTATACACACCAATATATTTCCTGTTCTTTAAGCTGAGAGGGCCTAAAAGAAATAAAATTCCATTAGCAAAGAGCCAGTAGCTATTTTTTCTCTTCAATTCTCTGAGACTAAAAATCTTTTTTTTTTTTTTAAAGATTTATTTATTTTATTTTATTTTAGACATAGAGAGGCAGAGACACAGGAGGAGGGAGAAGCAGGCTCCATGCAGGGAGCCTGATGTGGGACTCGATCCCGGGACTCCAGGATTGCTCCCTGGGCTAAAGGGAGGTGCTAAACCGCTGAGCCACCCAGGGATTCCCCCAAGACTAAAAATCTTTGATATCTTTCCCCTAATGTATAATTTTTACATTTTGGAGTTCTCAGATTCCTTTAGTAATAGCCAGGAAATTTGATACTTATTCCATAAAAGTGCATAGACCTAAATTTTCATCCAGTTTCAAAAAGTCCATAGATATTTAAGAATCTTTGTGTCACAGATTAAGAAACCCTGCTTCTCTTAAATCATATTAATATTAGTAGTAGTGGATGAGGGAGCATATGGATGTTTTAAAAAGTAAATTTATTTTTCTCTTCATCCTTTAATTCTTGTCTTATGTGGACTGAAGATGAGGTTATTTTAATAGTTGCTGAAGGTTTGGTGAAAGTGCTTTGAAAGATTATAGCCCTAGGACAATGCTTACATTTGGCACTGGGCTATACTAGCAGGGCTCAACCAAGCTCCAAAATTTGAAATTCTAATATTTAGTAAATTTATCTGTTCTCGAAATGAAGTGTAGCCTATGCAGCATTGAAAGAGTAGCCAGTTGGTACTCCCATATCATGTGCCAAAATGTGAGTTTTCTTTTTGAACATTTAGTTTGATGTTTCACTTACCTTTTGTTTTTACAGAGGAAGAAGGATTTAAGCTTTTTATAAGGAATGTTACCAAGTACAGTCTGCCATCTAGAGACAGACTATTCACTGAAGATATAGTCACAACAGTTTCTTTTTTTTATTCATATGGGTTGCCTGCGGAAACCTATATAACAACTTCAATTTTTTTTTAAGTAGTTTCCGCACCCAGCGTGGAGCCCAGGGTGGGGCTTTAACTCCTCATGCTGAGGTCAAGACCTGAGCTGAGATGAAGAGTTAGACACTTAACTGAGACACCCAGCCTACCTCAACAATTTCTATTTTTAAGGCATCCTAAAAGGTCGACAAGTTTCTAAACGTGTATATTTGTAATAACCTATGAGGTAATTTTTCTCTATTTGTGTACATAGTAGCTAGACAAACTGCATGTATCACAAGATATTTATAACTAAGCTTGAAATGCTCACTAAAAAGCAGCCAAAGTATCTGTCTCTTTCTCTACCTTTCTCTCATCCCTCTTCTCACATCTTGAGAAGGACTTTTAAATGTATGCAGTCACTGCAGTCTTAGATAGCTTGTTAAATTCTGTATTCTGGTTGCAGTGTTCCTTTAGTAAATATTTCTCAGTTTGAGTAGCCTCAGCATTTCTCCTTTTCTGATTTAGATTTTCTTTAGTAATTTATCTGTATTTACTTTCAGTCTTTCTCCTCTTTATTTTGATTTACAACCTGCTGTCCAGTAAAGTAAAAAACAAAAATGACACTACCAAAAATCATCTGTTATGTGCTTAGATTTTCTCTCATCCATCACCAGATTAGATTTTATTTACTAAGACTTTATAGTCCTGTCTTTAAAAGAAAATTCTTAAAATAGAAAGCTGTTGTTTCCTGTATGGAACAGTTAGTAAGAAAGCTATGAGGAAGGTTCTTTAAGTGTTCTTAGGCAATGTTGGTATATTTTACCCACAGCCAGATTCAGTAATTTTGAAGGAGCCAGAATGTGATAGAAGATACAAACCCAAAAGAGCCTTTGTTATATTTGGATAAATTGATTTGCTAGTAAATAAAGTTTTGTATATTTTCAGTTTTCTCTTCTGTCTTCTGTACCTAGTTGGAAGGATACCGAGAAGGCTAGAGTTCTTGCTTAGGCTGTCATCATAGAATAGAGGAAGGGTAGAATTGAAAATGAGAAAGATGAGGTGAGACAGTTCTCTAAACCATGTGGTTCTTGTAAATGGAGAAAAAGAGTTTTTGGGTTCTTGGTTCTTTGCTAATGACTTCTTTATCACCTTAACTCATCTCCGTGATGGGTTCTAGTCATTTTGGATAGATATTTAGTGTTAATGTATGTGATTGATTCCACTCTGGGAGTGGAGGCTTTGTTCTGGGTGATGGGAAAACTGCTGGAATGACTCTGCCTGGTTTTGGAATAAAATAGGTTACTTGTCTCATTCTTCAAATGGCATTAACCTGGCAACATGGATAGTTAGGAATATGGCTTTCAGTAGAGCTCAACTAAGAAACTAGAACTTTTAGCTTCCCTCCAAAATCGGCAGGATAATCTATCAAAAAATGAATGCTTATAGTAAGTGAGCATCGTACATGCTACCAGTCCAATACTAAATTCTTTATATTTGTTATTTTATTTAGTTCTCATCTGTTCTTAGTAATTTGTCTAATACACATTTTTTTCAGTGCCTCCTACGTACCAAGCGCTATTCCAGTCACTAGTAATTACAGCATGGAACAAAAATTCCTAGTCTAAAGTAGTATTCTCACCATTTTAACGATTAGAAATCTGAGTTTCATAGAGGACAATTGATTTTTTTCATTGTCCTGTAGCTTAGTAACTGTTGGAACTGAGATTTAAACCCTACTATATCTGATGCCAAAGATTTTAAACCACCTATGATGACTTATTGAGGGTTTTGCTAACTGTTGTGGTTACTGTAACCACAATTACAGTTTTCATTGTTGTCCATATCACTAATTATACCAAAGATATGTTCTCCAGCCCTATTTTCCACTCCCATTTTTTTTGTATTCTATAATAGCTGGTAAGAATAACATAAAATTTTGTGTTTCTGGCAAACTTATGTCAAGAATTCTTCGACTACCCTCCAGTGAGTCCGTATTGGTAATGACTACACAAATGCTTAATAGGCAAAGTTTAATAGCATTCTGTCTTTTAGTTTAGTTTTTAACATTTTTTGTTTGAAATATATTCATTACTTATTTTGAGTAATACATACACAGAGTTCAAATTTCAGGAAATGCAAAGCCTATACAATTCAGTATCTCCAATATATCCCTAAACCTCAACCACATATTTCTCTTTCTCTGAGGCAACCAATATTTGTGTCTTTCCAGAAATATTTAAAGCACATACAATCAAATGCATATATATCCCTTTTTTTCATGTATGAATATATCCTACAGATCTTTCCATATCAAATACAGATATGTTTATTATCAACAGCACCATAGATCCCACTGATTTTAGTCAGTAGTGGTTAGTCATGGACCCTATAGCCAGACTGCATGCATATAGACCATGAATTCTGCTACTGGGAAACCCCTTTTGCAAATTGCTAGATCTTTAGGTGCCTCAGTTTTCTATTCTGTGAAATGAGAGAAAAATAGTACATTCTTCATAGGTATTGTTGTGAAGATTAAATGTGTAAACTTAAGGGGCTTATTTTTTAGAACAGTGCCTGCCAAGTAATGAGCCACTCAAGTGTTAGCCGCCGCCACCAACACCACCACCACTGTCATTATCATCAACACTTTGAGTTGTTAATCAGAATCTTGTGGGTATGTGGATTTTTCCTTCTGCTATCACAAACAGTGCTTCAGGGAATACCGTTGTACTTTCATTATCTCATATGTGTGTGTTTATGCATTCTTTGCAACAAGTATAATATAAAGTCCAAGGAGTGTGTAAATTTGTAATTTCAGTAAACATTTGCTAAAGTGCATATTATAGGAATTGTTTCAAGTTCTCTCTAGCAGTTTGACATAATTTAAATGATCAAGAACTTGATGGTAGCTTTCTGATGTTATTCTGTTTCTGGAATTATTCATGGTTAAATATGACCATTTTGAAAGTTCGTTATATTCATTAGAAGTTAATCCTGTCAGGAGGGCCTGCTTAAACAACCTTTTATTTTTTTATACAAAATATGTATGTTGGTAGGTTATCTGAAGATTCTCACAGATAGTGTTTCAGAGAGTGGAACATAATCTTTTCATTCTTTATTTTCAGATAATTATGTTTCTATGAATCTGGGTTATTTCATATCTTTAAATTACTTTTATTATTCATTGTCAAAGCTTAATATAGGAGACAAGATTTAGGGTGTCAGGCATTTTTTGAGGAACTGGGGGAAATACAAAGATTAATAAGTAGTAGTCCCTGCCATACTTTTTTCTAGTGAGTGAGTTAAATGCAGACCATATCCAGGTTAGAAAATGTAGAAAGGGACACAGAAAAATATATATATATTTTTTTAGAAAAATATGTTAGACAGAACTTTGGAAATTACCTGTAGAATAAATACTTATTCAGGTAAATGACTAATAGTAAGCAAAAAATCAAAAGTTAGTCATCAGAGAATATAGTACAAGGATATAATGTTACAGAAACCAATATAATAAGCAAATATTTTAAATAGGGTATTACTAAGAAAGACTTTGATATAACAATTAGCAGATAATAGGTGTGAAGAAGCAGTTACAGAAGAGTTGTGGGACTAGACTGAAGAAGAATGAACAGTTAGCAAGCAAAAAGTAAATAGGCTGATGTTTTGAATAGTCATTGTGGCACCAGAAGGATTTAACTCTTTAAAAAAAAAACCTCAATGACATGTTTCTGTTCATTTTCAAAAATACAGCTTTAAACATCTGATTTTATTTTATATATGATAGTCATTTTAAAGATGTTAAGCATGGGACTAGTTTTTATTTTTTTTTATTTATTTTATTTTTATTTTATTTTTTTTTGGGGGACTAGTTTTTATTTTGCTTTTAATACTAGTTAATATTTTGTTGCCTTTCACTATAATACTAAATTAATGCAGCAAAATGCTGCATCCCAAACACTCCTCTCAGTTTTTTCCCCCTGTTTAGCTAATTCACAGAATATTTAGGTTTTATTCAATTTTGTTTGTTTGTTTGTTTATTTAAATATTTAGGTTTTAAAAAATATGTCTAAAGAACTTTGAAGTTCTTGAACAAGGGATTCCTTTAGGTAGGAATCGGGGGGAAGAAAAAAACCCAAAAACTTTGATATAAAATTTTCAAACACTAGTCAGTTTAAATTTAATGTTTAGCATGGGATAGAAAAAGATTAACTGTAAAATCTGTTGTTCCACAGGTACTGTGAGAATAGAGATGTTTCGAAATATGCAGAATGCAGAAATCATCAGAAAAATGACTGAAGAATTTGATGAGGTATAGACTTCAATATTTCTACATTTATACAATATACAATATTTATATTATTTTAAAATGATGTATATGTTGATTATTTTAAGTTTTATTTTAGTTTGGTATTTAGTTTTAAAGAAGATACACTATTTCCTCATTTATATGATAATCCATGTTACTAATTCCAAAGTTATTGATCTTTGGCACTTTCATTACATTGCATGGAGGTATCACTTAATAAAGACTGGTAACTGGTACAGATAATAAAATTAGTGGTATGAAGTAGAATTTGATTCTTGACATTCATTCTTGAAGACCACCTAAAATCCCCCAAATTAAAAATGCATCTCCAGTAGTTTTATGTTCTATAGAATTAGTCATGTTAAATGTTTTAAAGTAAAAAGGGTTTGGGGGTCAAAGAAGTGTGAGTAGGTTGAATATTATACCTATTTCTGTTTTAGAGATGGCCAAAACATGTTACCTTATTTAAAGTTCTTAGAAATCCTGATGGAAAAATAACCTGCTTAACTGCATTTAATCCATGATTCCTAAAATTATTTTACGTAGATATCTCTCTATTGCCCGCTCCCCACCTCCTCATCCCCATTTCGTGTATAAATAAGTTTCTAGGGATCCCTGGGTGGCGCAGCGGTTTGGCGCCTGCCTTTGGCCCAGGGCGCGATCCTGGAGACCCGGGATCAAATCCCACGTCAGGCTCCCGGTGCATGGAGCCTGCTTCTCCCTCTACCTATGTCTCTGCCTCTCTCTCTCTCTCTCTGTATGACTCTCATAAATAAATAATAAAAAATAAATAAATAAATAAATAAATAAATAAATAAATAAGTTTCTATTTGGACAGTCTACTTGAGAATATTCTGATTTCTACTTAGAATACATGTTTTCTTTGCTAGTCTTCATGAATTAATCAGCTTTACACTGATTGTAAATGTTGAAACAGTTCGACAATTTTATTTTTGTATTCTGTTTATGATGAACTCATTTTATGTCATGCTTTAGGCGACCATTAATTTTAGTTTAATATTCTGCCTTTTGATTTAAATAAGATTTCTATTTTTTGTAGATGTTCTTTTTCTTGACTTTCAATACTAACAACAAAGATGTTTTTTTTCAAAAAACATGAAGACTAGCAAGTCTACTCTTTCAGTGGGATGGGCATAGCCTTTCTTTTTATTTGTAGTAGTAGGAATATTTATATTTGACTTTAAAAAGTACTACAAATACATGGTAAAATACACTTCATTCTCATGAAGGGTTCACCTTTATTCTTGTGATACACACCAAAGCATTTTCATGAGCATCTTTACAGAAACATTCTGTCGGTGGCTTTCAGACTATTTAGTCACATTCCATGAGAGATAGGGGAGACCTTACATTATGACCCATCTATATATAATGTCCATAATTACTTGTTTTCATTTCTGGTGGCCAAAACATTCTGAAATTCCAAAGGATGATTTTTTCCTTCAATTTAATGGTTGCAAAATTGGCCCTGACTAACCTGAGGCTATTAAATGTTTTATTTATCTCAGTGTGAATATTTATATGTATTGCTGGTGAAATATGAACGTTCTTGATGACAGGGGCTGCCCCAGATTCTTTTGGGTTATGATGGAATATAAAGCATATGTACTATATTAGCTTACAAAATTCAAAAATTTCTGGATTCTGAAACATTTCTATGAAATTACTTTTCATTTCTTTTAAAAGGTTTTTTTTTTTTTTTTTTTTGGTAACTTCATGAGTTTATATATGACAAATAGAAAATAACAAAGCCAAATAAAGGTGCAAGTGGTAGGTTTTCTTTTTTTTTTTTTAATAATAAATTTATTTTTTATTGGTGTTCAATTTGCCAACATACAGAATAACACCCCGTGCTCATCCCGTCAAGTGCCCATCACCCATTCACCTCTCAGTGCCCGTCACCCATTCACCCCCACCCCCCGCCCTCCTCCCCTTCTACCAACCCTAGTTCATTTCTCAGAGTTAGGAGTCTTCATGTTCTGTCTCCCTTTCTGATATTTCCTACCCATTTCTTCTCCCTTCCCTTCTATTCCCTTTCACTATTATTTATATTCCCCAAATGAATGAGACTATATAATGTTTGTCCTTCTCCGATTGACTTATTTCACTCAGCATAATACCCTCCAGTTCCATCCACGTTGAAGCAAATGGTAGGTATTTGTCATTTCTCATGGCTGAGTAATACTCCATTGTATAAATAAACCGCATCTTCTTTATCCATTCATCTTTCAGTGGACACTGAGGCTCCTTCAAGTGGCAGGTTTTCTCACCAAATACTGTACTAAAAACCATGTCAGGCTTGCAACACAGGTGATGGAGGTC
Source organism: Vulpes lagopus (assembly GCF_018345385.1). Lineage (NCBI taxonomy): Eukaryota > Metazoa > Chordata > Mammalia > Carnivora > Canidae > Vulpes > Vulpes lagopus. The sequence continues at coordinate 33,685,012 of NC_054842.1, read as the reverse complement.
ACAGATTAAAAAGTAGTATGTATCTTGGACCTTAAGGACACTATTAAGAGTGTAAGATGGTATTTCCCAGACTTTGTTGCATATTAATATCATTTGGGGATATTTAAAAACTGATGCTTGGCTCTCTCCCTTATTCCCAGACTTTCTGATTTAATTTGTATGGCACGTAATCTGGTCTTGGGATTTTTAAAGTTCACCAGGTGACTCCAATGTACAAACTTTAGGAGAAACTTTGAGAGAAAACCAAGGTTTAAGCTTTAAAAACACTTTATATGGGAGAATAGAATGAGGGGAAATACAATGTGAATACACAGTGAAATTTCAAAACAGGATATCATTGCTTTGTAGTAAGATTCTGAGATAAGTAGGGGTAGATGAGGAATTCAATAAAATGAAGATCATGATATATCTAAGAAAATATTCCTGTGAATATTTTCAAATATTCAAGTGTATTAGAAGAATAGTAAACTGTACCAAAACTGATAATGAGTTAAATATAGGAAATGAAATTATTTAAAAAGGTGTTTATTTCATATTCTTAAATATTATCTCCCAATATTTGAGAATACTAACTACATCGAAAAAGAATGTTTTAAAAACCACCATTTAATGAGTAAGTCATAAGGATAAAAGATACAGACAGCATAGGGATTATAGTCATTGGTATTGTAATAGTGTTGTATGGCGGCAGTTGGTCTCTACACTTGTGGTAAGCATAGCATTATGTCTGACCTTGTCCAATCACTGTATTGTACACCTGAAACTAATGTAACATTGTGTCAGCTGTACTTCAGATAAATAGATAGATAGATAGATAGATAGATAGATAGATAGATAGATAGATGGATAGATGGATAATTCTAAAAGAAAACATTCTGTTTTTCCTATTTAACGGTACAGCTAACACAATTTTATTAGAATATATTCATTTAAAGCAGAATTATATTAATTACTAAGGCTATTTTATCGTTAAGTAAGCACTTTAGCAAAAACCTGTATTTAAAGGCTTAGATAATGCTAAATATACAGTATTTTTACTGTTTTTGTTTCTTCAAAATACTATGTAGGTCTTTTAGCCCCTGGGAGTGGAAGGAGGTTAGTTTTGGTAAATTGTATTTTGTGGTAAAATTCGGAAAGATTTGATGACAGGATCCATTGGATCCCAAGAGCTTAGAGCAATGTCTGTTTTTTTTTTTTTTTTTTTTTTTTTTTTATGATAGTCACAGAGAGAGAGAGAGAGAGAGAGGCAGAGACACAGGCAGAGGGAGAAGCAGGCTCCATGCACCGGGAGCCCGATGTGGGATTCGATCCCGGGTCTCCAGGATCACGCCCTGGGCCAAAGGCAGGCGCCGAACCGCTGCGCCACCCAGGGATCCCCAATGTCTGGTTTACAAGGAGTAACTATTAAAATTTTGTTAGATGAATTGATGCATTGTATTATAGCAAAATAAAGGTGAGATGTGTTAGAAGTAGCTTAGATTGAAGGTGTTTATGTTTGGACAAGGTGGTCCAAGAGTATATTATTGCCTGAGAAAGTATAGTAGCTACTATTCCTTATTACAAACTGAGTCTAATGTTTGTTTCTTTTTTAAAAAAACCTTATAGGCCTGCACACAGCCAAAAGTGCTATGTAATTGTAATATCAACGTAATTTAGAAGTATATTAATTCTCAGAGCAGTCTGTGGCTCTTCAGTCAGTAGATAAATTTAGTTCCTGTTAGAGACAGCCCCTGACACATAAAGCAAAATGTAGTAGCATTTCTTCCCCAGGTTATTAGAGTCACATCTTCAAATGTAAACTCTTAAGTATGTTTTCCAAAGGTCACTTTGCATAGTTTTCATGCATTGTAATGGGACATCTAGATAGCGATATTTTGCAACACAGTACAATTAATGTATTCACGTAGTGCCTTTAATTCTTGTCTATGTTATTTTGTATTGCTCACAATTACAGAATTTTTTACACTGTGCTCTTCTATAATGATTACAACTTACCCAATGGCTTTTTTCTCTTCTTGTTTCTAACCATATGCATTTCTATGAATTTGTTTACGTAGACTTAAGTATAGAACTTCTCATTTGTTTATCCATTTGAGCATTTATTAGTTAAAAGATTAAAAATTTTAAGAAATGTAAAAATGATTAAGTATTATACAAATGGAAAAAATATAAATGAAATGCCAAGGATATGGTGGAAGAAAACTCAAGTTACTTCTAGTCTCAAATTAAAGTCTAAATTTTTAAAAATTTTATATTCCATAATAAAATATTTTTCAGCCTATTGTCTTAATAATAGTGAATACCTATGATAAAGCTAAACAATTATTCTCGTCTCCTCTTCATCTTCCCTATGCTCCTTCTCAGAAGGCTAGAATTGTTATCTTGTCGGTAGAGTGCTTAAGGAGTAGCTGCCTGGTGATCGTTTCAGACTTTCTTAGTTTGAATTGTCTTATTTTTTAAATATGTAATAAATAAAAATAGACAAAGGTTTTTTTTTTCCTTCCATCTTTGGTAATCAGATCAAATAATAAATAAAAATATAAATCATTATATTATCATATTACATTTATTTATATTTATAATATTTATTAAATTACACTTATAGTGTAATTTGCAGCATATACTTATTTATAGATTAAATGCATACACTTACCAACACCCTTGAGCATTGAGCTCTTCTTACTCTCTTAAAATACCTCAGATACAATACAATCTGAAATATTAACCTAGTGAGGGCCTACAAAGCTTATTTTATATACTAAATATTAGTAATAATTTATTTCTTAATTTAATTAAAAATAAAGAGAAGTTTTAATATTTTCTTGCAGTACACCACTCAGTTGGTGTTGTACATATCACTTTGGAAGCCACTTCATAATTGAGGAAGGCAAACAAGAATATTAAAGAAAGGAAGCAAAGTTGGGAGTAAGAAGTGCTGAAAAGAAAAAAGAATAATCACATAGAAAAACTCATGAAGACTCAAGAAATTGTAATCATTTGTAATGTGAAAAGGTACAAAATAGGAAATAATACACCTGTGAACTTTGTAGTGCAAAATATTGGAGACCAGAGGAAACCTGTTGAATGGTAATAATAGCAAATACTTATGTGTACTGTGTGCTTGGCACTGTATGTTCTTTACACATATCTAATTTTATGAAGTAGGTCTTATATATTACTGTTATCTCCATTTTACAGATGAGAAAATGGAGGCAAAAGGGATTAAGGAAGTTGCCTGAGATCACACAACTAGTAAATGATAAAGTCAGGAATGACATCCAGAACATCTGGTTCCTGAGTTCATATTCATAACTACAACCCTGTTGTGCCTAGTATACAATATAAGTCTGTAATCTGAAGTAACTCGGAGAAAATCACTCAAGTAGTAATTGTACTGTTTACACTTAGACTCCACTTAGACACCTTCAATCATATAATACACTTCTGGCTATTTTTGTTACCAGATGTCTTATGGCCAACCAAATAAGTTATGGAATTAAATTAGTATCTTTTTGAAAGGACCAGTTATATTCTATTGACATATGTTGAATCTTTTTGGATTTAACCCATTCAGTTATATTATTTGAGACATCTCTCCTTATGAGAAATGCGTAAATGAGATACTCATAAGCCAACAGTAACATTTTTATCAATGGATACTGGTTTAAATCCCCATCTGATTTTGATTAGATATGATGAACTGTATATTTAGGTTATAGCTATACCCTGATCATTTCAAGATTTTTATTTTTCAGTTTTAAAATATATCTATAAAGCATGATTTTATGATGATATAAATGAATTCTATTTATATTTGCTAATCATTAAGATCTTTTAAATTAGCTAAAGCTAGGTATTCTCTATTATTGATTTTAGGTATAACTTTTTATTTTAACCACTGTCAAATGAACTATTTAGTCTTTCAAACTTATTTATACAGGATTTATTTTTGTATTTATTCAGTAAATATTTTTTGAACACTTACTGTTTGACATTTTCTTAAGAACTATATATTTAGAGATTAACAAGGTTATATAGCTCTAGAAAATGATTTCGTGTCCTAAATGGGGAAAGAGCTTTATGAACTAATAGCAGTAATACTTTGAGAAGTTCAGTAGTTGAGAAATAAAAGACCCCGTGAGATCCCAGAGGATGAGGTAATTATCTGAGATGTGAGAGCTTTACAAGTTACTTAGTCCTAAAACTAAGTTTTTAAAGATGAATAGAAGTTCACCAGAAAAACCAGGAAGGAGTTTATAGGGAAGATAGAGTTTAGGATATATAGCAGAAAACTGAGGTACGAAGCTAGAGAAATTAGACTAAAATATTATATTTAATACTTAAAAATAAACCACCCCAAAACCATTGTTCTCCTAGGTGTACTAGACAGTGCCCAAGATAAATGCTGGAGATAAAGAGATAAGAGAGGGGTTTGAAAAATACTACAAATTTTTATAGCATTCACTTGTGGAAGTTTTTTTTCCAGATGTATTTTTACATAATTTCTTTAATTGGTGTATGTATGCAAGTTCAGTTTCCTAATACTTTAAGGCTGAGGTTTGTCAGAATTGAGAATTATCTTAGACTCAGTTAGCAGAGGTCTGATAGTAAAGAATATTTTCTCGTTTGCCTTATGGAAGTCAGCCAAAATAATCTATCTAAATAATAAATCTTTATGACTTTTTAAACTTAAAAACAGAAGTTCAAACAATATAGTTAATAATACATTTTATTTAGCTCACTCAGAGCTTTGTTTTATAAAAATGTTTTCTGTTTTCCACTGGATCTTTCCAAGGATAAGTAATACCATTTTCTTTGTTTGTTTGACACACGGTTCTTATGCATTCTTTTTGAGAGAAAATAAAAATGAAAAACTGTGATATATAAATGCGTAAATATGATTTTACATCATAAATACTAACTATAACATTGTGATAATTTAGATAATGGTACTCCAGAATTTGGAATTTCTCCTAGTGATTTCAGAAACTTGGTATCCTCAAGGATATAAATTTGGTAGTTTGAAATACTTTAATATACTCTTTTTAAAAAAATTATGTGCCATTTGATACACACAGAGAATACATGTAACATATATATAGAAGGTATGTAAATCTGACTTCTCCAACTTAAGAACTCAAATACCAGTGAAATACTACTGCAATACCTATGTGTTCCTCCACGCTCCCATTCCAATCCTTCTCCTGAGAGGTAATCATTATCTTGAATTTTGTAACCTTTTCTTACTGATAAATCATTTACTGCTCTTAATGAAATGTTTGTGAGGACTCATGGATGAGTAGGGACCAGACATTTGGAGGTACTCCATAACTGTTATTTGATGCCACTTTAGGGCAGAACATATTTAAAAGGACTGATTGGCAGTCTCACTGCTGCTTTGACTTTACATATTCTCCTCATTTCTATTTGTGGCTAAGGAAACATAGATTGTCAACATTTATGATAGATGAAGGAGAATAATATAGGGATCATTTAGATATCATCCTTCCCATTATTTTTGTCCCATATTGACAGTATCATTTTTATGGTGATTCATTCATTGTTTGAAGAAATAGTTGAGTGCCTGTTAAACATTCTAAGCATTTGAGGACATAGCAATGAATAACCAAAAATCCCTTCCCTCATGGAATTTACGTTTTAGTTGGGAGAGAAAGCCAGTGAATAAAATACCTAGACAAAATATTGTAGTATGATAAATATGATAAATGACAGTAAATGCTATATTAGAAAAATAAAGTAGAGAAGGAGGAAGAGATTGGGAATGGAAGGATGATTTTACATAGGATGGTCAGGAAAACCTCTCTAAGAAAGTGACCTTAAGTGAACACTTGAAGGAAGTAATTGAGAATCATGTGTATATCTAGGGGAAGAGAAAATTTAAACTGCACAAATGGCCTTGAGATAGAAACATACCTAGGATATTAGACAACAAAGAAGCCAGTGTGGCTAAAGCATGTTGATTTATGTATTGATTGCATTTGATTGTTTTATTGTCAGTACTTTTTCAAAATATAAAATACTTCCTCCACAGTTTTTTCTTTGCATGACATTAACTTTTGGTTGACAACAACCTAGTTATCTTGTAAAGTATCCTAGATTTTTTTTTTCCCTCATGGTGTCATTTAACTTTTTCCTGACAGTTAAGAATACATGGACTTAAAATCCCAGGACCAGAATCCTGTAGCTTTGTGATCTAGGACAGGGTGTTTAAGATCTTATTTTTCTCATCTTCATACATAACTAGTAGTTACCACAGTATATAAATAATGCAAAATTATGGATTTGAAAAGTATATGCCATATAAATGCTAGTTATATCTTGTACATGAGAATTTCTCCCCTTGTATTCATCTGAATGTATTTGGAGAAATTGCTTTCTTACTGGACCTTTTTTGTTTGCTCTGTATTATCCTTGCAGATTTCTGCCTGATATTCTTCCCACTCTGAGCTTCTCTCTGCCTTTCTATACCTGTTTATTTGATATGATTTACCTTTGCATTTGTTTATTCAATAAATTCCTTGGGCAAAGCATTATGGTAAGACTGCGCTCAAAGAATTTAAGTATTAGTTATGGACAATTGATTATTTAGGCTATTTGATTATTATCTTTATTTTGGTATCATTATATTGTTTTCTTAGCTCTCCTAAAAAAAAAAAAAAAAGAAATTACTGTTTTGTGAAAGAAGTTAGTTTTCAATATCCCATTGCCCTTCATTAACTAGACAGTTTTTTTTTTTAAGATTTATTTATTTATTTGAGAGAGTACACAAGCAGAAGAGGCAGAGGGAGAGAGAAATTTGAAGCAGACTCAGTGCTTAGAATGGAGCCCTATCACCCTGATATCTGACCTGAACTGAAACAAGGAGTCAGCTGCTTAACTAACTCCACCACCCAGGTGTCCCACTGCACCGTTCTTTTTACTTGACATGTAGAATGTGTCTAACAAATAGAAATTTATAACTGGTATTAGAGTAAAGCAGGAAACTGCCTTTTGAAGTAGATACAGGAGATTTTTTTTTCTCCCCACTCCCCTTTTAAAAGATTTTATTTATTTATTTATGAAAGACACAGAGAGAGGCAGAGATACAGTCAGAGGGAGAAGCAGGCTTCCCATGGGGAGCCTGATATGGGACTGGGTCTCAGGACCCCGGGATCACAACCTGAGCTGACGGCAGACACTCAACCACTGAGCCACCTATGCACCCTAAGATTTTTTTTAAGAGTTTCTTCCCTTTTTTAAAAAAGGCTTATTTATTTTATTTTTTATTTATTTTAGATTTTATTTATTTATTCATGAGAGACACACAGAAAGAGGCAGAGACATAGGCAGGAGAAGCAGGCTTCCTGTGGGTAGCCTGATGTGGGACTTGATCCCAGGGCCCAGGATCATGCCCTGAGCCAAAGGCAGACACTCAACCACTGAGCCACTGAGATGCCCCATGGTTTATTTATTTTAGAGAGAGTGCATGCATGTGTGCACATGAGTGTGAGCAGGAGGGACAGAGAGGGAGAGAGAGAATCTCAAGCAGACTCCTCACTGATCAAGGAACCTGAGGTGGGCTGGGGTTAGATCTCAAGACCTTGAGATCATGACCTGAACCAAATCAAGAGTTGGTTGCTCAACTGACTGAGCCACCCAGGTGCCCCATAGAGATTTTTCCTTTTAATCATAGTATTTCCATGTGGTACAAAAATGTAAAAGGACAAAAGGTCGGTTTAGTTAGGAATTGAGCTAGTTTTGTGTTCTGTTGTTGATGTCATTGTCTTTAGTGAGATTCCAGTTCAGATTCCTCTAGTTGTAGGCTACTTTTGTCTTGTTCTTAGGATACCCAGAGGGGTTTTTCAGTGTTCGTGTTGCACTCTCAGCTCTCTCTGTTCTTGTGTGGCAGAGACCACTCCTACTCCATGCTCCTGCCCGTCTTTCAAGTGGTGTTGCTTATGGCCTAGTACTTATATAATGAGGGTGATTCTTCATTGTCCTACTGCTAAGTCTTAAGCATGGTTTTTGTGCCTGGAGCCACTGAGGGACCTTCTCAGCTTTCCTGGCCATTATGTCTGTGGCTGGTTTCAGGTAGAGTTTTCCGTCTCTCCCAAAGCTAGCAGATCTCTGTTTGATATTAGTATTAGGATTCAGGATCCAGGACAATGTTTTGTCTTTTTCTTGCTTCCAGGTGGAGGATTTTTTCTTTCACCTTCTCGTAGCTGCAGTGGGCCTTTGCCTGTGCTGTGGTGGTGACTCAGTTTACTGACCCATCTCCATCAGATTAAGTCTTTTAATTTGCAGGAGACAAAAGTCTGGAGATGTGAGCTAGACTGTTGTTACCTTTCCCCCAGCAAGTGAAGATCTTGCCCTGCAGAGTTACACCACCATGTGAGATGCTCTCCGTTCTCAGAATTTGTTTTAAATACCCAATTGAGACATGTGTAAAAGAGCTTTTGAATGAGTGCAAACTTCTTGTCCTTCCACGCTGACAAACTAGTCCACACTTTGACAGACTAGCCCGCACTTCATCTTTGACAGTTCATTAAAATTTTAAGTTCATTTCTTACCCATTTTTTGTGGAGACCTTTTCCTCTTAGGCTCTGCCACAAACAATAGAGCTTGTTTACTTCACCTCTTCTTGGAGAGGCTTACTCTTTAGAAATTACAGTTAATTCAGCTCAAGATGGGCTCAAGAAAAGTTCTCTTTGTGTGTGTGTGTGGATTCAGCTATTTCTCATTGTTGATAGCCTACTACATTCTAAGTGGAAGCCAAACCCTATTGTTAGGCTTTTGACTTTGCTTTTAATTTTATTTAAATACAAAAATTACTTTTTATGTAGGTCAATCTGTTAGTCTTCTATGACTTCTGGTTTTTGTATTGTACGTAGTAAAAGACTTCTTCACCTTGAGAATATTTCCCATGTTTTCTGCTACTTCTTTGCTGAATATTTTTAAGTGACAAAAGTGACTTAGACTAAAGAAAGTGACAAAGACTAAAGAAATCATACTTGTTTAGTCTGGCCATTTTAAAAGGCTTTTCCAGAAGCCCTACCTAGCAAGTTACAAGTTTTTTTCTCAGATATTTCTTGCATATTATTTTCCAGGCTACTAATGTATCTCTTATCATTAGTAGTACTGTTCTTTCCTTCAATTCATTAACTTAATTGTTTAATTCATTAGGAATTAATTTTGGGGTAAGGTGCAATCTAATTTTCTTTCTAATGAACTGCCAGTTGTATCAAAATCATTTACTGAATAATTTATTTTTCCTCACTGCTTGTATTGCTACTATAACAGTAGGACTGAAATTATCTGTGAGTAGCAGAAAATCTGACCAACAATGGCTTGAATTCACAGGAGTAAATTTGTCTTAGCAAAATAAATCTCAGAGTAGACAAAACATGGTTGGTACTGCATCTCAGCAGAGTAAAGACCTAGACTTTTTCCATCCATCATTTTTTATCTGCATTCTTGTCCTTTTGTGGTGTAAAATTGCTGTTGAGCATCCAGGACTACACATGAGTTCTAGGTCACTGAGAGAGGAAGTGACAAAGACTAAAGAAATCATACTTGGGGATCCCTGGGTGGCGCAGTGGTTTGGCGCCTGCCTTTGGCCCAGGGCGCGATCCTGGAGACCCGGGATCGAGTCCCACATCGGGCTCCCGGTGCATGGAGCCTGCTTCTCCCTCCGCCTGTGTCTCTGCCTCTCTCTCTCTCTCTGTGACTATCATAAATAAATAAAAAATTAAAAAAAAAAAAAAAAGAAATCATACTTGTTTAGTCTGGCCATTTTAAAAGGCTTTTCCAGAAGCCCTACCTAGCAAGTTACAAGTTTTTTTCTCAGATATTTCTTGCATATTATTTTCCAGGCTACTAATGTATCTCTTATCATTAGTAGTACTGTTCTTTCCTTCAATTCATTAACTGAATTGTTTAAATATGAAAGAAAATATTAGATATATGCAGTTCCATGTTCATTGCATATTACCTAAGATGTAGAAACAACCTAAGTGTTCATCACTGGATGAGTGGTTAAAGAAAATGTGGCATATATATATATATATATGTATATATATGAATAATATATACAAAAGAATATTATTCAGCTGTTAAAAAAGAAAGGAAATCTTGCCATTGTGACAACATGGTTGGACCTTGATGGTATTATGTTAAGTGAAATAAGACAAAAAAGGACAAATACCATATGCTTTCACTTATTTGGGGAATCAAAAAAAAAGGCACCCCCCACACACACACAAACTCATAGATAGAACAGATTAGTAATTGCCACTGGTAGGAGGTTTGGGGGCAGGCAAAGGGGTGAAAAGATACAAACTTCCAGTTATAAAATATGTAAGTCATAGGAATATAATGTATAGCATGATAGCTATAGTTAATGCTGTTTTGCATATGTGAAAATTGCTAAGAGAGTTGCTCTTAAAAGTTCTAATCACAAGAAAAAAATCAATGACTTTCTGTAACTGTATGGTGACAGATATTAATTAGACTTATTGTGATCATTTCACAGTATATGCAAATCTGGAATCATTATGTTGTATATCTGAAACTAATACAATGTTATATGTGAATTATAAATCAGTAAATAAAATATTTTAGTTCCCTAGAGGTTTTTTTAATTTTTAAATTTTATTTATTTATTTTTTTAAGATTTTATTTATTCATGAGAGACACAGAGAGAGAGGCAGACATAGGCAGAGAGAGAGATGCAGGCTCCATGCAGGGTGCATGGACTCAATCCCAAGACTCCAGGATCACGCCCTGGGCCGAAGGCTGATGCTCAACTGCTGAGCCACCCAGGCGTCCCAAGGTTTTTTGTTTGTTTGTTTGTTTGTTTTTAAATTTTGATTTGTTTTGTGCTACATTTGAATCCTTTGAAGTATACTTAGTTTTTTATTATTTATTTGTAAATGCTTATTTTCCTGCCCTTCCTCTTGCTTGCTGTTGGGCTTGTGTAGATGGATTATTTATCTATTTTTTTTAGAGATTTTATTTATTTATTTGACAGAGAGGGTGTGTACAAGCAGGGGGAGTTTCAGAGGGAGAGGGAGAAGCAGGCTCTCCACTGAGTAGGGAGCCCAATGCAGGGCTTGATGGGACCATGACCTGAGTGAAGGCAGATGCATAACCAACTAAGCTGCCTAGGCGCTTCTCGATAGATTATTGAGATAAATGATATTCTTTGTTGTTGAGCATTAAATGACTGAATCTCACAGTTGATATAAAGCAAGAGAAGTTCTACCCTTATGAGCTTTTATGATACAGAAGCAACAGCAGCCTGTTGAGATACCTTTGAGAAGCATCTCACATTTCCACTCTTTTACCCTCTCCAGTCTACTCCTGACACTCCCACTTTCAAGGACTAGGAAGATTCAGCCAGCCCCTTCAGTTCCTTTTTGATCTTTTTGAGGCTTAGTTAACTCCCTAACACTCATATAGCACCAAAATTTTGACTTCCTTTTCCAGTATTTGACCAAGTGCTAAGTAAACTCTTACTTATTTCTGATTTCTATTCCTGCTATTCTAAGTATCATACTCGTTCTCTTTCCTGAGATATCAACACAGCCCAAGCCTTTACTCATATCTAATTTCTTTGAAGCACTTTGGTCTAGAGAAAGCAAATAGCGATAAATTGGGAATATTCAGATACCATTTTCAAAGAATCTCTCAATGCTTTGTCAATTTATATTTTTCTACCAAGATGTTTTAGTCTAGAGTAGGGCACCTCTAACCAGTTGGATTCAATATCAGTTTCATGTTATGTTTTTGTTTTTAATTTAAATTCAAGTTAGTTAACGTAGCGTATTAATGATTTCAGGGTAGAATTTAGTGTTTCATCTGTTGCATGTAATACTCAGTGCTCATTACATCAAGTAGCCATCTTACTGCCCATCACCCCATTACCCTATCCAGTTTCATGCTTAAACAAAATGATACAATCTGATAATACCAAGAACCGATATTAGATTTCTTTTCTTTGAAAAGTTAATAAATCTGCTCTATAAAAGAAAATTAATAGGACATTTTTCATAAAATTGGAAGAAATAGAGTTGCAGTTTCAGATACAAAATACTATTTTTGTATTTCATAATGAAATACACTTTTGAAATTTTCAGTTCTTAAAAATTCTATTTTAAATAATTGAAAGATGCTGATTAGTTTGATCTGAATTCAGTAGCAAATATCTTTTCTAGTCTAAACTTCTTTAATTTTTTGTTGTTGTTGTTTATACTTCAAAGTATCTCAACCAGGACCCAAGTGTAACAACATAGGAACCATTCTTTTTTGAATGTTGGCTTAAAATAATGAATTAAATACTTGGTTCTAAATAATAATTATGCACACTGCATGAATTATTTATTATTGTGGAAGATAAAAAGAAACAATAGATACAAAACTATCCGTGTACTTATGTAAGTCACCTTCAATATCCACATCTACTTTTGAAAAAAAAAAAGTTACTTTGTAGGTAGGGAAAAAAGCTTTAATCAAATTGATATCATATGTCAAATTTAATATGTTCTTTTTATTCCTTTTAGGACAGTGGTGATTATCCCCTTACCATGCCTGGACCTCAATGGAAAAAGTTTCGTTCAAACTTCTGTGAATTTATTGGAGTCCTGATTCGACAGTGTCAGTATAGCATAATTTATGATGAGTATATGATGGACACAGTAATCTCCCTTTTGACTGGTTTGTCAGACTCCCAGGTCAGAGCTTTTAGGCATACAAGTACCCTTGCTGGTAAGTAACCAATGTTTTATTTCTGTTTTATTTAGTTTTGTTAAATATGTTCTATTGCACTTAAAATGTATTTAGATTAAATATTAATTTAATTTTACTGTGCTCTTGAAAAATACCATCCCTCCCCTCCCCCAAATTCATCTGAATGGCTTGTGTTATCTGTTTAGGTAAGATGTATGACTATTTTGATAACTGGCATTTTATGGCCTGAGAATGAAACCTGAAAATTTCTGGCAAATTTCAGCAAATCTCTCTCTTAATGTTTAATAATTTTAATACATCATTATATTATAATCCAAGAGATTTTAGGAGTCCACTAGACCATATTCTTCGGTAAACCCCAAAATGAGTAGTTGAAATTCTAAATTCATAGTGGTGTTATTTTCACTTTATTATATTGTTTTATTGCTCATTATTATAAATAAATGTATAAGTATTTATTTGTTTATATATTTGAAACAATTCTACCTATGTTGCTACATAGCAACATTATTCCTATTCCTACTGATGTAATAATAACCTAAGTTTATCTCGATGTAATATCTCTGAAATCAGTTCATTTAGATAGGCTAGATAATCTGAAGAATTGACAGATTAGTTTTCACTATTATTTCATTTTGGAATTATCTAGAGAACTTCTCAGCCAAGTATATGTATTTTTTCCTTGTTTCTCCATAACAAGTCAATTTCAATAATTTAGCTATTGTTCTGGTTTCCCTCAACTGCTTTAACTGTGCTTACCGAAAATGACTGTTCTTTTTCATCTGTGATGTAGAGCAAGCACACACGTGTATACATGCACATTTGTGTAAATACTCCCAGAATACATCCTTTTTAGTAGCAGTAACTTTGTATTCATCTTACACATTACAATGACTACCAGATTTAATTTCATTATCGTATTTCATTTTGCATTTAAATTAAATTTCTCATTTATCAAATATATTTAAATCTTTGGTTCTCAAACTTTTGCAAGTACCAGAATTATCTGCAGGGCTTATTGAAACAGATTACATGGCCTTACCTCCAGAGTCTAACAGATTTTAGGTTTCCTGATATTTTGGGGAATACACATTGATAACCGGTGGTTTAAAAATCTTATCATTTTCTGGCTTAATCTGCTGCCTGAAGCCAATATGATAATATTACCTATGGTCATTCATGTTTTCTTCCATTCCACTTTTTTCATTTCCTTTTTTCCTCTTATTTAATCCATATTCCTATCCATTATCTTCTTAGTTACATGTCTATGTAAAATAAACATGAATCACATTATCAAGAGTAACATTTTCCCTAGTATTAGGAAAAGAGGAAGATCTACCCAATTTTATCTTTTTCAAAAGGTAAAATAAAAAGTTTATTGCTGAAAAAGTTCCTATACAGAACAAACATCAAACAGTTTAAATTCTGTGTTTTGAGAGTATCTTCTTGCTCGTTATTAGGAAGAAAAGAGATCTTGTACCCAAGATTCTTTAAAAGGTATTGCAAATACACTATTATTTTAAATTATCTGAAAATTACACAATTTTTTCTTTCTAATTTCATGACTTTTTTAGTATCTTCTCCATTTGAGTTGCTTTTTTCTTTTTCTTCATATATTCCATTGAGTTTTCAACTTATTTTCCTCTATGTACAGTAATGCCCATTTAGCTGGTTGTCAGGTGGATAGTAAATGCACCAGAAAGAATAACATATTGTAGAAATAAGTAGAATATTTTTACTTTTAAAATGTCTTTCCTGAAAAATGCACTCTAAGATTCTTTTGCATTTGTCCTCCACTGCCATGTAAATGAAGTATTACTGTATTTTACTGATTTTATAATAGTCCATTTCACCTCTCCTTTCCATTGGCCCATTTTCACTGACTTTTATTGTTGTGTTGTTTTCCCTATATTTATCTTCTGGCAATCTATATACGCTTATTTTACATATACTTAAATATATTTTAATTGTAGCTTTCCTTTTATCCCTTTTGAGTAGCTTCCTCCTCCTTCCAGTATTTTTCTGCCTTTTTTTCCCCACAGTTTATCAGTGTTCATGATAGCTTTTTAAACTGCTTTGTATATCATCATCTAGCCTATTTGAATTTGAAATTATTTTTTTAGATCACATATCAAGAAAAATGGAAGGAAATCAACATGTTTATACTGATCTTTTAAAAAGTGGAAACATTTCTCAAGTGATTCTCAAATTTACTTCAAAATATTACTATACTTGCTATGTCTACAGTTATTATATCTTTCAAGACTCAGTTTCATAAAATGTAGGACTTGTCAGTCACCTTTAACAAAGCACAGAGATCTTGCTGAGAACTTAAGACCTGACTGGATAATAAATTATCCATATTTTTAAGGAATTTTTTGTTGTTGTTGTTCTCATCTTTTCTCTCTCTCTCTCTCTTTTTAATGATATGTATGCAAGGGGTAGATTAAAAGATAATCATTTTTATTCACTTTGCAGGACGAGTCTTGGGGACTAGATAAAATGGGCAGGAACATTTAATCCTCTGCTTCAAAGACTATGTGCATGGACAGTTACAAGGCAGTTATGGCCAGATATGATTATCGGCTTTGGAATAAAATGCTCCTTGACATTGCTTATATCTTAGCTGAGAAGAGAGACAATCAGGTTAGTTGTTCTGTAGGGTACAGATGCGATGAGTTCCAGAGCTTCATGAGTCATCAGAGTGGTCCTATCAGTAGTACTTTTAATTGATCTTCCAAATAACTCATTTGCTTATTCAGTTTAATATGTGTCCCTATTATCAGTGTTTATGCATTGTTTTTAATTGTATACTTTAATCATATTTTTATTAAAAATTTTCATCATTCGGTAGTTGTTTAGGTCTGTTTATTCTACAGTTAACAGTAGTCTCATTTTTCCTTTGGAAGTAAACCATGTTTCCCCTTTTCTTAGAATTCTTTCTGTCAATAAATTGAGACAGATTGCTAGCTATTACATTTTATATTTTCCATTTTTTTTCTGTTATCTTAATTGGAATTTTAAAACATTCTCGCATTTGACCTAGTGCTTCACATTGCTGTACAGTTTTCATTAACTATTAATTTATAGAATTAAGTGCCCTTATTTCTGTTCTAAATAGCACCTCAGTTGGATTTACTGTGGATACAATTTATAGAAGTAACATTTTGTCATTATTTTGGTGAATATAGAATCTGAGACTGGGCACAATTTCTTTATTCCCCAGTTTGATAAAATTTTCATGAGGAAATAATCTCTTTTCTTTCCCCACCAAGGTCAAAATTAGATAGGATTCCTCCTGTTTTATCATTTCATTGTTTGGTATTATGAAGATAATTCTACTCTCAGAGTCTGTTTTTTCAGATCTATAGTTAAATTAGTTTTAGACATTTGCTTTAAAAATATTTGCCAATACTTTACAGAGTGTTGATTTTAAATTTTTGGTAGATGGCAATTTACAGGTTAAGTAATGTTGATTTAATTTTTTTATTTTTTGCGGTTTCCTCACCTATATCATTTTCTATGATGTTATAAATAGATTAATATTGACTACCACTCACTGCTAAGGTGAAAATGCTAATTTCAACAAAGGGAGATTAAGAATACAAAATTTGTATTAATAATAGCATGGTAATTGATTCTAATTTTTTCTAAAGTGAATTCTGGGAAAATTAGAAAATGTAGTTAAGATCATCATATAATAGTCAAGTGGCCTAACTATGCTGAGAGGCCCAGCTTCACTAGTAGTTAACAATAGGTCACTCTCAGACCCTTGAGGGAGTAAACATTTCTTTATACTTTATTGTTTAATATTATTATGTTTACATATAGTTGATTTTTATATTGACATATGATTCATTGTTAATATTTTTAACCACGTCAGAATCTCTGGACTTATGTAGTTTGAGGAAAGATACTGTATATGAAATCGCTTTGTTCTCCAGTCATAGACAGAAAATCATTTTGCTTCAGTAAATAGGCATCTTTTCTTTGGCTTTCAGTTGCTGAAACCGTATAATACAGTGGTTCAAAAAATGGGTTCTGTGCCAGACTGTCCGGATCCATATCTCTTGCTGTCTTTCACTAGTTGGGTAACTTGGACAAATCCTTTTATCTACCTGGCCTCATTTTCTTCACATGCAAAGTGAGGAAGATCATGATAGCTACCTTTTTAAAAGAGATCAGGAGGGTATGGACCAGTGCCTGACATTTAGTAAGCTGCTCCTATTATTCTGTAATGACAAGAAGAGCTAATAGCATTGGCAATGTTTCACTTCATTCATGTTTTTACTCAGAATATATTGAAGACCTACTCTGTTTTAGTAATAAAAGACATTGCAGGTGGGGAAATCAGAAACAAATTAGATCTTTCAAAAACTATTAAGAAAACTAGTAGCATGCTTTTTCATTTTACTTAGCTTGTAGGTCCCAAATTCTCTTTATTAATTTCAATTAATCTCTTGACTAGACAGAATATTTTTGGTTTCTATGGTTAGGACCTGAAAAATTTAGGTCAGTTTGGCATCATCAAAAAGCAGATTATAGGATAAATAATCTTTTACATATTTTTTTCTTATGATTCATTATTTTATTCTTCTAAAGACTTAATTTCTCATTGCTTTGTACTTTTACTTTATTTATTTATTTATTTATTTATTTATCTATCTATTTATTTATTTATTTTTATGATAGTCACAGAGAGAGAGAGAGAGAGAGAGAGAGAGAGACAGAGACATAGGCAGAGGGAGAAACAGGCTCCATGCACCGGGATCCCGATGTGGGATTTGATCCCGGGTCTCCAGGATCGCACCCTGGGCCAAAGGCAGGTGCTAAACCGCTGCGTCACACAGGGATCCCCTACTTTTACTTTTTTAAAAAACTTTATTACCTTTTTTTCTTATCTCTACTCTAGAGATAATACTTTCCAGTTTTCCAGGATTTGTATATTGTAGACTTTGGGTGTTCTTATAGGATTAATGCCCAATAATTGACCAAATTCATGAATGCTACTATATCTATAACAGTATTCATAAAATACAATAAACTTTAAAATGTTTTTAATTTATTCATGTAAATTTGTAAATATTTCTTTCAAATATTAAATACAATGTGTTTTCTAGTTATGTGTTTTAGTAATGTGTTTTCTAGTTAAAGAACCTTCGTTTTCTTAGATTTATTTCTTTCTGTTACAAAGTATGAAAATTTGCTTTCTTTTGGGGACCAGTAAAGATATCTTGATTTTAAAATCACTTTACAGGGATCCCTGGGTGGCGCAGCGGTTTGGCGCCTGCCTTTGGCCCAGGGCGCGATCCTGGAGACCCGGGATCGAATCCCACATCAGGCTCCCGGTGCATGGAGCCTGCTTCTCCCTCCGCCTGTGTCTCTGCGCCTCTCTCTGTGACTATCATAAATAAAAAAAAAAAAAAAAAAAAAAAAAATTTAAAATCACTTTACAAACATGGCATATCTTTTATTCATTAGGTTGATGATTTAGACAAAAAACTTTGGTGCCTTACTTTCCTCATCTGTATACTACTATACTAATAGTCTCATCCCATAGGAATGTAAGGCTTAAATGAATTCATATTATGTGTTTAATATATACAAGTCACTCAGTAGTTGTCTGATATTATAACTGCCGTAGAATGACAAAGCTTACTTGGTTTAGTTTTAAAGAGGGCAGAGAAATTGAGAAAATTTTTTGTGTACTTTTCATTGACATTTTCTTGTTGTACATTTAAACATTTTCTGTGCATATAAAATTACTATACTGATTATAGAGTATTCAGAAAAGGAGGAAGATAGAAAAATAAAAACAGCCATAATTATATCACCTCATCATTGTACCCAGAACATGTGGTATTTCCCTGTTTTTTTTCTCATATGCATATTTATGAGGATTTTTGTTTTATTTTTCTTTTAAGATTTTATTTAATCATGAGAGTCATAGAGAGAGAGAGGTAGAAACATAGGCAGAAAGGGAAGCAGGCTCCCCATGGGGAGCCCAATGTGGGACTTGATCCCTGGACCCTGGGATCATGTCTCCAGCCAAAGGCAGACACTCAACCACTGAGCCACCAGGAGCCCTTTTCTTTTAAGATTTATTTACTTATTTGAAGAGAGAGAGAAAGAGAGCACATGAGCATGCAGAGGGAGAGGGAGAAGCAGACTCCCTGCTGAGCAGGGAGCCTGATGGTGGGCCTGGATTCCAGGTCCCTGGGTTCATGACTTGAGCTGAAGGCAGACACTTAACTGACTGAGCCACCCAGGTGCCACTTTGTTTTAATTAAATTTAATTACTTAATTAGATTTTATTTATTTATTTGACAGAGAGAGAGAACACAGCAGAGGGAGCGGCAGGGAGAAGCAGGCCTCCCATTGAGCAGGGAGCCCAACATGGGGCTCAGTCCCAGGACCCTGAGATCATGACCCAAGCAGTGAAGTCAGGCACTTAACTGACTGAGTCACCCAGGCACCCCCACTTTTGTTTTATTTTAAAACAAATAATAGGATTGATTTTGTAGCATGCATTTTCTGTGCTTTTATTTTTTATAATCATGTCTGATATGGCAGGTTCATTTTCCACAATCTGAATGTCTTTTAAGTTATTTAACTTTTTACATTGTTAGATCCTTTGTCTTTTATTGGAGTCCCTATCATCTTTTGCTTTCTTCCTTAATTTATTCTCTCCTTTTTGGCTATTTTTTTTTTTTTGATAGCTTTGAGGAGGGGGTTTTTTTTGGGAAGTATAATATTTAAGACTTTACATGCCTGAAAAGTATATTTTATCCTCCTTTTTAATTTTCTTCAAAATTTTTCCTCTAGCTTCCAGTGTTTGTGTTGAGAAGTCCAGTGCTTTTTCAACTTTCGACTCTGATAATTTTTCTTGTCTTTGGCAGCTTTTAAATTTTCTCTTTATCCTGGTTTTCTGAAATATCATGGTGATATACCCTGATGTGTGTATATATTTTTTCCAATACATTATACTTACCACTCTTTGATCATTATCTATTGCTTGGATTGTTAATCTCTTGTAGTTTCTCATTTTCCAACTCTTTTCTTTTTAACATTGTTTCACTGATGTAAATTGTTCTCTTATCTCTTTGACAATGTTAATTATTATTCTGAAGTTTTTTTCTGCACCCTACTCTTATCTTCTGATTCTCTGCTCTTATCCCTCTCTTTCATGTTGGAGACTTTCCTCAAATATCTGCTTCTTGGTACTCTACTATTTCGAAGAGTAAGACATGAAAAAGGCAGTTACCAGAGAAGGAAGGTGTGTGTGTGAGAGAGAGAAAGAGAGAGAATGTGTTGTGTTTGACAGAGTGAGACAGTGGTTTTGTCTTCTTTGGTTAGCATCACTATAGGACGGTCTTGTGGTCAGCTAACATTTTCACTGTAGACCCTAAACTGTTGCTATAGATAATTATTTTCCATGGAGAAGTTCACCTTCTTTGCAGAAGGATCTTTCAGTACAGTTGCTCTGTACCATTTGGGAGTTGGGCAGGGTGAAGCAGCATCCGGGGCACTCTGCAATTCACATATATCCCTCTTCTGTATCTGATGATTCCAAATCTCTGGTTCATTTTATTGGGGGAATAAACTTTCTGGATTTCCAAGATGGGTGTATGATGGAGAAATTTCTTGACTCCCGAGGTTGAAGTAGATATTTTGGGATTTAATAAATTACTATACAGACTTTGAAATAAAACTATTTTTAGAGCTTACCTCTTTCCATCTTCTGTGGAACTTTGTACTTCTAATTCCTGAATGCTCTGGCTTCTGCAGAGCAAAATAGTTATTTTATTTTTCTTTTTAAAAAAAAATTTTTTTTCCTTTCTGTTATTTTTTTATAAAGAATTTATTTGTTTATAATTTAAAAGAATGTATTGTTTATGTGGAGAGAGAGCATGTGTGATTGTGTGCACAAGGGCAGAGGGAGGGAGAAGCAGACTTCGCACTGAGTAGGAAACCCAATACAGGGCTCAGTCCCAGGATGCTGGAATCATGACCTGAGCCAAAGGCAGATGCTTAACTTACTGAGCCACTTAGGTGCCCCTATTTTTCTTTTAGATATACATAGTTGTAATTACTTTTTTGACCATTGGGTTTGATTTGTATGCTCTCTGCTCATCCTTCTCCTTTGCATCCACATATATTAATATATTGTGGTTTGGATTTACAAATATTTTTCTCAATTTATTTGTTTTCTCTTTGTTCTTTTGATTGGATTTTCAAGAGAGAGAGGGATTGGTTAAATCTCTTACCATTTTTGGGTACCTGGCTGGCTCAGTCAGTAAAGCATGTGACTCTTGATCTTGGAGTTTTGAGTTTAAGCCCTAAGTTGGGCATAAAGTTTACTTAAAAATTAAATTAAATTAAAAATTTTTTAAAAACCTTGATCATTTATAAAGTAGATGTTTGTTGTAACCCTTTTTGTTTGTTAAAATAGCTTTATAAAACTAAAGAAGGAGTAGTATATCGTCCCTCTTTTAAAAATATAGTTTGTCCCATTATTGAACATACTTCTAAGGCATTACAGTGATAGTTTTCAGAAGTATAGTAGGTATCATTATATATAAATGGTGTTTTTTAGTTTTCAATTTTATGTTTAGGAACATGTAAATGTAAATTGTTGTATATTGGTTAAAAGAGTCTACAATCTTAATTTCATCCATCCCATTTGCCTGTAACCACTTCTTTTTGTTTTGGTGTTTTCCTTTTATGCTGCCAATTCCAGTATAGTTTTTCTTCTGTTGAGACTTTAAATCTTTTGATGCTTTATTCTTGGTGTTCTTCACACCCTTCATATCTTTACTTCCCCCACTTTCCTAGCTTAGATCCTTTCATCCACATTTATTACAGTCATGTCCCTTCCTCACACCCTCAATATATTTGCCTTTCTTTCCCTCCATCATACCTCCTTGGAAAACCCTATCCTCCATATCTGTACCAGAGCAGCTGAAAGTTAAGAAAAACATAAAATCATAATGGCTGGGCTTTAGATTTTTCTCATAAGTGGGCCTTTAATGTTGCCTAGCAATCCTATTAGAGTATTCTACTATGTAGATACTCGTACTTACGAATTATTTCATACCTTCTTCTCAAACCTGTAACATCCCTATTTTCTTACTTTCACACTTAGCTGATTTTTTTGCTTGCTTAATAGAGACAACAGAATTCTTCAAGGATTAGACCTACTTACCTAGGTGCAGCTTTGCCCATATACCCTACGTTTTCTCTTATTACTGTTAACCTCTAAGGTCGATCCTTGCCCTGGTGAAGTGGATCTGACCCCTGGTTTCCACCCCAAGAACTTTGCTCTTCAATGTTTTCTCTCTACCAACTTCAGTTTCCCCACTTTTATTAGATAATTCTCATTATACTAATATGGCATTAAACGCTTATCTTTTAGGAACATTCTCTATTAGTTAAGGCGCTCCAGAGACACAGAACCAATAGGAGATATATTTACTTACTGGTATATACATACATACCAAGATGTGTATGTGTATCAAGATATGTATATCTTGGTATGTATGTATGTATGTATGTATGTATGTATATACCAAGATATGTTTGGGGAGAGGAAGTTTTATTTGAAGGAGTTTGCTCACACAGTTATGGGAGCTGGCAAATTTGAGATCTGTAGGGTAGAACAGCAGGCTAGAAACAGGCTGGAGTTGTACAGTCCTGAGGCAGAAATTGCTTCTCTAGGAAACCTCGGTATTTTTTCTTAGAGTTTTCAAGTGACTAGAGAAAACCCACCACATTATTGAAGGTAATTTCCTCTACTTAAAACCAACATTATAGATGTTAACCATATCTACAAAATACCTTCACAGTAATACCTGGATTAGTGTTTGATTAAATAATTGAATTATTTGACAGTAAGACTGACCATTACATCCTCCCTTGTTTCCCCATTCCCTTCTAGCTACATTCACATTTCTCTACTGTTCTTTATGGCAAATTTTAACTATTTCTGTTCATCATCAACTGATATCTTTACTTACTCTCCTCCTGTTCTCTTTAAACCCACTCTTTCTTTTCTGCCATATTAGTTTTCTTTTTCTGCCATATTATGCCTCTGCTTTTGTTGCAGTCAGCAATTACCTTTTATTGTCCAAATCACTGGGAAGCTCCCAAACGTCATCTTTCTCTCAGTAGACATAGTTATTGCTTCCATCTGAAATCACTATCTTCACTTGTTTTCTGGAATACACTGTCTTAGTGGATCTTTGAAAGCTAAACTGTAAAGATTGAATTATCTCAGAACTCAAGTTTTAAGCCCTTTAATCTTTTGTTTTTATTCTCTTTACTGAATAAAGTGAAAACCAATTCCATAGTTTTACTATTTCTGCCAAAAAATGATAGTGGAAGAGGTAATACAGCCACGATTTAAAATTCAGAATAAAAAACTATATAGTAAAATGTCCTTCTTCCACCCATGGCTCTCAGCCATCAAATTCTCTTCCTTGAAGGCAACCAAAGTTGCCAGTCTCATATATTTTTTTCCAGAGATTATGAATATAATGGCACATACATATTCATTGAGAGCAGTATGATGTAGTACTTAAGAACTTGGACTATGGAGCATGACTGCCTGTAATCAAATTCTGTCTCTGCCAGTTACTGGCTGTGTAACTGGCAAGTCTCTTAGCTGATCTGGGGCTCAGTTTTCTTCTATGTACAAAAGGAATAATTAGTATATACTTGATAGAATTGTGAAGTATATAATGAAGTATTCATCAACAAATATCTTGGGGATCACTGGATAGCTCAGCGGTTTAATGCCTTCCTTTTGCCCAGGGTGTGGTCCTGGAGTCCCGGGATCGACCCACATCAGGCTCCCTGCATGGAGCCTGCTTCTCTCTCTGCCTGTGTCTCTGCCTCTCTCTCTTTCTGTGTCTCTCATGAATAAATAAATTTAAAAATCCTAAAAAAAAAAAACAAAAACAAAAAAAAAACAAAAACAGAAAAAACCAAATACCTTCAAATATAACAAATATCAAATAAATTATGGCTCATTTTTTCTGATGGCTGAGTAGTTTATTCATTGGTCAGATGTACTGTCTAGTTTTATGGCTCTAAGTAACAATGTCTTTTTTTAAAAGATTTTTTCTATTTGAGAGAAAGATAGCAAGCACAAGCAGAGGGGAGAGGGAGAAGCAGGCTCCTCCCTTAACAGGGAGCCAGACTCGGGACTTGATCTCAGGCTTGATCTCAGGACCCTGGGATCATGACTGAACCAAAGGCAGACACTTAACAGACTGAGCCACCTGGGAGCCCCAATAACAATGACTTTGATGATGGCTTCCAAATGTTATTCCACTTAGATACCTAATAAGCACAAAGCTTTCTAATTACCCTTGCCTTTTCTTTTATCTTATTTCCTACGTTATAATCTGTCATGGTTTCTTTTAGCTCTACCTTCAAAATCTCTCTACCAAAATGAGACCATTTTAATCTAAGCCAGTATTGCTTTACTGAGTTGCTCAAAGCCAACAACTTGAGAATCATCATTGCAGACTTCTGGCAAAATATTTTGGTCTTCTATTTGGTCTCCCTTTTTCTTTTCCACTTTTACTCTTCTATAATCTGTTCATACAACAGTTTGAAATGTAAATCAGACTATTTCCCACTCACACTATATTTTCCAGTGGGTCTTACCTCATTTAAATTTAATTCCTGAGTCATAACTAGATCCTAGTAGAACTCTCGTAACGTGGCCTCTTGATTTCTTCCTTACCCTCACTTGTTTCTGTGCTTCAGCCACACCAAATCCCTTGCTCTTTTATGAATGCACTCATCATAACAATTTATCTCATAACCTTCATACTTTTTACTCCCTCTCCCTGGAACACTTTTGTGTCATATAATCATATGCTCATTTCCTCAATGTTGATATGTGAGCTCTGCAGAGAGGCTTCCTACCTGACTACCCTTTTTACTCTATTTTTTTTTTACTATACTTTAAAAAAATCATCTCGTATTTTTCTTTATAGATTTTTCATTAACTGACATACTTTTTTTCATTTGTATATTCTGTATCTGTTTATTGTCTGCTCCACACTAGAATATAATAATCATGAGGCAGGTACTCTTGTCTCATTCACTTTTGTACTTCTAATTCATGGAACAGTGCTAAGTACATGTTGAATTGATAAATGAGTAAGGAAGCACTAAATTAGTGTTTATTGAACTCTCTGTGGTAAAAGACTAGTTTTTTAATTACCAATCTGTTACAACCTAATACTTTTGTGAAATGGAATAAAATGAAGTATATGTTTCTTAGTATCATTTTATTATTGGAGTCCATGGACTTAAGATCACTGTCAGATTGTTATAAAAATGTCTAAAAGCTTACTTGCAAATTTGTACTGATAATGAACTGTTAACAAAGTATTTGTGGTCAGCACCTATTTCCAGACCATATTATGAGTAGCACAGCACTTAAATAAGTTTGCCATTCTATAGCCACCAGTTAAAATTCAAAGGCTAAAACAGTATTTTTCTCTTTGGTAAACAAGTAGAGACTGTTTCAAAGCCGGTGTCACAGAATCCAGGCTGAATTCTTGTAGGATTATTAATACATAAAATAGTTCCTTTAGAAATACCAGTAAAATTTAATTAGTGTTCCCTCTGTGCAGGAAGGAGTCTTTTTCACTGGACTCAGTCAGATATCACAATCCCCATTGATGTCTGTGTCATTAAATTAGAAGTCTTTTCTTCAGTAGCTATTTATTTGCTAGTATGTTGGTATGTGAAATGAAAATTTCCAAAGCTTAAGTTTTACAGATCAATAAGCATTTTATCTCAGTAAATAGTGTTCTATCCTAATACTTCTGTGAAAATTTATTGATCATTTTGCATTTTTATTTGCTTTAGTATGTTGATTTTTTATGTTTATGTATCTAGGATGGGAGGAGGGTCATTACACACAATGGCAATTGGGAGTTTGGGATCTGGGATTACAAGGAGATAAATAGCTAAAAGCAAAAGTCCTTTTTTTTTAAAAAAATTATTTATTTAAGAGAGAGAGAGAGAGAGAGAGCTAGCATGTGCACACGCACACACAAGTTGGGGCGAAGAGCAAAGAGAGAGGGAGAAGCAGACTTCCTGCTGAGCAGGGAGCCCAATGTAGGGCTTGATCCCAGGACTTCTAGATCATGACCTGTGCCAAGGCAGATGCTTACCTACTGAGTTCACCAAGACACACCAAAAGCAAAAGTCTTTAAATTGAAGAACTCTGTGTCTTGGTTTCCTCTAGTGAATCCCAGCTAGGGTTCGTGTTAATTTTAATGCTTTCTGACTCCTTCATCTACAAGTCATTTTGTTTTGAGGATCTGGAAGTATTTACTGAATTAAGCTCCATTGGTATGATTTTGGTTTTTTTTGTTTTTTTTTGTTTTTCCATTGGTATGATTTTGTATCCTTAGGGCAAACTCTGTCACATTATTATCTCTGACTTGGGTAGTGTAAATGGCCCAGATCCCTCTTGTCTTTGAGCTATTCTCTTTTTTATACAGATTAGTTTAAAAAGTGGTTTTAACTTTCATAGTATCATCAGATATCCTGTTGACAATGTGTGAAATATTGTAAAATCAGTAGACTGTATTTTGAAGCAAGAATATTTCTTGTTTACTATTTGAGACACTGTATATTAAGAAATACTTTAATTAAATGTATTTCTAAGTGGTCACTAACTTAAATACATTTGCTTATATCTTCTATTTTAGCTGAAGGGCAGCAGTCATTATTAATATGGAATTGGCAAAAATGCAGATAGTTTCAGGTTAACAATTTTGTGTATGTGTAGGTAATAGATACAGATAAGATGTATATTTATGTGTAATTAAAGGGAAATAGTGAAGTTTTAAGAGAAACGCATGCTTATATATATAGTTATGGGTATGTTTGCAGATAATCAGATCAGTATTCTAAAACACTGGTTCATTTTTTTATAACTGTACATTCATTCATATTTGCAGATAAATAAATAACCTAGAAGAAAAAAAAAGGGAAGTTACTTTACCTGCACAAACTCTCTTATTCCTTTCCGATATTTTCTACACTATCATCATTTCAATAATGAAAATAAATATGAATAGAGAAAAGTTTAAGGTTTGTGTCATACCTGTTTCTTAGATGACTTGAAATAGAAGTTTGAAAGTGTTTAAAGATTTGCGAATACAAGTGAACATTGAGAGCACATGATGTAATGAGCACTGAGTATTATATAGGACTGAGAGTCACTGACCTCTACCTCTGAAACCAATAATACATTATATGTTAATTAATTGAATTTAAATTTAAAAATAAAAGTACATTAACAGTATGGGAAAATAGGTCAATCAGAAATTCACAGGATAAATTTTTAATTAATGAGTTTGATAGAATATGTATTTCAGGGTTTGAAGGTTATGCTATATTCACAGAGGTGAGGAACAGCAAGCAGAAAACCCATCTTTCTGAGTAAAGATCATGAATTGATTGTAAACATCTAAGGCATCTTTGAAGTGTCTAAATAAAGGTATTGAAAAAGCAATTGTGTATACACAGAATTCGTGGTCAGAAGAGAGTTCTAATAGACACGATTAGTACGCCCTTACTAAAGTATGCATATTTGATGGTGGGGAAGAGGAGTTGTTAAATCTTTCTTACTGATAATTAGGATGACGCTGTTTTTTTATTTTGTTTTATTTTATTTTATTTATTTTATTTTATATTTTATTATTTTATTTTATTTTATTTTATTTTATTTTATTTTATTTTATTTTTTTGAGGCTGTTTTTAAATGGGAAATATTAATGAACCAAGCTATAGAGACACTGAGGCACAGAAAAACAGCTTAAGATGATGACTTTATTTCTGTAAAATAAGTTTCATTTTTTAATTTATGACTGAGTTATAAAACATAGAAACTGAGTCATTTCTTTCCTTCATCCATTTCCATTATAAATTTGTAATCTTATGGATAAAGATCTGATTAATAGGTATATACCATCATCTTCCTTAATTTCATAGCCATGAAGCTCATGACTGCATTGGTGAATGTTGCCTTAAACCTCAGTATTCATCAAGATAATACACAAAGACAATATGAAGCTGAAAGAAATAAAATGATTGGGAAGAGAGCCAATGAAAGGTTGGAGCTACTTCTTCAGAAACGCAAAGAGGTAAGTTTCATGTTTCATACTATCTGTAAAAAGGCATATGTGCATTTTTTAAATTTATTTAAGTTAGATTATGTGATCTCAGACTTTTCAAATTAACCTGGAATGGTCAGCCAGTTATTATCTGAATGCTGTCTGATGACAGAAGAAAATCCTAAAACAATCCTACTTTTGGAAGAAGGTAATCTGGAGGTTAGGTAACTCAGAAGGATTATCAAGCTGTGAGTTCATAAAGCATAATAAATACTAAGATCAGAGCTGGAGGCCAGCAAAGCCGCATTTCCAGAAGGAAGCCAAAGACTTCGTACTAGGTGATAAATAAAGTATTTCTGTGAATAAAATTGGTCCCAGTTTTACACTGAGATTTTCATATACTGAAAGTGTTTTAAACTGGCTTTTTAGTAGATAACATTTTTAATCTGTCCATTAGGAAATAAAATTTTAAATGTACAGTATAGTCTGTATTTTAACTTGGAGAAAGAATAATATATTGCTGTAAGTAAATTATCAATGAATAATGGGTTGTACAGGCAACAGGAAGCAGCAAACTTATGTCTAAGTTATCATTTGTAGTCTATTAGGGTGTTAGGGCTACTGTTACAAATAGAGCAAACTGAGTGGCTTAAAAGAACAGAAATTTATAGTCTCATGGTTCTATAAGCTAGAAGTGGAGGATAACTCCGTTTTTTCCATGACTTTCTTGTGTATCTGTCTCTAACTCTCCCCTTTCTATAAAGAAACCAATCCTATTGGATTTGGGGCCCACTTTAATCCAGAATGACCTCATCTTAACTAATTACATCTGCCACAATCGTGTTTCCAAATAAGATTTGAGGTACTGAGGCATTAGGACTTCATCACATGAGTTTCTAAGGAACACAGTTAAAATGATAATAAATACTATACTTGAAATATTGTGAAAGTAAAATTTGGAGTTGTATATTACTAAGTACTACTAACCAAACTGTATGTCTCTTATAATTTTTTATATAATAAATGCAGGAAAAGTAATTTTTAGAACTTAAAATAAGTTGCAGTAATTTGAATTTTTTACTGTGTAAGGATTCCCAACTTTATTTTCATAAACCTGAAATAAAGCATATAGCGAAAGAAGTCTGAAGGAGGAGTTTTATTTTCACATTCTTGTAATAAAAGCAAATATTTCACTGAGTATTAACTGCAGAACAGGTTATAAAAAATATCACTTGGAATGTAATTTTATATCATTGCTTTTATTCCTGTTGAGCAGTGAATAAGCTCAAACTTTATTCAGTAGTATTACCTGAATCTTATATCATTACTGTATTGTTTGTTTTTTTTCCATGCGTTCCGCCACTAATGAGGGTCCTTCTTATCTTCTAGTCTACCTTCTAAATTGGAAACTTGGCCTACTCTCATTTATGAGCTAAACAGATGAGAGTAACGTTTGGATATTTTAGATAGAATATTTTCTTTTACTGTGGCAAATGTTACAATCAAGGATGATCTGTTACAAAAAGAGGCAAAACAAGCCAGGGACCTGACTTTGTTAGAAGAGGTATAGAAATAGGGGCTTCTTTCCAAAGCAGGTTGTATTTGGGACCACAGCAACACTACTCCTGTTAGTCACTGTGTGTATTTGTAAAGAGAGACAAAGGTTCTAACATCAGTGTAGTAAAGCTGTTGAAGTAAGTAATTTCAGACATCTGTTGAATAATAAGTGAGAAAAAAGAACTGGTAATTACTAAGAATAAGAAGAACCGGGAATTACAATAACTGAAACTGTGCATTTCAAATAAAATCAGGATTAATTTTTTTTTTTTATTTCAGCTACAGGAAAACCAGGATGAAATTGAAAATATGATGAACTCTATTTTTAAGGGTATATTTGTTCATAGATACCGGTAAGGAATTTTATAAATCACTTTAGATTTTTAACTTAATTTATTGCTTCTGTGTAGACCTAGATAATTATAAAAATGAAAAGGCTAAATAAATGTCATACTGTTCTTGTGAAGGAAGTTGTACCATTACCACATTTTTAAAAATTCAGAACATATATTGTTAGAGACATTCAGTATACTTGCATTTGTACTGATGGAATATTAATTAATATGATAATCATTAAGTTAACATGGCCTTTAATAAAATGTGACTGTCTTGATATTTGAAAACATTTTAATGTCCTACTTCTTGCCCTGTGATACTTATCTTGTTCCATGGTCAGATTAATCAACAGTCTTTTAAAAATACCTCTGTGAAGATAAAAGTTGACAGAAAAGGGCACCTCTGTAAATAATCAACAGCACTTTTTTACCTTCAGCTATATACATGAAAGTAGAAGCAAAGTATTTTTGGTATGTTCCATGACAAACAAGTTTAATTTGTCTTTCTGTGAACTTTTAAATTACCAACTACATTATTAAACAGCGTACTTCATGGAGAATTAATTATATACATATACTTGTTACCTTCTGTTAATTACGCATGGTATGATATGTGTTAAGGTAGATAGATAATAGAGAACTGTTTTTAGACACATTTGAGATTTTAATTGGCCAGTTAATTTAAAAAGTTAGTTAAAACAGGGAAATCTGTTTTTAAAAAAAGAAACGTAACTCACATTTTATCTTAAACATTTTGTTTAATTCAGTTATTTCAATTAATTTGAATTTGAATTCAGTTAATTCAAAATATAAAAATACCTTTTGATCTTTTTGGTTTTCAAAGAAAAACACTGACTCAAAAAGATATATGCACCCCCATGCTCATTGCAGCCTTACTATAGCCAAAATATAAAAACAACCTGTAGGTGGATGAATAGATAAAGAAATTGTAGTATATATACAATGGAATATTATTCAGCCATTAAAAAATCCTGAAACCTTACCATTTGTAATAATATAAATGGACCTCAAGAGCATTATACTAAGTGAAATAAGCCAGAGAAAGACAAGTAGTGTGCTGATATATGTGGAATCTTAAAAAACAAAACCAAGCTCATAGATGCTGAGAACGGATTGGTGATTGCCAGAGCAGAATAGGTAGGAGAAATGAGTGAAGGAGGTCAAAAAGAAAAAAGGAAAAAAATACGGTGCCCTACTGAACAACCCAGAAAATAGTTCACTGTTATCTAGTAAATTGTGCCTTTTATATTATTAGGAAATTTAGGCAAATTTAATAAACTTGAACTTAACTTCCTTCATGGGTAATGGAACTATTAGAACCTGAATGATAAAATTGCACAGGAAAAATCTCTTTAAGAGCTGATTAAAAAAAGACAGTGAGAGACACTATGCAACCTGATAGGGATACAGACTACACATACTACACAACACACACAAATCCTAAAGTTCAAGAAGTTTGGGAATTGGGGAACTAGGTCAACCAATTAAAAAAATAAAGCCACCTATCTTTTTAGGAAACTTCAAAATAAGTGAACAAAACTGCTTATATTTACTCACAAATGTACCATATACAGCTCTCCTCATTCCTGAGTTTCTGTCTGTTATATTTTACTTCATTTTACAACATTTTACTTCAACCTGTTTTATTTTTTATGTGAAAAATTCTTTATTTCACCTAAAAAAAAGGGGGGGGGTGTCCAAGACTTTTACTTCAAGTATGAATTGTTTGAAGTTTCATATCTTCTTTTTTACATAAATACATATTTTTGGAATGAATTATTCGAAAATTAATTTTTAAAAAAGATTTTATGTATTTGAAAAAGAATGAGCTCACACAAGCAGGGGGAGGGGCAAAAGGGAGAGGGAGAAGTCGATTCCCCACTGAGCAGGGAACCTAACACCAGCTCTATCCCAGGACCCTGAGATCAAGACCGGAGATGAAGGCAGATACTTAACCATCTGAGCCACTCAGATATCACCCTGAAAAATTAATTTATAAAAAATTAAGAACCTCCATATACCTGTCATGCAGTCATACAATAATGATTTATAAGAAATATATATTTGGTCATTTGGAACTTTCATTCCTACCCCCCAACCTCTGGGAAGTTGGCAGAGGTGGAGGGGCTGGAGGTTGAATCAGCTGATGGCAGTGACTTGGTTAATCATAAATATGCAGTAAAGCCTCCATAAAAAACTAAAAAGAATAGGTTCAGAGAGTTTCTGGGTTATTGAACACATGGAGATGCAAGGAGAGTAGCACACCTATAGAGGGCGTGAAAAATTTTTTTCCTTTATCCCATATCTTATCTTTGTATCTCTTTATATGGCTGTTGATTCAAATCCTTTATCATATCCTTTAATGAATTGGTAAATGTAAGTATTTGTTTCCCTGAGTTCTTTGAGCCACTCTAGCATATTAAAAGAAGCTAAGGAGGGGGCACTTGCGTAACACAGTCATTAAGCTTCTGACTCTTGGTTTTGACTCAGGTTGTGATCTCATGGTGTCAGGCTTTGTGCTGAGCACAGTCTACTTGTGATTTTCTCTCCTTTCCGCGCTCTCTTAAATAAAGAAGTATATATATATTTTTAAAAAGAACCTAAGGAAGGAGGAGGTGATTGGAACCTCCTATTTGTAGCCTGTGGGTCAGAAGCACAGGTAATAAAAAGCCTAGGTTTTGTGACTGGCATCTAAAGCAAGGGGTGGAGATAAATGGCAAAAGTTTTCTCTTGCCATTTTGTAATTCTTCCCTATCTTGCTTTCCGCCAGTCAGCCCCACCCCCATACTCAAGCAGCTATTAATTTGCTGATTTGTTTTCATTTTTAAGGATTTCATAAATTTGGAATTGTAAAGTGTATGCTGTCTTTGTTATTTTTTCATCTGACTTTTTTCACTAAGCAAAATTTGTCTTTCATCATTAAGACTGTTAAATTGTAAGGTTTTCATAGATGCCCTTTATCAAGTTGAGGAAATTTCCCTTCTTTTCTTAGTTTTCTAAGACATTTTATTAGAATTGGATCTTAGATTTTGTCAAATGCTTTTCTATATCTGTTGAGATCAGTAAATGCAGTTTTTCTTCTTTGGAAGACTGTTAATATGAATTAAATTGGTTGACATTCAAATATTAGCCTTAAATTCTTGGGATAAAACCCTCATAGTCATGATATATTATTCTTTCTATATAATATTACATATAATTTCCTGAATTTTCCTAAGAATTTTGGTTCTGTGTTCAAGAGAGATAAATCTCTTTATTTTATTGAATGTCTCTCACTGCTTTTGGTACCATGGTAATGCTGGCTTTGTTGAATGGATTATAATATAGTCTCTCCTTTTTAATTTTCTGTAAGAGTTTAATATCATTACTATTTTTCTTCAGATAGATAGGTATTATACTATTGGGACCTAGAATTTTCTTTATATTTTTAAGTGCAAATTAGATTTCTTTAATAGATACAAGTCTGTTCATTTTATATCTTACATGAAAATGATACATTGATCTGAGTTACTGAATTATATTCCACAAGTATTAGCATAAGGTTGGTTATAATATTGGTGGTTTCACATGTCTTGTATCAGTTGTATTTACGTTTCTTAAAAATTGAGATTTGAGGAGGAAGAGTTAAGATGCTGGAGGAGTATGGAGACCTTAAGCTTGCCTCCTGCCTTGAATGCAGCTACACAAATACCAAATCATTATGAACACCCAAGAAGTCAGTCTGAGGACTGAGAGAACTACAAGTCTTACAAGTAGAATTGTAGAAGGTAGGAGCTATGGAAGGTTGATTTGGGGGAGATAAGAATTACAGGTGCTATAGAGGAGAGGGAGCCCTGCTTATGGAGACTATTGGAAGGTATAAAAAGCAATGGAATGTAAAATCTGAAATTTTAGGAGGCTGTCATCTGCCTTAGTGGTTCTCTGTGAGGAAGGAGTGAGGAAACCCAGGAGGAGCAGGCAGCATGGTCTCGGGATCTGTGGTTCATGAGGGGAGAAAGTTTTCCTACTTGAAGTGCATATGGTACAGGTGATCAACCTCTTCAGGGGCAAAAGACCTAGCAGGTACCAATGAGCTGCCACCTTCCCCAGCAAAGGAACAAAGATGGCAGGTGAGAGCAGCAAACCTTAGCTCTGGCTTTGTGCTCCGATTTACCATAAACTCCTAACTGTTGCGTGGTTGCGTGATATTTTCTAGGACAAGCCAGAACTGGCCATAGCACAATGACACCCTCCCTCAGAGGATCAGCACAGGTTCCTGCCTGGGGTGGGGAGGTGGTCTCTGAAGTTTGGAGTTTCAAAACAGCCCCACCTGAGGTAAAATCCAAGAATGTGATGCCACCTGGCAGGCAGAGAGCTCGGACATAGACAGGGTGAAGGCAGGGATCTCACGAAGCTGAGGACACAGCAGGGGTGATTTTTTGCTCATCTGTAAGGAGTTACTAAGGAGTGGTGGGCATGAGCTCCCTACTCTTGAAACAAGAGAGCAGGGTGAACCCAGTTGCTCTGATCAGCACTGATGTACTTCAATGAAAAAACTGCCACCCCGGGGAGGCCTGAGCCTCTTAAACCAAGCGCAGTCCCCTGTGTCCTATAGGTGCATCTCTACTAGGTTAGATCCCCCTGAGAATCAGAGTAGCAGGCCCCTCCCCAAGACCAGCACAACCCCTGCCCACACCAAGTCTACTCATCATAGAGTGCTAGAAAGTTTCAGCTCTGGGGGAAATTGGCTGTAGCTTCCATTTCATTTTTATTTAAATTTTTTTTCTATTGTTTTTCCCTTTTTAAGTTTGTTTAAATTTAAAATCAGTTAGCATATAGTGTATTATTAGTTGCAGAGGTAGAGTTCAGTGATTCATCAGCCTTTTATAATACCCGGTCCTCATTACATCACATGCCCTCCTTAATGTCCATTACCCAGTTACCTGCTCTCTGCAGCCCCTCACACCCAGCAACCCTCAGTTTGTTTCCCATGATTCTCTTACGATTTGTCTCATTCTATGATTTCATCTTATTTTTCCTTCTTTCTCCTACAATCTTCTGTTTTGTTAAATTCCACACGAGTGAGATTATATAATGATCGTCTCTCTTTGACTTATTTCGCTTAGCATAATACCCTCTGGTTCCATCCCTGCTGTTGGAAATGGCAAGATTTCATTCTTTTTGTTGGTTGAGTAGTATTCCATTGTATATATATACTACATCTTCTTAATCCATTCATCTGTCAGTGGTTATCTAGATTCTTTCCATAGTTTGAGTATTATAAATAGCACTGCTTAAACATTGGAGTGCAAATGCCCCTTTGGATCACTACATTTGTGTCTTTGGGGTAAATCTGTACTGTTGCAATTGCAGGGTAATAGGGTAGCTGTATTTTCAACTTTTTGAGGAACCTCTATACTGTTTTCCACAGTGGCTGCACCAGCTTGCATTCCCACCAGCAGTGTAAACAGGTTCCCCTTTCTCCACATAGTCGCCAACATCTGTTGTTTCCTGAACTGTTAATTTTGATGTGAGGTGGTATCTCATTGTGATTTTGATTTGTATTTCTCTGATGCCAAGTGATGTGGAGCATTTTTTTGCATGTCTGTTGGCCATTTGTATGAGGAGAAATGTCTGTTCATATCTTCTGTCCATTTTTTTACTAGATTATTTGTTCTTTTGGTGTTGAGTTTGTTAAGTTCTTTATAGATTTCGGATACTAGCCCTTTATCTGATATATCATTTGCAAATATCTTCTCCCATTCTATTGGTTGTCTTTTGGTTTATATAGAACACTCATGAAAGAAATTGAGGAAGACATAAGAAATGGGAAAAGTCCCATGCTTATGGATGGAAAGAATAAATATTGTTAAAATGTCTATGCTATGTAGAAGAAGCTGTACATTTACTGCAATCCCTATCAAAAGACCATCAACTTTTTTTCATAGATCTGGAACAAATAATCCTAAAATTTGTATAGAACTATAAAAGATCCCAGATAGCCAAAGAACTGTTGAAGAAGAAAAACAAAGCTGGGGACATCACAATTCTGGACTTCAGGCTATATTACAAAGTGTAATCATCAAGACACTATGGTACTGGCACAAAAACAGGTACATAGATCAATGGAGAATAGAGAACCCAGAAATGGACCCTCAACCCTATGGTCAGCTATTTTTCAACAAAGCCAGAAAGAATATCCAATTGAAAAAACTCTCTTCAACAGATAGTTTTGGGAAAAATTAGATAGCCTCATGCAGAAGAGTGAAACCGGACCATTTTATTACACCATACACAAAAATAGACTTAAAATTATTGAAAGATTGACTTTTAATAATTTTCTCGATTTAATTTTTTATTTTATTTTTATTAATACATATATTTTTATTTTTTATTTATTATTTTTTAAGATTTTTATTTATTTATTCATGAGAGACACAGAGAGAGAGAGAGAGAGAGAGAGAGAGAGAGAGAGAGAGAGAGGCAGAGACACAGGCATAGGGAGAAGCAGGCTCCATGCAGGGAACCCGACGTGGGACTCGATCCTGAGTCTCCAGGATCACACCTTAGGCTGTAGGCAGCGCTAAACTGCTGAGCCACCAGGGCTGCCCTATTAATACATATATTTTTAATTTTATCTTTTGGATCTAGCTTCCTTTAACAAGCAGACCAAAACACACCGAGGATCTAGCTTTTTTTTTTTTTCTTTTCTTTTTTCCTTCCATCCTTTTTTTTTTATTTTTTCCTTCTTTTTTTTTTTCCCCTCTGGACAAAATGACAAGATGGAGAATTCACCCCCAAAAAAAGAACAGGAAGTAGAAATAATTGCTAGGAACTTAATCGATACAGATACAAGTAAGATATCTGAACTAGAATTTAAAACAATTATAAGAATACTAACTGGCTAGGAAAAAAGTATAGAAGACACTAGGGAATCCTTTACTGCAGTGATAAAAGAACAAAAATCTAGTCAGGCCCAAATTTAAAATGCTATAACTGAGACACCAATCCAAATGGATATCATAACAATGGGGATGGATGAAGCAGATGAATGAATGAGTGACATGGAAGATAAAATTATGAGAAATAATGAAGCCGAAATGAAGAGGGAAAGAAAGGTATTGGATCACAAAGGTAGACTTACAGAACTTAGCAACTTCTTAAAACGTAATAACATTCCAACTCCCAGAAACTGAAGAAAGAGCAAAAGGGGCAGAAGGTTTATTTGAGCAAATTACAGCTGAAAACTTTCCATAATCTGAGGAAGGACACAGACATCAAAATCCAAGAAGCACAGAGAATCCCCATTAAATTCAACAAAAGCTGTGCCTCACCTAAGCATATCATAGCCAAATTCAGAAAACACACAAAGAAGGGATCCTAAAAGCAGCAGAGGAAAAAAGTCAACAAGGAAACAAGGGCTTTGAATGCCACACTGGACCAGGTGGACTTAACAGATATTTTTCAGAACAATTCGTCCTAGAACAGCAGAACACATTGTTTTCAAATGCATATTGAACATTCTCCAGAATAGATCACATACTGGATCACAAATCAGCCCTCATCAAGATCATTCTATGCATATTTTCACACCAAACACTATGAAACTTGAAGTTAACCACTAGAAGAAATTTGCAAAGACCACAGACACATGGAGGTTAGAGAGCATACTACTAAAGGATGAATGGGTTAGCCAGGAAATTAAAGAAGAAAATTTAAAAAAGTATTTGGGCAACAGTCCAAAACCTTTGGGATACAACAAAGGCAATCATAAGAGGGAAGTGTATTGTAACAGAGACCTACATCAAAAAGCAAGAAAAGTCTCAAATATATAATCTAAAAGAGGAATAGTAAATAAAGCCTAAAGCCTGCAGAAGTAGGGAAATAATAAAGATGAGAACAGAAATAAATGATATAGAAACAAAAATGCAGTAGAACAGATCAATGAAACTAAGAACTGATTCTTCAAAGAATTAATAAAATTGATAAACTCCTAGCCAGACTAACTAAAAAAGAAAAGATAATGGATCCAAGTAAAATCACGAATGAAAGAGAAAAGATCACAACCAACATCACAGAAATACAAATAAATCATAAGAGAACATTATGAAAAATTATATACCAACACAATGGGCAATCTGAAAGAAGTGGACAAATTGCTAGAAACATACAAACTACCAAAACTGAAAAAGGAAGAAATAAAAAATTTGAACAGATCCATAACCAGCAAAGAAATTGAATCAGTAATCAGAAATCTCCCAACAAAGAAAAGTCTGGCACTAGATGGCTTCACAGAGAAATTCTACCAGACATTTAAAGACGAATTTAATACTTCTCAAATTATTTCAAAAAATAGAAATGGAAGGGGTACCAGGGTGGCTCTGCTCTGTTGGTTAAGAGTCTGAGTTGGTTTCACTGTATATCATGGTCTTGGGTTCCTGAGATCAAGCCTGGCATCAGGCTTCCATACTCAATGGGGAGTCTGCTTCTCTCTCTCCCTTTGTCCCCCCGCTCCACATCTTCGTGCTCTCTCTCTCTCTCTCTCTCTCTCTCTCTCTCTCAAATCAATAAATAAATCCAAAAAAAAAAAAAAAAAAGAAATGGAAGGAAAACTTCCAAACTCCTTCTGCAAGGCCAGCATTACCTTGATTCCAAAACCAGACAAAGACCTCACTAGAAAGGAGAATTGGGCCAGTATCCCTGATTAAAGTGGATGCAGACATTCTCAAGAAGATACTAGCAAATCAAATCCAACAGTACATCAAAAGAATTATTCACCACATTCAAGTGGGATTTACTCTAGGGTGATTCAGTATTCATAAATCAATCACTGTGATACACCACATTAATAAAAGAAAGGACAAGAACCATATGATCTTCTCAATGGATGCAGAAAAAGAATTTGACAAAATACAGCATCTATTCCTAAAAACCCTCAACAAGAAGTGCCTGGGTTGCTCAGTTGGTTAAGCATCTTCCTTCAGGTCAGGTCATGATCCCAGCATCATAGGATCAATTCCACATTGGGCTCCCTGCTCAGCAGGATCTGCTTTTCCCTTTCCCTCTCCCCCTGCTGATTCCCCCTCTCTCTCTCTAATAAAAAAGTGAACTGTTTTTTAAAAAACCTCAACAAAGTAGAGGTAGATGGAACATACCTCAACTGTCATAAAGTCCATATACAAAAGACTCACAGCTAATATACTCAATGGGGAAAAACTGAGAGCTTTTCTTCTATAGTCAGGAGTAAGACAGAGATGTCCACTCTCACCATTACTATTTAACATAGTACTGGAAGTCTTAGCTTCAGCAGTCAGACAGGAAAAAGAAATAGAAGGCATACAAATACCAAGGAAGAAGTCAAACTTACTCTTTGCAGGTGACTTGACAGTCTATGTAGAAAACCCAAACAACTCCAACAAAAAATTTTTAGAACCGATACACAAATTTAGCAATGTCACAGGATATAAAATCAATGTATAGAGATCTGTTGTATTTCTATATACTAATTATAAAGACAGAGAAAAAGAAATAAAAGAATCAATCCCATTTGCAGTTGCACCTAAAACAATATAATACTTAGGAATAAATCTAACCAAAGAGGTAAAAGATATGTACTCTGAAGACTATGGAACACTTATGAAAGAAATTGAAGAGGACACAAAGAAATGAAAAAAAAATTCTATGCTCATGGATTACAAGAACAGACGTTGTTAAAAAGTCTGTACTATTCAAAGCAATCTACACAATTAATGCAATCTCTATCAACAGCATTTTTCACAGAGCTAGAACAAACCTCAAATTTGTATGGAACCATAGAAGGTCCCAAATAGCCAAAGCAATCTTGAAAGAGAAAAGCAAAGCTGGAAGCATCATGATTCTGGACCTCAGGCTATATTACAGAATTGTAGTCATCAATATAGTATGGTACTGGCACAAAAAGAGTTTAATGGAACAGAATAGAAAACCCAGAGATGGACCCACAGGTATATGGTCAGTTAATCTTTGACAGAACAGAAAAGAATATTTCCAATGGAAAAAAGTCTCCAACAAACAGTGCTGGGAAAACAGGACAGCAATATGGAAAAAAAAAAAAAAACTGGACCACTTTCGTATACCATACTGGAGCATAAACCCAAAATGGATGAAAGATCTAACTGTGAGACAGGAAACCATGAGAATCCTAGAGGAAAACACAGGCACCAATCTTTTTGACCTTGACCTTGGCTGTAGCAACTTTTTACTAGACACATCTCCAGAAACAAGAGAAACTGAATCAAAAATGAACTGTTGGGACTTCATCAAGATAAAAAGCTTCTGCACAATGGGGGAAACAACAAAAGTAGAAGCCTATGGAATGGGAGAGAAGATATTTGCAAATGACATATCTGCTAAAGGGTTAGTATCCAAAAACTACAAAGAACTTACCAAGCTCAACACCCAAAAGCCAAATAACCCAGTTAAGAAATGGGCAGAAGACATGAATAAATGTTTTTCCAAAGAAGACATCTAGATAGCTAACTGACAATGAAAAGATGCTGAACATCACTCATCATCAGGGAAATACAAATAAAAACCATGGTGAGTTACCATTTTATACTTGTCAGAAATGCTAAAATAACAACACAAGAAACAACATGTGTTAATGAGAATGCAAAGAAAGAGGACCTCTTGCACTGTTGGTGGAAACACAAACTGGGGCAGCCACTCTAGAGAACAGTATGTAGGTTCCTTAAAAAGTTAAAAATAGAACCATCTACAATCCAGAAATACCACTACTAGGTATTTAACCAAATGATATAAAAATACAGACTCAAAGGAGTACATGCACCCTGATGTTTATAGCAGCATTATCAATAGTAGCCGAACTGGGGAAAGAGCCCAAATGTCCATTGACTGATAAACGGATAAAAGAAAATGTGGTATGTATATATACGGTGGGATATTACTCTAGCATAAAAAGAATGAAATCTTGTTATTTGGAAGATATGGATAGAGCTAGAGAGTATATTTTACTAAGTGAAATAAGAGAAAGGCAAGTACCATATATGATCTCACTCATATGTGGAATTTAAGAAACAAAACAGATGAACAAATGGATGGGGAAAAAAATAGAAAAAGAGAGAAGGAAACAGATCATAAGAGACTTTAAGAGACCTGAGGGTTGATGGATGGAGGTAGGTTGAGGATGGTCTAGATTAGTGATGGGTATTAGGAAGTGTACTTGTTATGATGAACATTGTGAGTTCTATGTTATTGATGAATCACTGAATTCTACTCCTGAAGCCAGTTTTGTGCTGTATGATACCTAGAATTTACATAAAAATTTGAAAAAAGAAAAATTAGATTTTGTTTACAATGAAGTTCTCTTATTTTTCTGTTTACTGTTTCATTGAATCCTGTTTTTATTTATTATTTCCTTTCTCCTGCTTAATCTGGTTTTCATTTGTTCTGCTTTTTCTCAAGTTGAAAAGTGTGGCAATTGATTTGAGTCCTATCTTCTAATACTAGAATTTATTCCTGTAAGTCTGTCTGTTAGTACTGCTTTAGCTGTTTCCCCTAAATTTGGATATGTTCTGTTTCCATTTTCATTTCAAAATGCTTCCTATTTCCATTTGACTTATTCTTTGACCTATGGTTTATTTAGAAATGTAGTATTTAGTTTACACATATCTGAATGTTTCTGTTACTGATTTTTAATTTAATTTCATTGTAGTCAGAGAATGTACATTATATAATTTGAATGCTTTTAAATGTTTTAAGATTTGTTTTATGACCGGCAATGGGGTCTATCTTGATAAACATTCTATTTACTCAGGAAAAAGTACATACTGTGCTGCTGATTTTAGGTGAAAATCATTTGGTAGTGTTGAAGTCTTTTCTATCCTTTACTGATTTTGTCTATTTATACTTACCATTATTGAGAGGGATTTTGTGGGAGTACTTTTGTGTGCTTGATACAAGTCATTATTATGTAAATGATTTGCAGGGTTTTTTTCCTTGCCTGTGGCTCTGTTTTCATTTTCTTAATGACAACCTTTTGAAGAGCAAAAGTTTTCAGTTGATGAAGTCATTTATCTCTTTTTCTTTTTGATGTTATATCTGTGAACATTGTGCCTAAACCCAGGTTTTCTCCTTGTGTTTTATTCTAGAAATTTAATAGCTTTTAAATAAAAGTATATGGACCATTGTTTCAGTTAATTTTTGTGTATTTTGGATACAAGGATATACTCTGTGTTTTACATATGTATATTCATTTGTCCAAGGACCATTTGGTGAAATGCTCCCTTGCTCCAGTTGAATTTTCTTGGAGGTTTTTTTCTATTTTGAAGTAGGCTCCAAACCCAACATGAAGCCCAACAAGGGATTTTTAACTCCCAAACCTGAGATCAAGACCTGAGCTGTGATAAAGAGTGGGATAATTAACTATCTGAGCCACCCAGGCCCACCCCCTCCCTTTTTTTAAAGTAATCTCTACACCCAGTGTGGGGCTCAAATCATGACATCTATGTTAAGAGTCCCATGCTCTACTGACTGAGCCAACCAGGTACCCCTCCTTGGAGCTTTTCTTTAAAACCAAATGATGATGAATGCGAAGATTAATTTATGGAATTTCAGATCTCTTTATCCTTATGCCCAGACCATCTATAGTGATTATATAGTAGCTTTAGAGTAATTTTTTAAGTCTTTGAAATATAATTGACATAGATTATGTAAGTTGAAGTTGTACAGTGTGATTGATGATTTGATTCACATATATATTCTGAAGTGATTACCACTATAAGGTTATTTAACACCTCAGTCACCTCACATTAGTACTAGTTTTTGTGGTGGTGATTATATTTTAAGATTTACTCTTTTAGACACTTCGAAGTATGTAGTAAATGCAATTTTATTAACTGTAGTCACAATGCTATACATTAGATCTCCAGAATTTATTCATCTTATAACTGGAAGTTTTACTCTTTAACTAACATCTCCCCATTTCTCTCACTGCCCAGTCTCTGGCAAACCATTCTACTCTATTTTAGGAGTTTGGCTTTTTTAGATTCCACATATAAATAGAACATACAGTGTTTGTCTTTTAGGATATGTTTTTAAAATTAGATTGTGTTAAATCCTCCTACTTTGTACTTTTTCAAAATTGTGACGATTATAGATTCTTTGCATTTCTGTATAAATTTTAGGATTAGCTTGTCAATTTTTACATAAAATTTTACTGGAGGG
Organism: Vulpes lagopus; assembly: GCF_018345385.1. Classification (NCBI taxonomy): domain Eukaryota; kingdom Metazoa; phylum Chordata; class Mammalia; order Carnivora; family Canidae; genus Vulpes; species Vulpes lagopus. Next base: position 33,641,997 of record NC_054842.1, on the reverse strand, counting down.
GCATTTGGGTGGTTCAGTGGTTGAGTGTCTGCCTTTGGCTCAGGTTGTGATCCTGGGGTCTTGGGATGGTGTTCCGCATCAGGCTTACTGCAGGGAGCCTGCTTCTCCCTCTGCCTATGTCTCTGCCTCTCTCTGTGTGTCTCTCATGAATACATAAGTAAAATCTTTAAAAAAAAAAAAAAGTTTACTGGAATTCTGATGGAGAATATGATAACTCTGTAGACCAATTCAGAGAGAATTTCATTGTTCACAGTATTGACTCTTCCAATCTATGAATATAGATTGTTACCTCAATTTGTTTAGATATGCTTTATTTCTCTTAGCTGTTTTTTATGATTTTCCAGGTACAAGTCTTACACTCCTTTTGTTAAATTTATTTCTAAGTCTTTTCATTTTTATTATCCTGTTGTACATGAAATTGTCTTCTTAATTTCAGTTCTAGATTCTTCCTAATTAATATATAAAATTGCAGAGTTTTTTTTATATTCCTCCAGAATGACAAGTTACTTTCATTTATTGTGTCGTTTTGAGATTTTGTTTGTTTTTACAAGTTATTTAAGATTTTGCCTCTACGGATCATATCATATGTGAATAAAGACCATTTTTATTTTTACTTTCTAAGTCTAAAGACTTTTTCTGTGTCTTGGCTTACGTCCCCTTCCCCTTCCTTTCCTTTTATAACCTTATTGCACTGGCTGTAGAATCTCCAGTACAAAACTGAATAAAAGTAGTAAGAGAGGACAGCGTTCTGTTTTTTCTGATCTTTCTCTAATCTTAGGAAAACAATTCAATCTTTAAGGTTACTAGCTTTTAAGTTTTATATTGATATCCTTTACAGGATGAGGAAATTCCCTTCTAGCCTAATTTTCTTGTTTTTATCATGATTGATTGGTTTGGGTTTTTTCTGTTTCGGTTAAGATGAAAATACAGACTTTTTCCTTTTGTATTCTATTAGTTGATCTTCAGCTGTTAAGCCAGTTTTACCTTCTGGGAAAAAATTCTACATGATCATGATTCATAATCCTTTTTTTATGCTGCTGGATTTAGTTTGCTAATGCAATGTTAAGGATTTTTGTGTCTACTTTCATAGGGAAGGGCATTAATCTAGTTACTGGCCTTATGAAATACTCTGTGAAGTGTTCCCTTCTCTATTTTCTGAAATAGTTTATGAAAGATTGATACTATTTCTTTTTTATAATTTGATAGGATTCACCAGTGAAGCCTTTTAAACCTATGGGTTTTTTTGGGTGAAGATTTTCAATTATTGATTATATTATCTTATTACAGATCTATCCAAGTTTTTCTGTTTGTTGATTCATTATAGAAATTTGTGTCTTAAAAAAAAAAAAAAAGAAAGAAATTTGTGTCTTTCAGACAATATGTCCACTACATATATATTGCAGATTTGACGGCATAATGTTGCTCATGGTATTTCCTTACCAAATTTTTTAATCTCTTTTTTTAAACGATTTTTATTTGTTTGTTTGTTTATTTATTTATTTATTTATTTATTTATTTATTAGAGAGAGAGAGAGAGAGAGAGACCATACTCATGAGCCTGGGGGGGGGGGCGGGGGGGGCGGAGGGATAGATGATCTGAAGCCGACTCTGTATTGAATGCAGAGCCAGCCGTGGGGCTCAGTCTCACAACCACAAGATCATAGCCTGAGCTCAAACCGTGATTCAGACACTTAACTGACTAAGCCACCCAGGAACCCCACGATCCTTTTCATCTCTGCAGGATTGTCAGTGATGTCTATTTATTTTTTGTTTGTAATTTGTGTCGGTTTTTTTTTTTATCTTGGTTAGTCTGCTTAAAGGTTTATCAGTTTTTTTGCTCTTTTTAAAGATCGAATGTTTGATTTTGTTAACATTATATATTCTTTTATTCCCATTGATTTTTTGCTTAATCTTTATTATTTCCTTTAATCTGATTGCTTTAGTTTTAATTTATTCATCTCTTTCTAGTTTCTTAAGACAGAAACTCAGATTACTGATCTTATATTCTTCTTTCTTTCTTATCTAGCATTTTAAGCTGTGAATTTCCCACAAAGCACTGTTTTCATGACATCTCAGGATTGTTGATATGCTGTATTTTAATTTTTATTCCATACAAATTATTTCCTTACTTCTTTATTGTGATTTCTTTGATGGAGTTAAGTCTTATGATTTTCAAATATTTGGAGGTTTCCCTTAATTTCTTTTGTTAATTTCTAATTTATTTTTGTTGTGGTTACCAAGCATACTTTTAAGGGATTTCAGTCATTTTACCTTTAATGGGACTTATTTTTCCCCCAACCAGTTGCATTACTGAAAAAAAAAATTCCATGCCAGAATGCCATAGATTTTTGCTGTTTTAACACAGAAGTTAACTTTTTTATGAATAAATGCTTCTCAGGTTTTTTTGATTAATTGTGAGAAAACTAAAATGATTGTTTTTGTCTTTTTAGTTGTTTTGGGGGGGAGAATGTTTCCCAACCACTTCACTCTCCCATTGCATAACCTTCATTTCTAAAAGGTATTTTCTCTTGGTATGGAGTTCTAAGTTGACATTTTTTGTTTTTTTTTTTTTTAGCACTTTAAAGGAATTGATCCACTTACTGTAGTTTCCCTTGCTTCCAACTAGAAAGAAATCTGTCATTCTTTTCTAATATACTTTATAGTTAATTTATCTTTTTGCTGTAGTTGCATTTAAGCGTTTTGTTCCTACAACTAGTTTTAACCAATTCTGTTAGGTTCTTTGGTGTCATTTGCTTGATGTTTCATTTATCTCTTTCATACTCTCCTCTGGCCTCTTGAACATATATACCTGCTATAACTACCGTTTTAATACTCTTTTTAAATTTTTTAAAAATTATTTATTCATCAGAGACAGAGACATAGGCTGAGGGAGAAGCAAGCTCCCTGCAGGGAGCCTGATGTGGCACTCGATCCCAGGACCCTGAGATCATGACCCGAGCCAAAGGCAGCCAGCCATTCAGCCACTTAGCCACACAGGCGCCCCCTGTTTTAATGTTCTTATAAATATTCATCCACTTTTTTGAGACACAATTATGTGTGATTCTTTCAGGATTTGTTCTTAAGGTTTGTTAGATGGACCAGACCAGCATTTTGTCTAAGACTAATTTCCTCCTGATACTAAGATAATATTGTCTATATTCTACTCAGTGCCCTATGAATTATGGGTTTTTTGCTCAGGCTCATTGGAACACAAAATATTCCAAGCACTCTGCGCTGTCTCCTCTTTCATTCTTTCCCTAGGCTTGGGTAGCTTGTTCACATGTGTATGCTCTTTAGTACTCAGCTGAAGAGGTGATAGGGTCTTTGTGCAGATCCTCAGAGCTTCCTCACTCTGTGCATCTCTCCCTTATTTTTACTGTGCCTTGTAAAAGTCTAGCCACTTTGTCCTATAGAGTTCCAGCTGTTTACCCTCAACTCGGATATACCACAACTCTGCCTATGTTTCTTTGCTGATACCGCTACTTGGCAGGCACCAAGTAGCATGACCTGAGCTGAAATCAGATACTGACTGAGCCACCCAGATGCCCCAAAACGAATACGAATAACCTTATTCGTTTTAAGAATTACCTTATTACCTCTCAAAGATTACTTTTCTTCTCTGCCTAATAGCCAACATTTTTAAAAAAAAAACATTATTTTATGTATATCATGCATTTTTTAGTTTTTTCAAGTAGATATATAAATTCTGCCCATCATGACTCAGCCATGCAACGAGTGCAAAATACACATTTTTCTTGTTATTTTAGTTGTCTTCAACACTAAAATAATATAGTTCTTATTTTAGAGATTCACCCTTATTGAGTCTAGCTGAAGTTTTCAACTTGTTATCCTCATAGAAACAATTCTTTGATTTTCTGTTACTTTATTGATTTTTTTAATGAGGCCTTAAATAAACTATTATTGGATCCATCACCAGCTTACTTTTGATACGTTAAAATTTCAACTAGGCATAAGAGGATTGCAAACAGTTAAGAATGTGACCTGCCTTCCAAAGTTATCAGTAGAGATACCAATCACTGATTTTTCCAGAAGTGTTGGTTAATCTACTTTATTGATTAAGGGATGATGTTACTGCATGAACATACCAGAAGTAGGAGGTGCTGTGCAGCAGTATGATGCTTTAACACTGAGTCTCACCTGCCACCTTAATGTCAAATAAATAATTAAATATTAATCTATATGCTGTATGATCTAACTACTAGTTTATAGGAAATATGGAAAATAGAACAGCCTTTTGTCTGACTCACTCTTCATAGTATTGTTTTAGGCCAGAATGTGATGAATTCTACAGACCATAAATGACCCAATTCCTTCAGCAAGAAAATGGCATACGAACAAGTAGATATAAAAACACAGCTTAAAATATTAGATATGAAAAATATATTCGTGATATGTACATAAATATTTAGTCAGCAAGATATACTCTCAGACTATTGAAGAGGCATTTAGTGAATTAGAATATAATACTGAGGAATTAACCGAGGCAAAGGAGGTATGGAACATTTCTAATACATGGGGGATTGTTTGAGAGGCTTCATAAGTCTTTGCATATGATTTTAAAAAAAGAAGGAGTTTTAGAAAGAAGTAGTGTTAATGAGAAAACTGAAATTTTATAAAATTGGTTTAAAAAGGTAGAATTGTCAGATTGGAAAGACTTAACGAGTATTGAAGATAAGAAAAATATTTCATGTCTAGACATACCATAGTCAAAGTACAAAACACCAAAAATTATGAGAAAGTCTTAAAAGCAACCAAAAAGGAAAGAGTGTCTGTTATTTCAGTGATGGTAAAGAGTTAAAAAGTTATTAGGCCATAAGAGCAAATAAATAATGGAAGAAGAGGTAAAAGAGGAAAGATTTCAACAATTTTGAAACGATGAAAAATGGATGTCTGTTGTTTTCTAGTTGTCTTTCATCTTTTTATACTACAATGACACATTTTAGAATGTTTTCAGAGCTATTGTTACACAATACTGTGGTATGATTTATTCTGAACAAATAGCCATATTTAAATTTTAGTCATCTTCCTCATATTTCATTTTTGACTTAACCTGTGTGTCAGGTTGATAGTTAAAATGTGAATATAAATTAAAGATATTGTTCTTTAAAAGTTAATGTATTCTTGACATTCAACTTGTAATCTTATGCCTAAACCTCTGTTAATAGTAAAATATTAAGGAGTAATACAGGGTAGCAGATAGCCATGTCACCTGCTCTGTATTTTGTTACTATTTTCACAAATAGGTAATGCAACAAAAATGAGATAGAAAACATTTCCAGGGATCCCTGGGTGGCACAGCTGTTTGGCGCCTGCCTTTGGCCCAGGGCGCGATCCTGGAGACCCGGGATCGAGTCCTACGTCGGGCTTCCGGTGGTGCATGGAGCCTGCTTCTCCCTCTGCCTGTGTCTCTGCCTCTCTCTCTCTCTCTGTGTGTGTGTGACTATCGTAGATAAATAAAAGGAAAAAAAAAAAAAAACATTTCCGATTTTTTATTATATATATTTTTTTATTATATAGCTACTACATTTCTAATCCATTTTAAGTAACTCTGATCGTCCTGGAATAATTAATTGAAAGATTTGGATTTAACTAGCAAACAGGAGAGTTTCAGCTATTCAGGTCTGCTTTTAAACATTGCTGCCTCAGAGAAGCCTTCCTTGACCCCATCTTCTCCCCTCCATCACTTTATGTGCCTCTGTTCCCTATACTCCCCTTTACTAACATTTAACATTTGCCAAGATAACTTATTTTAATCATCTTTCCATAAGTTAATGTCTTTATTCTTAAGTCCTAGTTCTCAGTCTAATAATGGATACAGTGTATCTTTTCAGTAATTCTTAAGCTGTTCTTTTCTCCCTTGGGCTGTTTTTTTAAAATTCTCTATAATTCTATTTTGGAAATTATAATTTTTTAAGCCAAATATTAATGACAGAATTGGTTGAGACATGAATTCATTTTGTGCTACAATTTAGATAGCAGCCTTCTTGGCACTTGTAATTATTTCTCACTCTAGAGCTCTCATGAGATTCCTTGTATGTGAGAGATAATTGTAAGTGTCAAAACGCCCATATTAGCCAAGAGTTATTCTCCAAAATTTATATTGCAGTCATTTTAATTTAGTGTACTTCCTTATTGGGAAAGCATCTGTAAGAGTAGTATAAGAAACATTTCATTAAAATTCACTAGAGTTAAATTTCATATTGTTGTAAGCAGAAAATAATTTGAATTCCATCTGCCATAAAAGTGATCCAGAATGAAAATGTTAAGTCCAGATATTAAAGGGTCACATCTCCCAAAAGGGCACACTAACTACGAGGATCAGTAAATTAAATTTTTCATAGAAATGAACATAATCAATTTTATGCTATAAAATAGAGTTATAACAAAGGGTTAATTATTTACTAGGATTTTTTTTTTCCTTTTTGACTTCAAAAGTAAAATGTATCTTGACTTCAGTTTAGTTGTTTGGATCAAGGCCCCTTTACCAGAATTATGAAAATTAGTTCATCTTAATGATTGTCTTTATACCTTCCCCTTGTATTAACATTTTAATCCCCTACTTTAATCTTTGCTTTGGAATCTCCCAAACATCTGCAGGTAAACATTACTTTTCTAAATGGACTGAGGCTGTTGGAAATAGAGATTAAGGTGTTAAAAAAAAGTTTAATATGAAAATCAAGGATTAGAAGAATATTTGAAAACATCTTGCATTTTTATTTTATACTTCATCTACTGAAATAGAATGTTAGTTCATAGAGGATAAAAAAGCTATATCTGGTAGTAAAAAGATATAACAGAATTAACACCATAGGAGCTTGAAAGAATAATTGTTTGTATTTAGAGCAGAAAGAAGGCATTGTAAGCATAGAGATGACCACAGATACATAGATACTGATGCGCTTGAGCTATATGGATTAAGGAAGAACTCATTCATGGACCACACTATAAGAAGATTAGTTACTGGTATGGACCCTCAATAATAGTAGAAAGTAATAATATCTTTTGCCATGTAACAAATTACTCTAAAACTTGGTAATATAAAACAATAAACAGTTATTATCTCATAATTTAGCATAAACTGTCTCATCAGATTGCAGTCAAGACTTTGGTCCAGGGTGCAGGCCTTTGAAAACTTGAGTAGGGTTGGACTATTTGCTTCTAAGATGGCTTACTCACATGGCTGGTACCAGTTATTTACCACATGGAGTTCTCTGTAGGGCAGCTAGAATGTCCTCAAGACATGGCTCAGAGGGAGTGATCCAAGAGAGAAAACAAAGCATAAGTCACAATCTCTTTTTTGACCTAACCTCGAGTCAAAATCCATCATTACTACTGCATTATGTCTGTTAGAAACAAATTACTAACTACAGCCACATTTTACAAAATAAGAACTTGTCTGCATTAAAACTATTAACAAAGAATGTGTGGACATATTTTAAAACTACCACAAAGTAGTTTACTACTTTGATCTAAAGTAGTTTACTACTTTAATTGTACTTATGATCTGTGATTATAGAATATAATTACTTGTAGAGAATGAAGGCAAAGGGGATTGGAGTTTTAAAATCTAAACAGAAGACAAATAACCTAGGGACTTTTAATAATAGCAGAATGTATTATTATCTGACTACACATAGTCAAATTTTAAGTCTAAAAGGATATAAAAATTTTAAAGTTTAAGGGTCAGATTGGCATCTGAAATAGACAAGGAATGTAATTCCAAAAGACAAGTTGTATCAAAACGTTGGCAGTGCAACAGAGAGGATCTGTGTTCTAAGAACATAAGCTTTACAGAATCTAAGCAAAACTAAAAGTCATTAGAAATTTGGCATGGATATAGAAGTGGTTATTTAAAAAAAAGGTTGTTTCTTTTTTTTTTTTTTCTTTTTTTTATGATAGTCACAGAGAGAGAGAGGCAGAGACACAGGCAGAGGGAGAAAAAGGCTCCATGCACTGGGTGCCCGACGTGGGACTCGATCCTGGGTCTCCAGGATCGCGCCCTGGGCCAAAGGCAGGCGCCAAACCGCTGCGCCACCCAGGGATCCCCTAAAAAAAAGGTTTTGAACAAGATTTCTTTACTGAAAGCTAGGCCTATATATTCTCTAGCCTTAGGAATTAGAGACTCATAATCTCAATTCCAATGTAATGGTATTCATAATAGTGGTAATACCAGTGGTAATGAACAGAATGATTTAACTGTGTATATATGCAGTTGTCATACTTAGTAGTCTGTAGTTTTGGGGTTTTTGTTTGTTTTTTTTTTTTTGTTTGTTTGTTTTTTTTTTTTTTTTTTTTTAGTATTCTGTAGTTTTAATCAACATACCGTACCTATTCATTTGGTCCTCAGCCTACTTTTTTGATGCTGTTTATTAAAAAGCCTGGGTTTGTTTTTTGTTTTGTTTTGTTTTTGTTTTTGTTTTTGCATTTCGGAGATTATGGTTTTGGGGTTTTTTTTGCTTTGTTGCTTTTTTGGTTTGGGGGATTTTTTTTTGGATTGATTTTTACAAGGGTAATACAGTAGAGAGTAAGTTTAACAGGTCTCTGGGAAAGCTAAAGTGATATGATTTGGGGCATTTTGTGATTGTGTTTGGAGGGGGGCTGTTTTATTTTTGCTGTTGTGATCATTTGTTTTTATTTGATCAACTCAGGAAAAAACAAAGTATATGAATTTGTGGTTAGTTCACAAAGACGGAAACATTAAATAGCAGAATAATACCAAATGTTGGTCAAAGATATGAAGCACACAATAATTTATGGAAAAAATTGTTAATATTTAATAAAACGGAAAATGTATATTCCTTCTTACATATAAATTTCGCTGTTAGGTATAAAAATAGTGTCTTACAGACTTAGTTGACCATGTCCCAACATTAGATACACAGTAGTTCAAAAAACAAAACAAAACAAAAAACCAGGGGATCCCTGGGTGGCTCAGTGGTTTAGCACCTGCCTTCGGTCCAGGGCATGATCCTGGAGCCTCAGGATCAAATCCCACATCAGACTCCCAGCATGGAGCCTGCTTCTCCCTCTGCCTATGTCTCTGCCATTCTCTCTCTCTCTTTCTCTCTCTCTCTCTCTTTCTCTCTCTCTGTCTGTCTCTCATGAATAAATAAATAAAATCTTTAAAAAAAAAACAAAAAAAAAAACCAGGTTGCCTGGATGGCTCAGTGGTTGAGTGTCTGCCTTCAGCTCAGGGTGTGATCCCAAGGTCCCAGGCTCAAGTCCTGCTTTGGGCTCCCCACAGGAAGTCTACTTCTCTCTGCATATGTCTCTGCCTTTCTCTCTGTGTTGTGTCTCTCATGAATAAATCAATAAAATCTTTAAAAAAAAAACAAACAAAACAATATATTTACTTGCCTTAACACACAAAGCTTATTTGTATTTTCTCTCCTAAATATTTTGTTTTTGTTGCCACTAAATGATTTTATTCCATAATATGCTAATAGATAGTGATATACTATTTGAAAACACTGCTTAGGTAAACTTTCATACATATGCAAAAGTAAGCATAGATAAGAATGTTCATGACATTCATTGTTAATAATAGTAAAAACATGGAAACAATCTAAATAAATGTCTGCCAGTGAAAGAATATGTAAATGGTTTATAATTTCTCTGTATGCAGAGAGGAAAGCTGAACATCAGTTAAAATTAATTATTGGCTCTGGAGCTATATAAATCAGTTTGTGTGAATTGCAGTACATGGTTTGTACAAAAAGCAAGTTGGAGAGGATATCTACAAGATAGACATATATAAAGTTTTAAGATATGTAAAACTATACATATGAAGCTAAATCATAAAGATACAGAAAAGAATGATAGTCATTGAACCGAGGATAATCATATACTATTTGGGAGGGAGATGCATCAACAAGAGGTATACTGGAAGTTTCCACTATAGTATTTTATTTCTTACCTGAACAGTACATACATATAAATTCATTATATTGTCTTCTGTATATTCAGTATTATAATGGTTTAGGAACATCCTTTCCAGTTGTAGGAAAGCTACTTTTTCTACTGTATGTAAATGTCTAGATTGATGATGCTTAATTAAAAGATTATAATAATTTTTTAAAAGATTATAATAAACATTTATGGAAGGTTTAGTAGATACCAGGCATAGTTCTAAGTATTTTACTTTTATTAAATGATTTCATCACACAGTAACTTTGTGAGGTCTGGGCTAGGTATGGTTATTATTCCTGTTTTATAAATGAGAAAATCTAAGAGAGAAGGAAGTAACTTTCCTAAAGCTACGCAGCTAGTAAATAGTGGAGCTAGGATTTGAACTTAATATGTTTTGCTCCAGAGCCTATACCATTAGCTCATATGCTTAGAATCTCTCCATAAGAAAAGGCATTGGGGCACCTGAGTGGTTCAGTCAGTTAAGCCCCTGACTCTTGATTTCAGGTCAGGTCATGATCTCAGGGCCCTGAGATCGAGTCCCTCATCGGACTCCATGCTACTTAAGATTTTCTCTCTCCCTCCCCCCTTGCCCTTTTCCCCTACCTCAGCTCCTGTGTGCTTGCTCTCTCGTGCTCTTTCTTAAAAAAAGAAAAAAGAAAAAGCTTTTTTCAAAACGTAGGCAATCTAAAGATTATGACTTAACAATACGGCATTGAAAGAGAAAGTTACATTTTTATTCTTGAGCAATAACAGGGACTTAGAAGGAACTGAAATTTATTAAAATAGAGAATTAAATACCAGAATGCTACAAACTCACCTATTTTGTCACAAGAGAGAAACTAAGAAAAGCTCCTTAATTAAGATTCTAGCTAAAGGGGCAGCCCCAGTGGCTCAGCGGTTTAGTGTCGCCTTCAGCCTGGGGTGTGATCCTGGAGGCCCCGGGATCAAGTCCCACATCGGGCTCCCTGCATGGAGCCTGCTTCTCCCTCTGCCTGTGTCTCTGCCTCTCTCTCTCTGTGTCTGTCATGAAGAAATAAAATCTTAAAAAAAAAAAAAAGATTCTAACTAAATTATTGCGAGATTAACAATTAATTGACAGATGATTACCTTATTTATATAAATTGGAGAATTAAAAATTACATAAAATTTTAACTTATATATAGTAAATTAGAAACCTCGAAGATCGGGATCCCTGGGTGGCGCAGCGGTTTGGCGCCTGCCTTTGGCCCAGGGCGCGATCCTGGAGACCCGGGATCGAATCCCACATCAGGCTCCCGGTGCATGGAGCCTGCTTCTCCCTCCGCCTGTGTCTCTGCCTCTCTCTCTCTCTCTGTGACTATCATAAATAAATAAAAAAAAAAAAAAAAAAAAAGAAACCTCGAAGATCAATCTACAAAGGAAAGTTAAGGTTTACCTTATTATATTTAATATGATTTTTTAAAAAAAACTATAGCTATAACCTGTTGCAAAATCAGGTAAAAATATTAAAATTGTATTTGTTCATGGTTCATAGATTTTAGAGTAGGAAAATCATCCCAGGAGGGTTATATTAGATGCTTATAGTGAGATGAAAAGCCATCTGGGCATGGAGCCAAAAACCTGACTTTTGGTACCTTTACAATATAGTCCAAGATTGTTCCCAGTGTGACTAAATGTGAATTATTAGTGCAATTACTTCAAAGTTTTGGTTTTGTAAACTGTTGTATATTTTCACATAATACAAGCTTCTGACATTTATCCTTATGGATACTAATTTGTGTTTTTATCATATTTATTTTCTCTTAACTCAATAGATGTATGCTAGCTTACATTTACAATTATTTAGAGAGACAATTTTTGAATTCTACATTATTCTGTATTTGGATTGTGGTATGCTGGTTTTCCTCAGATTTAACATGTTTGTGGACTCCATAATAGTTGTGAGGCTTTCAGAAAGTTCTAAGTGCCATTTCCTATTCCAGTGAAAATTAGATGATTTCCAGATGTATTTTTTTCAGTTTGGTATTGGTAGTTTTTATTTTATAGGAAACATCTAAAAGACAGAAGATATTCAAATTAGAGGACTTTTGAGAGTATAGCTGTAAATACAGTATTAGGACTAATATTTATTTATTCCTGAAAATTAGTATGAAGTACATTCTAGTTTTGGATATTAATCTGAGGTTTGTCTGGTATGTTTTTTTTTCCTCCTCTAGTGATGCTATTGCTGAGATTAGAGCCATTTGTATTGAAGAAATTGGAGTATGGATGAAAATGTATAGTGATGCCTTCCTCAATGACAGTTACCTAAAATATGTTGGCTGGACTCTTCATGATAGGGTAAGTTACTCTGTTCTAGGCTTTCATAGAAGATATTTTTGTCTCCGTACTAGAATGCTAGGAGATAAGATGGCAGTGGTTGATTTTTTAATAGCTGTAATAATATGGAATTTTAAGACCATCCACCCGAATAACTTTTTATTTGATGGCCATGACAAAACTTGAGACATTGGCCCATGTGAAAACTCTATCTTACTTAGTTATAATAATGTCTAAAACCAAGTTGACAACCTGGCATATCTAAAGTTTTAAGAGGATATAACATCGTAAGAAGCTAATTATAATCTTTTTTCTAGTTTGGAATCAAAACTAGAAAAGTATGAACAACAAAAAAACTTCTTTCTTTTGAATTTGTTAAGGTCATGCCACAGTATTTTATCAGAGATGAATAGATTTATTGGATTCTAGAATATTTTATCTAAAAATCTATTTTTATTTTTATGCCCTTAGAAAAGGCTCTGATTTTAATAGGAATCCCACATTATTGAATGCTGAATAAGTATCCTCAAAATAACCAAGGATAGGAGTGACAGATCTTTGGAACTTTTATATTGAATGACTTGACATTCTATAACTTGAATTGTCAGATATTCACAAGTATAGAAATCTTACAACAATTTATTTTAAATTGTTGTATTCCATTATTTGAATTGTTAAAAGTATAATAGCAATTAGAAGACATTTTTAATGCAATTATATTCTTAGACTTTTAAGACAATTTTCATAATATTCTAAGATTTATTTTCTATGTATTACCATTAACAGCCTGTAGAGCATTTACTTTTTAAATAGCACCATGCTAGTGACGCCTGGGTGGCTCAGTTGGTTGAGTGTGTGACTTGATTTTGCTGGAGTCATGATCTCAGGGTTATGAGAAGGAACCCTGCATCAGACTCAGCACTTGGTAGGGAGTCTGCTTGAGATTCTCCTCTCCCTTGCCCTCTGCTCCTCCCCTCAGACCCCCTCAAGCACATGTGCTCTCTCTCTCTCTCTCTCTAAAATAAATAAATAAATCTTTTTAAAATAAACAAATAGCATGCTAAGTATTATCAAAGATATTTTGAAAACCACAAAATTGCATGTAATAAAACAGCCCAGGAGAATTATACAAGCCGTTTTTGCTGCTAGAAAGAGTTCAGGGTATAGGGAGATCATTACAAGTTGGCTGTTTAACTTCATAATTACTTATTTTTAATTGATGATTTTTAAAAGGGGTTCTCTTATTCCCTACTTTATTTGGAGGAACAACCAGTTAGCTCATGGTGAATTTTTTCCTGAATATTTATCTTCCCTAGAAATTTAAACTTCTTTCCTTTGTGCTAATAAATCCCAGACTTGATCCTATGTTTTCTTTTTCTAATCCTCATGTGAAATTTAGGACTTTCACAGCTAAGCCTCATCTCAGGTTTATCCAATTAAATTTTATACATTATGAGAGAAAGTAGAATTAAACAATGTGTCCTCCCAGGTGTATACACATGCCTAAATCCAACAAGACAAACTTTTTAGTAGGAATACATTTAAAGTTCTGCATTTTATTTCCCACCACTACCATACCATTTTTCCTCCTCTGGGAAAAACATACATTTGTTGTGGCTTACCAAAAAACAAACCACCATTATTTTAAAATAAGTCATTAAACTGTGTTTATATAAATTTTCTGTCCAGATAAAGAAAGAAGGGGGTTGGTATTGTTCATTGTGAATAAAAGGATATGAAGATACTGTTTTCAGTAGTATGTTTTTATTAAACCTCTTTTATAATCTCCCATTACTTCATTTAGAAAAGCTGTTTTAATCCCTTCTCAGCTTTCCTTTTTCTCATTCTGATGTCACCATAATCTTGTACTTTTTTTTCCTCTGAGGGGTGTAGTCATTGCCGTCTCTCCTTAAACATTCTTTTGAAATTACTTATTCTATAGGCTATGGCCTGTGCCTTCAGACTGTCCTGTGTCTTTTCAAATGAGCTGATGAAATTCCTGTCTTTTTTTCCTTAAGATTACATTGTGGGACACCTGGTTGGCTCAGTCAGTTAAGCATCTGCCTTTGGCTCAGGTCATGATTCCAGAGTCCTGGAATCAAGCCCCACATCTGGCTACCTGCTCAGCAGAGAGCCTGCTTTTCCTTCTCCCTCTGCTGCTCCCCCTGCTTGCACACGTTCTCTCTGTTAAATAAATAAATATTTTTTAAAGGTTACATTGTAATTGTAAATTGCTTTTTTCCCCCAGTTTTGTTGAGATATAACATTATATTAGTTTAAGGTGTACAACATAAAGATTTGATACTCCATGTCTTGATTTCAGAATATCGGTCTCCCCTCCTCAGTAAGACAGTTTTGTGGGTTTTTTTGATACTGCCAATTTATATAAATTTTATAAGTTTTGGTCAGTAGAAAGACAAACAATTTCTAACAACTAAAAGAGCTATTTATTAGAAATTCAGTTTGTCTTTCTGTTGACCAAAACTTATTTCTAAACTCTCTACCCATTGGTTTTTTATTTTTTTTTTTTTTTTTTTTTTTTTAATTTTTATTTATTTTTATGATAGTCACAGAGAGAGAGAGAGAGGCAGAGATACAGGCAGAGGGAGAAGCAGGCTCCATGCACCGGGAGCCTGACGTGGGATTCGATCCCGGGTCTCCAGGATCGCGCCCTGGGCCAAAGGCAGGCGCCAAACCGCTGCGCCACCCAGGGATCCCCCCATTGGTTTTTTAATTCTTTCATAGATGATGACACATAATAGGTCTAATTTAAATACAACTATAGTAATCTGCCTCTAGACTATCCTAGTCTCTATATTTATACTTATGAGGCTTGATTACCTTTCTCTTTCGTTACAGTTTGTCAGTATTGCTCTGTATTGCTTTCACTATTAGCTTATGTGTACAGTCTTCTACTTTTAAAATTTTCATTTATTTTTTTGGAGTGAGAAGAGGGGCAGAAGGAGGGAGATTCTCATCCATATGAGAACCCAGCACAGGGCTTGATCTCATGACCCTGAGATCATGACCTAAACTAAAATCACAATTTGTACACTTAACGGACTAAGCCACCCAGGCACCTCTAGTTCTTCTCCTCTCTTGATCCCTGGTATCAGAATCTCTGTAGTGCTTGGGTGGAGTCTATTTTCTGTTAGTCCACCCCCTTTTCTCTTCTCTGTGTTGACTCATCCCATATCCTATTTCTTTTAAGTTCCCCTAAAACCTTTTTAGCTCTGTATATGCCAAGCAAATGATATCTGATGCCTGTCACCAGAGGTAGGAGTTCAAACACTTGTGCCCACTGAATCTTGAAATCAGGTTTGCAAAAAAAAAAAAAAAAGGTTTGCCGAGGAAAACACAAGACAGTCAAGCACTGGGTGAAACAATGCTTTACTTATGTAAGTATGGACAGAGCAAGAGTGGTTTCATTAATGGGCATTGGTCCTCCAGGGCCAGCTGGGCAGTTTCCCTACATGCACCTCTCTTATGCTACAGAACTAAGGACCCTGCCCCCTCCCCTCAGGAAATAGATTTAATAATGAGTTTGGCCAAGTGCCATATGTGATTCACATGCTTAAGCAGAACAAGAGGACCCACATTGAGTCTGAAATAGGAAAGCTGTTCACACAAGGCACTTACCCCAGCTGTGATTGCAGAGGCTCATCTCTTGATAAGGAAATGTTCCAGGAGCATGGCCCATTCTTATGTAGCTAAGTAGAGGTCAAAAGACTATATGCAGAGGACTGCCTTTTCCAGCAGTCCATACCTCACCTCTCCTTGGCCCCTGAAGTGGCAAATAAAGCATATCAAATCCTGTATGACCATTGCCCACCCCAAACTTTAAGATGGAGTTGGTTTTAGTAGGGTCTTTGAACAACCTATAGGAATGTGGATTGCTCATAAAGCTTCCCTGTCATTTGGAGATGGCACTTTACCATGGTGATTAAGAGAGCCAGACCCAGGAGGATGATCAGGCTTCTCTGGAAGATAATCTTCAACTAGGAACCCCACGTACCTAAATTAAGCCAACTAAAAAGGTTAAAAAGTGATTCTAAGGGAATTGTGAATGTACAGCTAATAACCATCCCACCTGAGTCTGGATATTTCACCAGCTCAGTTTTTAACTTACCTGAATTGGCGATGTATGCAAAGCAAGAAATGCTGGCAGTCACACAAACACCACCCTCTTCTGCCACTAGATGGCTGAGGGCTTACCAATACCACATAGGCTAGTGAGTTCAGTAAGTTTTGTTGATCTGGTATGCTTAGACAGTAGCATTAACTTTCTGCCATGGTTAAGAACAGATTGTATTCCGTTTTCTTAGTGCCTGGTTAATTTGTCTTCCCAGGAGGGAACTGGGTACTACTCTCTGGTGTGTTAGCAAAGTGGGTCCTTTCCAGCCCTCTGTGGCATAGTGAGGCAATAAAATCTTTCCCTTGGGCGCATACATTCTGTTGTCCATTGGAGTCCACAGAGAAATACATAACCCAGAAGGGTGCAGGTGACATCTGCCAGGGATTTGTTCTCATAATGCTGACTAGGTCAGATAATACACAGTTCCCAGCCTGCTTTTGCCTTGTGGTTGCAGAGAAAGAAAAGTTACATATTGGACTTGCAATTCCAAAATGTCAGCATAGATCAGTAATAACCATTCTGGTATAAGGATCTTTTTCTGTCACATCATAGATAAGTAGGGGACTCCAAAGCATGCCTGCATCTCAACCTGTATTGAAGGACTTGCCTAGTGATTTGATTCATTGATAGCTTGAGGAAAGTCTGAATAGTTGTGTATTGACCAGGCCATTACAGTGGGAGTGCAGGATAAGAGGGACTTTATTCTGGAATGACAAATCCAGCATTGGTTAAGTTTGCCTTCTTTCACTATGGCTGTATTAATCTTTATCAAGGTGTTATTGTACCAGGCATTGTATAGCAGAGGATTCTGTAGAAATGAGAAGAAAGTAAAATTTCTACCCATCTTTCACTCCATGAACCTCCTGAGGCCAGAGATGCCCTGGTCTTCTGCTTGAGGTGCTATCTGCGTGGGTATTACAACCTAGGCTGTCTGTCCCAGTCCTGATGCTACTGCCTTTTTGAGCACCCAGTGCATTGTTGCTTGACCCAGACTTATTCTCCTCAGTTGGCCAGTCCCAAAAAGGAGGTCATGTGCTGCACACACTTGACATGTCCAGTAACGTCCCCCACCTGATTTGAAGGGTCAGATGTTCCCAGCAGTACTAGAAGGACCCTAGCACCATGGTACTTCTTGGTTTTGTCTCCCATCCTATGGTTTCCCATAGAAGGGAGGTGCCCAAGAGAAGCATCAGAGGGCCATGTCCAGTGTGCTATGATAGCCGGAACGATAAACCACCCCAAAGGCATACACTCCAAGGGAAAAGAAAGAATGATTAGTATCCTGAGATTGGGATTTTACAGGCACAGCCTAAACACATCACTGCCTACTCCATCTCCACCCCGTCCAAACTCAGTGTTTCCCAATATACATTGTAATGCCATATTTCCCTTGCACTGCAGTGTATTGTTTGTAGCCATATAACCCTACTCAGATGAGGGTATCAGTCCACTATCAGGCTGCCTTGGTATTCTTTTTTAGTTGCTGTGTGAGTCAGCCATTCATTCATTGAGTGGCTCCATTGGTATGCTGCTGCTAGTGTGCATGGAAACTACATATTCCATGAGAATATGCTCATTTGTTGTCTTACTTGGGTAATGAAGGATATTCCTTGGCTAGAGCAAAATCTTATAGGGTATCCAAAAATACAACATAAATTTTGTTCAAGGACCAGCTATATAGTTTCAGCCAGCGTCCAAATGTCAGAGTAGAATAGCAGTGGTGTAGCCTGAGTATGTGTTAATGGCAATGAGGCATCATCTGTGTCCGTGGGTGTGGGTGGGATGTACAGTGTGATCATTCTGCCAGATCTAGGTAGGTCCCAGAACTTGGTTAATGTGTTCAGTTCTCCTCCCTGCATGATCTAAGTATATTGAGAAGAATCACAAGATTGCACTGTATCTTTAGTCTTAGTGTCTTCCAAGGTCATCCCTTGGGCTTTATCAAATTTTGGGGTGTGGAGGGGGGCTTTATCACATTTTTTGCATCTGTAATGGACTCCCAAGTCCAGTCCATAGATGTACCCAGTGGGAAATTGTTGAAGCCTTCTAGGCACAAGCTAGATTGGTACAAGAGTGCTGGTTATGTTTTATTTTAGAAGGTCTGTGGGGGGCGGGGGTCCTGCCCTTGCCCCCTCAAATAAATAAATCTTTTAAAAGGGGTGGGTATTGGGTGCAGCTTTTGGAGGGTTGCAGATTCAAAGTCTATGAGGCAGGGTGCCTGGTTGGCCCAGCAGTTGAGCATCTGCCTTCGGCTCAAGGCATGATCCTGGAGTGCTGGGATCGAGTCCCGCATTGGGCTCCCTGCATGGAACATATTTCTCCCTCTTCCTATGTCTCTGCCTCTCTCTTTCTGTATCTCTCATGAATAAATAAATAAAATATTTGAAAAACAGAAAAACAATTGCTGTAAGGCCTGTGCGTCCCAGTGACAATTTCCTGCTGCCACAGACCAGTCAGTTAGGTGGGTTGTGGAAACCTGCAGTTCCATCAGGCTAGCAAGTTTCAAAGGTCCCAAAGCTGTTCCTGGGCCATGGCTTGTTGAACAGCTTCCAAGGCCTGCTGTAGCAAAGGGCTTCATTTAAAATTGGCTGCTTTGTGGGTCATCTCAATGAAAGGAACCAAGAAAGCAACCTGGAGGGACACATGCTATTTTTATTATCCAAAGAGGCCCACTAGCTGTTGGGCTTCCATTTTATTAGTAGATGCTGCCAGGGCCTATATTTTTTGTTCTATATCTCTGGGATACTTCTTTGGTTTGCCACTCAAGTAGCCCCTAGGAATTGGAACAGCTCTGCCAGGTCCAGGACTTTATCTGGTTTTATAGTCAAATCAGCACTAATCATTCCATCAGTGACTAAGTACAGCACTGTAGCAACATGTTTTTCAGTTAGCCCTACTGTCAGGATGTTATTAATATAATGGATGACTAAAATGTCAGTGGGGGCTTAGGCTTATTGAAGATCCAGCCCCATTCAGTAATGGCATATTGCAAAAAGTATAGTGAAAGTGTATTGCAGGTTGTTTTGTGTGAATGCAAATTGGTCCTGATCCCCATACTACAAAGGGACCAAGTAGGGCAGCCGTGGGGGGGGGGGGGGAGCGGGGAGCGGGGGGGGGGGGGGGGGGGGGGGGCGGGGGGCTCAGCAGTTTAGCACCGCCTTCAGCCCAGGGCCTGATCCTGGAGACCCGGGATCAAGTCCCACATCAGGCTCCCTGCATGGAGCCTGCTTCTCCCTCTGCCTTTGTCTCTGCCTCTCTCTCTCTCTCTCTATCTGTGTGTCTTTCATGAATAAATAAATAAAAATCTTTAAAAAAAAAAAAAAGGGGGGACCAAGTAAAAGTCATTAGCCTTTTCCCTTAGAAACTTACAAGTTTCCCATATGGATTGCCACCATTGCAGTAATGATGATAATGTCAAGGGCCAAAGCTGGAGCTTCTGCTTTTAATCTGTGATGATCTGTCAGCCTCCAAGCTCCAGAGGCCTTCCTGACTGGCCAGACTGGGCTATTAAATTATAACAGTATGGTTATCAGCACCTCTGCTTGTCTTAAGTCTTGAATTAACAGAATTTCCCCCATCATGGATTCAGTATTTTTGTTGGAACAGTGTACCATGGTTTGGACACGGAGTTAACAAGGAATTAACTGGTCCATTATGCTTGAGTCTGTCCTTGTTGTGCATACCCCTTGAGGTAGATAGTGATGATGTTCAGTATGGTGTTTCAGTACTGTACACAGCCAAAATGTTAATACCTGTTTATGTACTCAGTAGTGGGAACCACAATCATCAGCATCCAAAATGGTCCAAAGTACCCCAACCACAAACACATGTGAACTTATCTTTATTGGGTAACTACCCTCCTCAA
This sequence comes from Vulpes lagopus, assembly GCF_018345385.1. Lineage (NCBI taxonomy): Eukaryota > Metazoa > Chordata > Mammalia > Carnivora > Canidae > Vulpes > Vulpes lagopus. Next base: position 33,621,769 of record NC_054842.1, on the reverse strand, counting down.
AACCATCCAGAGCCACTTTTTCCTTTTTTTTTTAAATTTAATTTAATTTTTTTAACTTTTATTTTTATTTTTTTAAAATTTTTTTATTGGAGTTCAATTTGCCAACATATAGCATAACACCCAGTGCTCATCTCACCAAGTGCCCTCCTCAGTGCCCATCACCCAGTCACCCCAACCCTCCACCACCTCCCCTTCCACTACCGTTGTTCGTTTCCCAGAGTTACGTGTCTCTCATGTTTTGTCACCCGCACTGATATTTTCACTCATTTTCTCTCCTTTCCCTGTATTCCCTTTCACTAATTTTTATATTCCCCAAATGAATGAGACCATATAATGTTTGTCCTTTTCTGATTGACTTATTTCACTCAGCATAATACCCTCCAGATCCCTCCATGTCGAAGCAAATGGTGGGTATTTGTCATTTCTAATGGCTGAGTAGTATTTCCATTGTATACATAGACCACATCTTCTTTATCCATTCATCTTTCGGTGGACACCGAAGCTCCTTCCACAATGTGGCTATTGTGGACATTGCTGCTATAAACATCAGGGTGCAGGTGTCCCATTGTTTCACTGCATCTCTATCTTTGGGGTAAATCCCCAGTAGTGCAATTGCTGGGTTGTAGGGCAGATCTATTTTTAACTCTTTGAGGAACCTCCACACAGTTTTCCAATGTGGCTGTACCAGTTCACATTCCCTCCAACAGTGCAAGAGGGTTCCCCTTTCTCCACATCCTCGCCAACATTTGTGGTTTCCTGCCCTGTTAATTTTCCCCATTCTCACTGGTGTGAGGTGGTATCTTATTGTGGTTTTGATTTGTATTTCCTGATGGCAAGTGATGCAGAGCATTTTCTCATGTGCTTATTGGCCATGTCTATGTCTTCCTCTGTGAAATTTCTGTTCATGTCTTTTGCCCATTTCATGATTGGATTGTTTGTTTCTTTGCTGTTGAGTTTAATAACTTCTTTATAGATCTTGGATACTAGCCCTTTATCTGATAGATCATTTGCAAATATCTTCTCCCATTCTGTAGGTTGTCTTTTAGTTTTGTTGACTGTTTCTTTTGCTGTGCAGAAGCTTTTTATCTTGATGAAGTCCCAATAATTCATTTTTGCTTTTGTTTCTCTTACCTTCATGGATGTATCTTGCAAGAAGTTGCTGTCAGAGCCACTTTTTCAATCATACCCCTAAGGGACCCTAGAATTATTGTTATTGGGGCACTAATACTCAAGGGCCCTGATAAAAGTCTGAATTCTACCTCCCCATTACATTCTATCATGACAGAGGCATAGAATTTCCAGTGGGGACCCAGAGACATTGGCCCCATCCGTAACTGTGCTATAAACTTTTGAGTCTGCAGTGCCCCCTTCATCAGACATATGCATCAGCCAGGCTGCATGAGGCTCCCCTTGACTTTTGCCCACATCTGTCCTTCACTTTCAGAGGACTTCATTCAACAGTTTTGTTTTCAGCAATGCCATCAATGGTTTCACAGTGAGTGAAAACAATTTTACATGAGGCCTGCAGGCAACTTGGATCAGGAGAAGTTTCCTGCATGGGACCCCTTTCCTTCTCTCAGAAATTATTTGTGACCCCTATGACACCATAAGTTAGAAGGTGGCATGGGAACAGGAAGGCAGTCAAGAGCCAGAATATAGTTTGCCTACATTTTGTCTCTCTCTTCTCTCTCTCTAAGTAAGTAAAAATCTTTTTAAAAATTATTTATTGAGCAGCAGCTATATGTTAGGCACTGTGTTAAGCAGTATTCACCTTTGAATAAGATTTTGTGTAATGGACAAATAACAAAGCTTTTAGATAGTATATTAGAAATAACTTACAGAGTATAGTAGAGCCCCCAGAAAGAACTTTTTTACCAAAAAGGCAACTAGAGTTTTCATCTTAGTTATTTCAGTATTTTGAAGTACTGTCATGGGTATCATCTTATTTAATTGTTAAGTTCCTGTAGTGTAGGCAGGGCATATCATAAATAAAGAACCAAGACTTGGGAGAGATCACTGGACAAAGTGAAGATAAAATTCAATTAATGTCTTTCCTCTACCTGTAATTGGCTTTGTGAACTTGGATAGATGGAGTCATTTCATCTTTGACAGCCTTATTTTCAAATCTATAATTCGAGAGGAGTAAGGAAACTCTGCACATGCTGTCTTAGATCTGGGGTTGTGATTTTATGTTGGGACAGCTGTCCTTAGTCTTTTGCTCGTCCATCATTGATTCCTCGTGAGTATATTTTATCATATAATACTTTTTGTTGCCTTTTCCCTGTCTTGCCTCCTGTAAGACGATGTCCTGTGAGCATTTCCGTGGACTGCCCTTTGACTTTGCTGCCCATTAAAATTATTAGCACACACACACCCAGCATCTAATAGTTATAAGATTCTACATTGTCTCTGCTATTCTGCACTCCTATTCTCATCTCCATTGCTGTCAGAAACTAAATTTTGAGTGTCTCCTGTCAGCCTAAGACTACAGAATACAGTTACTACAGATCTTCTCAGTAATGTCTGTACCCCTATCACCAGTGTTTTCCTCATTACCTTGGTAAACAGAGTATTCTCTGAGCCCTTATGGGGAACATATTCAACTGGGAGGTCTTCTGAGCTTTATAATAGATCCTTTCTGGCATGCTTTCCATGTGTCTTTAAATTCCTTCCATCACAGTCTGCCACAATGATTTTGGCTCCTCTATTTCATTTAATATGCACCATTGCTTTTTAGAACTATCCAACAAGATGTTAAGCCATTTCCAGGGGCCTATACAGGGTCTTACATCCTATTTCAAAGGAGAGTACCCTATATCCAAGAACTCTCCCGTACCCTGTTTTCTTTTCCCACATCCTCAGCAGCCACCAGCATATTCTCCTGGTTCTTTCTGGTTCAGATTACCATTCCTACAAGCACTCTGTCACATATATTCACTTATTAATTTCATATTAAAGGGCTATCTTAGGGGTTGTCCTGACCTGAAAGAAGAAGGTTAGGCTGTTTTATCCTATATCATTATCCACTCTGGGCCTCATCCTAGAAGAGGGAAAGGATGTAAACAGGAGGGCAGTGTGGAGCACAACCTTCCAGGAATCTCTGTGCCAGGTGATTCTTTTTCAACCATGATCAGTTCTTCAGAAAGAGGTGCAGGTTTGAACCATTGGCAGTCAACATAGGAGCAAGCAGAAAGAGTAGCCGAGTAGCCTTGTATACTAGACGATGGGGATCTGGATTGGGCCTCAAGAGCATCTACTATAGGTATTCCAGGTACCTCCTATGTGCTAGGTGACTTTACCAACAAATCCCATCTCATTCAGTGGTGTACTAGAGATAACTTGAATCAGATTGCAAGATACTTACTATGCACATCCTTTTGCAAATATGACTTCAGTAATATGAATTCAATAATATCTCATTGGTAGCTCAAAATTGTCTGTGGATGGAGTATTTACATCACAGAAATACACAAATACAGCAATTCAGGACCCCATCCCTCAGAACTGGTTGTTAAAACTCACCAGCGGGGCACCTGGGTGGCTCAGTCACTTAAGTGTCTGACTCTTGATTTCAGCTCAGGTCTTGATCTCAGGGTCTTGAGATCGACCCCCCCCCCCCCCCACTCAGGTTCCCTGCTGGATGTGGAACCTGCTTAAGATTCTCTCTCCCCCCTGCCCCCTTTGCCTTCCTTTAATAAAAAAAAGTAAAAATAAACCTTAACCAGCATACGTCTGCATTTAATCCTTGCTACAACCTTATGAAGTTGGTTATCACTACTTTATAAATGAAAAAAACTGAGTATCAGAATGATTAATATACTTGCTATCTCTCATATTGCTAATCTATAGAATTGGAAATAAAGTCTAGTTGTGTTTGATTCTAGAACTTAGACTTCTGTTATAGCACATTACTTTTTTTTTTTTAAAGAGAAATGTCAGTGTCCTTAGAATAATTTGAGAGAATTGGCTAAATTTCTAGATGATCCTGACTGTACTTTGATCCCCAACATTTTCTACTCTAAGTTAATGACATTATTAAAGATACTCCACTAATAAATAGCCAAACCATTTCACTCTATTAATTTCCCTGTTTTAAATATTTTGTTTACCTTTTTTCCTAACCCTTCTTTCTGGAATATAAAAGGCACTCAGAAAATATTTGTTAAATGAATAAATGATGACCCTATCATATGACATTAGTTTTTTCTACAGGAGTATTTAGTAGTTACTATACAAAGGGCAAATTATCTTACCTTTCTCTAATTAAAATCATAAGTTAAAAATTTTCTTAGAATGCCACTGTACAACACAGAATTACTCAATGTTGAATCAGAATTGGTAAATATTTGAAAAAGATGTAGCTTACTCTCAAGTAACTAAGGGGTTTTCAGTGCATTTTTCATTAAATAAAATGCAACACAGACTGTACAACTGCTTAGTTCCACCCTATGTTAAATTAAAATATGATGTAAATTGAATGGATAAGCTGAACATTACTTCAGCCTTCACATAGGCTGATCTTTTCAACTTTGGTGGCATGGAAGCTTACCACTTTTGTTATGTTTTTATTTGTATATCTGAAGCAAGGAGAAGTCAGACTGAAATGTTTGAAAGCTCTACAGAGTCTATATACCAATAGAGAATTATTCCCCAAATTGGAGTTATTCACTAACCGATTCAAGGTAAGCATCAAGAATGCTTAGTTTATTTTTTTACTTATAAAATGCTAGTTATAGCTAGTTTAGTAAATAACATTACCATAACAAGTATTTAGTTCATATTCTTTACTACATATTCTTTAAATAAACCTGTATTAAATAGATGAATGAATCTCTGCTTTACAAAAGATATTACCAACATGAGTTATTTATTGCCTTCAACAGAAGGTTCTTCTGCTTAAAATAAGATTTTCTCTATATACAGCTTTTAATAGTTATATTAATTTTGCACGTTAAAGTTTATTTGTCACAGTGTTACGGTACGTCAGTTAATGAGAAGAGAAAGATTTTAGATTATGAACGTTTATACTAACACGTCCTTTGTTTGAGTAAGACTGTGATAATATGAATTTAAGAGTAAAGCATTCCATTTAATCTCCCATTAGTCTTGCATATACTACCCAAAGATACTGCTTTAGATCCTTCCCATTTTATTTTATGCTCATATTTGATTTGATTTTTAATTATTTTTCAGGATCGCATTGTATCAATGACACTTGATAAGGAATATGATGTTGCTGTTGAAGCTATTCGATTGGTTACCCTGATACTTCAGTAAGTATAATATTTGTCCAACTCTTGATCTCAGCTCAGATCTTGATCTCAGTGTCGCGAGTTCAGGCCTTGCATTTGGCACCATACTGGGTGTGGAGCCTACTTTATTTATTTATTTATTTATTTATTTTTATTTTTTATTTTTTTTCTTGGGTAGGGTGATTTCTTTATATATACAGTGTCAAGGACATGATCCATGAAAGAACTGATAAACTGGACTTTACTAAAAATAGAAACATTTGTTAAGTGAAAGACAATATAAGAATTAGAGGTCAAAGCAATAGACTGGGAGAAAATATTTCCAGGAGACATCTGATTAAGGACTGTTATTCAAAATACATGAAGAATTCTTAAAACTCAGTAAGAAAATGAACACTGAAATTGCTTGTCTTCACTCCTATGATTCAGAATTAAGACAGCTAAAAAAAAAAAAAGTATTTTGACATTGTCAGGCAAATGATGGATGATTCCAAGACCCTTGAACCACATTTTTTTTTTTTTGTTTTAGTTTTTTTTTTTTTAATTAATTTTTATTGGTGTTCAATTTACCAACATACAGAAAAACACCCAGTGCTCATCCCGTCAAGTGTCCACCTCAGTGCCCGTCGCCCATTCCCCTCCAACACCCGCCCTCCTCCCCTTCCACCCCCCCTAGTTCGTTTCCCCGAGTTAGGAGTCTTTATGTTCTGTCTCCCTTCCTGATATTTCCCAACATTTCTTTTCCCTTCCTTTATATTCCCTTTCACTATTATTTATATTCCCCAAATGAATGAGAACATACACTGTTTGTCCTTCTCCGATTGACTTATTTCACTCAACATAATACCCCCCAGTTCCATCCACGTTGAAGCAAATGGTGGGTATTTGTCGTTTCTAATTGCTGAGTAATATTCCATTGTATACATAAACCACATCTTCTTTATCCATTCATCTTTCGATGGACACCGAGGCTCCTTCCACAGTTTGGCTATTGTGGCCATTGCTGCTAGAAACATCGGGGTGCAGGTGTCCCGACGTTTCATTGCATCTGAATCTTTGGGGTAAATCCCCAACAGTGCAATTGCTGGGTCATAGGGCAGGTCTATTTTTAACTCTTTGAGGAACCTCCACACAGTTTTCCAGAGTGGCTGCACCAGTTCACATTCCCACCAACAGTGTAAGAGGGTTCCCTTTTCTCCGCATCCTCTCCAACATTTGTTGTTTTCTGCCTTGTTAATTTTCCCCATTCTCACTGGTGTGAGGTGGTATCTCATTGTGGTTTTGATTTGTATTTCCCTGATGGCAAGTGATGCAGAGCATTTTCTCATGTGCATGTTCGCCATGTCCATGTCTTCCTCTGTGAGATTTCTCTTCATGTCTTTTGCCCATTTCATGATTGGATTGTTTGTTTCTTTGGTGTTGAGTTTAATAAGTTCTTTATAGATTTTGGAAACTAGCCCTTTATCTGATATGTCGTTTGCAAATATCTTCTCCCATTCTGTAGGTTGTCTTTTAGTTTTGTTGACTGTATCCTTTGCTGTGCAAAAGCTTCTTATCTTGATGAAGTCCCAATAGTTCATTTTTGCTTTTGTTTCTTTTGCCTTTGTGGATGTAACTTGCAAGAAGTTACTGTGGCCGAGTTCAAAAAGGGTGTTGCCTGTGTTCTCCTCTATGATTTTGATGGACTCTTGTCTCACATTTAGATCTCTCATCCATTTTGAGTTTATCTTTGTGTATGGTGCAAGAGAGTGGTCCAGTTTCATCCTTCTGCATGTGGATGTCCAATTTTCCCAACACCATTTATTGAAGAGACTGTCTTTCTTCCAATGGATAGTCTTTCCTCCTTTATCGAATATTAGATGACCATACATTTCAGGGTCCACTTCTGGGTTCTCTATTCTGTTCCATTGATCTATGAGCCTGTTTTTGTGCCAGTACCACACTGTCTTGATGACCACAGCTTTGTAGTACAACCTGAAATCTGGCATTGTGATGCCCCCAGCTATGGTTTTCTTTTTTAAAATTCCCCTGGCTATTCGGGGTCTTTTCTGATTCCACACAAATCTTGAAATAATTTGTTCTAACTCTCTGAAGAAAGTCCATGGTATTTTGATAGGGATTGCATTAAACGTGTAAATTGCCCTGGGTAACATTGACATTTTTACAATATTAATTCTGCCAATCCATGAGCATGGAATATTTTTCCATCTCTTTGTGTCTTCCTCAATTTCTTTCAGAAGTGTTCTATAGTTTTTAGGGTATAGATCCTTCACCTCTTTGGTTAGGTATCTTATGTATCTTATGCTTTTGGGTGCAATTGTAAATGGGATTGACTGGAGCCTACTTTAAAAAGTTATTTTTTTAAAATAATCTTGGTATTTTAATGTCTTTCACCCAGCATTATTGATGTACTTCACATATTTAACCCTAATATATATTATCACTTTAGGCTCTACTATTACTTTTAAGGTTAGGTTTGAAACAGTGTTTTCTGTTTTTCTTTCTTTTGGTTTTTTTATTTTGACTGTTGTTTGTTTCTTCTATGTAAAAGTTATCTTATGCAGTCCAGAGAGAAAATATCAAGAAAGTATTAACCTTTCTATTTAAAGAAAGAGAGAAGGCCTTTAAAGGGATAGGTTTTTCAAATAGGCTTCTTTGGAATGGTATAGAACTATGAGAAAGAAAATAAGGTATTTATATTATGTCATTCATATGATAGAAATTTAAAATAGCAATAATTATCCATAGAGCTTTGATTAGAACCTGGGCAGAATATATATGAAAAAATGTAGTCCTTAGCAAAATCATTAAAAATTCTCCTCATAATCTGTTATGTTGTATCTGTCATATACCAGATACCATCTATGTCAGGCCATTATTTTGATCTTTTTTTTACCCCTTCCTAATCTAGTACTTACTCTTTATCATTGTAGCTTTATAATATAGTATATGCTATCCATAAGCCCTCCTTCTTGGTTGATTCCTTCCTTTTTTTTTTTTTTTAAGATTTTATTTATTTATTCATGAGAGACATAGAGAGGCAGAGACATAGGCAAGGGAAGAAGCAAGCTCCCTGCAGTGAGCCCGAGGGGAACTCCATCCCAGGACCCAGGGATAACACCCTGAGCCAAAGGCAGACACCTCTGGGAGATTCCTTCTTCTTTGCCTTTCTTTTTAAAACCTACTAGCTACTTGTGGATTATGTTTCTTCCATATGAATATCTTTTGAAGTACATCTAATTTCTCAAAAACTATGGCTAGGATTTTAAATATTAGAAATGCATTTGTTACTGAACGATCTGCCATAGCCTCTAACTCAGGAACAAATGGGTAAACCTTGGTATGTTCCCATAGCCAAACTACTCCATCCCAGGGAATAATGAAGGGATTGGACAAATTGAAAGCATAGCTCCTGGCTAGGCTTAGCAACACTGTTAATGAACAAACTCAGATAAACTCATTTCAAGAGAAGCCAATAACTCAAGAGGTAAAGGTTTTGAAAAGAAATGGAGCTGGGGAGGGATCCCTGGGTGGCGCAGCGGTTTGGCGCCTGCCTTTGGCCCAGGGCGCGATCCTGGAGACCCGGGATCGAATCCCACATCAGGCTCCCGGTGCATGGAGCCTGCTTCTCCCTCCGCCTGTGTCTCTGCCTCTCTCTCTCTCTCTCTGTGACTATCATAAATAAATAAAAAATTTTAATAAATAAATAAATAAATAAATAAATAAATAAATAAATAAATAAATAAATGGAGCTGGGGGACCTGGCAGGCACAAGTTTTAACAGCCAACCTCCCCAGCTAATGGACACCTAGAATCCTATAGAAAGAGGTTAGAGGGGTATGTGCAAGAGGGCAGGCAGAGAGCATGCAATCACAGGTGAAGTTCAGTTTGTGTTTAGCCCCCTCATCATGGGCAGGGGTGTCTTCCAGGCATTCTATTGCTAACAGGGCTTTTTTGGTTTGGCTATAAGGGATGTTCCAGTCATTGCAAAACACCTACATCAGGGCCTCAAGAAAGTACAATAAATCAGGGCAGTGAGTTTTGGTTAGAATTAAGCTATCTTGCCTATTTCTGGTTTTAACTGTTGGGGTCTATGGCTGAGTAACAGGGCTCACTAAAGCATTGAATTTTATGATAGATTTAAGAGAGAATTCAATTCTTTACAATTATATGTCATTTAGGCATAAAAATGATGCATTTCTTGATTCATATCATTAGATATTCTATGTAAGGTTTAATTTTTTTCAAAAGGCATGTATTAGGTTGATTCTAAAATACTTCTTGCTTTTGTTATATGATGAGTATTTACTGTTCAAGATACTTTCTACTTGATCATTTCTGGGACATAAAAATGTTTAACTTATATATTAGTCTTATATGTGCACAACCTATTAGAACTCTTATATATTCTGATGGTTTGTTGGTTCTCTTGGATTTACTATGTAGATTATTATATGTTACAAGCAAATAATTTCAGTTTTGTCTTCTCATTGCCTAACCTTAAAACTTTTGCTTCATTCTCTTATGTAATTGCATTAAGCGAGACATTTAGCACTATAAATTTATCATTGAGAGTGGATCTTTTTGTCCTTATTCTAAGAAGATAATTAAAGTTCTCTGTTGCTGTGATTTCAGAGATAGGTTTGTTTTTTTTTTTAAGATTTTATTAATTTATTCAGGAGAGACACAAAGAGGCAGAGATGGGGAGCCTATTGCAGGACTCAATCCCATGACCCCAGGATCACAACCTGAGCCAAAGGCAGACGCACAACCACTGAGCCACCTAGGTGTCCCAGAGAGATAGGTTTTTGATACAAGATAGAAGTTCCTTTGTATTCTGAGTTTTCTGGGAATTTCTTTTCATCTGTGGATGAGCTTGAATGAAATTATTTGTCTAATGGTAAACCACGCTTATATTTCTAGAATAAATCCTATTTGAACATAACACATTTGGTTTTATTGTGCTTTGCTTGAATACAATGTTATTTTAAGATCTTATTTAGGATTTTCTTATTTGTGCTTATGTGTAAATTTGATGGAATTTTTTTGTCCTTTATCCAACTTTGAAATCAAGGTTATATTTTTTGGTAAAATTATCTTCATTAGTTTGTCACCTTTCTGGTCTGAAACAAATTTTCTGTGGCAGAGATTAATTCTTGAAATTTTGAAAGAATTGTCTTGTTAAAGCCATGTTAATTTTGAATTTCCTTTAAGGGAAAGGTCTTTGATTACCATTTTTACTTATTCATTGGTTATCTATCTAAATTATCTTTTATTTCTTACTATACTAATTTTGACTTTTAATAAACTTTTTAATATATCAATTTCATCACAGTTTTTAAATGTTGTAGTTGATATTATTCACGATATTGTGCTATTACTTATTAATTTCTCTTTTTTTGTATCCTCTTTTTCTTGATCATCATGTCAGAAGTTTGGTTTGTCTTAACTACTCTTTTTAGAGAACAAACGTCTTTTGGCTCATTTGTTTCTTGTTTTCTAATAATTATACTTAACATATTAAATATACTTCTAAGCACTACTTTACTACTTTCCAAAATATTTGGAGATCAAGCGTTTTCATAGATATTCAATGATAAGCATTTTTATTACATTTATGGTTACTGGTTTAATTATGGATTATTCAGTAGTATTTTTCTGTTCTTTCTTTTTTTTTTTTTTTTTTTTTTCACCCGCCCTCCTCCCCTTCCACCACCCCTAGTTCGTTTCCCCGAGTTAGGAGTCTTTATGTTCTGTCTCCCTTCCTGATATTTCCCAACATTTCTTTTCCCTTCCTTTATATTCCCTTTCACTATTTTCTGTTCTTTCTAAATCAGATTTCTTCAAGCTGTTGTTTTTTATTGTATTGTCTGAGAATGTGTTCTGATTGGTTTGGTCATCTTCTAAATTTTCTAAATATGTTTAATTAGGAGCACCTGAGTGGCACAGTTGGTTAAGTCTCTTGGTTTCTTTTGTTTTCTTTTCTTTTTTTTTTAAGATTTTAAGAGAGAGGCAGAGACAGAGGCAAAGGGAGAAGCAGACTCCATGCAGGGAGCCCAATGTGGGACTCGATCCCAGGATTCCAGGATCATGCCCTGGGCCGAAGGCAGGCACTAAGCCACTGAGCAGGGATCCCCAGCCTCTTGGAGAGGTTGTGATCTCAAGGGGTTGAGAGATTGGGCCCCATGTTGGGCTCCACACTCCGAGCAGTCTGCTTGAGATTCTCTCTCCTTCTCCTCCTTCCACTCATGCACTCTCGCTCTCTCTCAAATAAATAAATCTTTTTTAAAAAACCCTAATTGTATATATAGTTATGTATTTATATTCATTACTTTGAATTTAGTTAAATTACTATACCTTTGAAGTTTTTCCTTTTCAAGTCTTTTTAAAAATATTTGACCCCCTAGTCAATGTTTACTTGTAAATTTCACAAACTTGCAAGTATCTTTCCCTCAAACAAAAAAAATACTTGACACTCTCCACTTACCCATCTGTTTTGTCAGAATTGTCTGGTGTTTAAAATCTCTATTGTTAATGATACACATGTGTGTCCTTGTTTATTATGTTTTAATATTTGCTCATACAGAGAGGAGTAAGCTTTCCTTTGATATTTCTTTTTCCTTTTTTTCAAGGTAAGAGTAATATCTCATAGACTTCTCCAAGATTATTTCTACTGCTAATTTATAAATTTCCTTTAAGAGTGTTTTCAAATCATCTGAGACCTTGTTGGCTAAAATATCCTACTTTCATAACAATTTAGAAAAATGGTTTGACTTGTTTCAAAAGTCTGTTTTGTTTTTGTTTTTTTAATTGGAATATGAATATATTTCTTTATTAGGATGCTCACAAGAATGACACACTAGCACTGTCCTTCTGATGTGATAAAGAATACATACATCTGACCCACATTCTGGCAGGAAACAGGCATAAGGGCTCTCAGAGCTGGTACCAAATGTCCACTGAAGACAACTCCATTTACCAGAGAGGATGTTTCCTTGATTCCAATGTCTCTGCTGTAGCTTCCAGTCAGGGCTCTGTGACTTGCTCAGACTTCATTCCAGCATCAGTGGACTCTCTTTTTTTTCCTAGCCACTTCTCAACTCCTTACATCAGCTTCCCCATGTCTAACTCACCCAGCTAGCCTCTGGAATTTTGCAGCACATCTCTTTGGTATGCTGCTGCCCTGCCACCCTCAGGGGCATGGTTGGGATTTGGGGGAAAGGGGAACATCACATTACCAAAGCAAACAGCAGGAGCATATTGGCAAATGACACTTGGACACACATCTAACAACCTCAAAGAATACATGCTTTCTCCCCTAATGATCCATAATCCCCTAGAGACCAAACACATATGGAATGATTCTGTACTCCAGGCACAAAGGATACAAAGTGAATGGTGTTTACATCCACCATGTCCTACACGCAGCAGGAAGTGAGCTCGAACCAGATCTCTAATGAGGCTCTTCCCTGCATCTGAATGGTGTCACCACTCTGTTTCTGCCTGTTCTCGGCATTAGTTCATTTTTCAAAAGGGAGGATAGGATGGTAGAGAGAGAGTAGAATGGGAGACAGAGGTGGGGTGGGGGATTAATATACGGAGAACAACCTGTAAAACAAAAATAATACAAAAATGCAAAACCCGGATTTAGTACTAGAATATAACAAGAGAAGGTAGCTGGAGAAACTATATGCGAACAGACGATATGATACACAACCCCAGGGGGAGGACTGGACTCAGTGAGGAGTGGGACAGAGGCCAGTGGTTTACACTAAGAGCCTTTCAATGGACTGCTGAATCGACTGGATCTGCTGCTTCAGCTGCGAGCCTTGTTTGATGGTGACAGAGCAGGCAATGACAGGCCTGGACACCCCACAGGCCCGCCCGAGGGCCTGCTTGGAGCGCACAAACACGTAGGGCACGTTCTTATCTTCACACAGCAGCGGAAGGTGCAGGATGATTTCCAGGGGCTCAGCGTCTGCAGCCATCACGATGAACTCAGAGATGCCTCTGTTGAGGGTTTTGGTGGCTTCGTTGGCTCCTTTCCGAAACTGCTTGTAGTTACATGACTGCTGAACAAGGTCCAGTAGTTTCTTGGTGAGGTGGGCATCTGCAAGGGGGTAGGCCTTAGGATTTACATCAGCCTCAGTCATCGCGCCTGCCTCGGTGGTCTCCTGCCCGGTACCACAAGGACACAGCCAAAAGTCTGTTTTTAAGGTTCATTTCTACATTTTCATTGGAGGAGATACGGGCAGAACATGTCTTCTTTAGGAGGTATAGTTATGGCCCTCCAGTTGTGTCAGATATCCTGATTCATTAGGTGGATTCCTCAGAGATCTCTCCCCACTCTAGGTATTTGTGACTTCAGTTCCACAGAGTAGACAGTGCCTCCTCTGTTTACTTTGGGTCTCAGCTCCTGACCTTCAGGTTTCCTCTATTGTAATTGCTTGCCCTGTAGGTAGTCTTGTTGGGCAAAGTCTTTTAAAATTTTTCAGACTGGCTCTTTTAAAGTGTTCCATATCTGGTCTACAGAAAACACAGCCTATTTATGGATGATACACTTCTACCACTTCTCTTCTTAATTTATTACCATGGGTAGCTCCAGTCAGCTTTTCACAGTTATATTTTTTTAAGCTCTGCACTTTTCCTAAACCTCCTCATAATTATAAGGGATGTTTATAAAGTTTTTACAGCGGTTCTCTGAAACTTCGTGCTCTAGTTTCGCTCGCAGAGGTTTCAAAGTTACACAGTACTCTGACATTTTTCTCTTGAAACAAATCCTCTCTATCCATTGTATTGCTCAGTCCCCTAATTTATATATTCTTTTGGTGACTAATGAGCTGAGTATCACAAAACCAGCTTTCTAGTGTTTTACAGCATTTACTTGAAATGATCTGGCCTTATTTCTCTTGGCTTATGTGATCTCTATCAAAACAACAGGTAAAGTCAGGTGTAACATTTTGTTACATCTCTCTTTTTCTTCTTTTGGCATAGATTATTTTCTTTTCACTTATAAGTTTGAGTTCCTGAAATATCTTGTTAAACTTTGTTTCTTTAGGAGTTTAGCTTTCTTCTAGGGGGTATTAGCTAATTTAGCTGATGTTGTATAATTGGGTGAAGGAATAAAACTTAGACCTTAGTCTTGTGCCTCATAATTTGTTAGGGGTAAGAATTGGGCATAGGCAAAAACACTTCTGCTTTAGGACAGAAAGCCGCTGGTTGTAGTTTGTAATTCTTCTTCAGTAGTCTTAAAAGTCTCCTTCAGGGAGTAGCTCAGTCGGCTAAGCATCTGCCTTTGGCTCAGATCTTGGGATTGAGGCAAAGGGAATCTGTGGCTCTCTCCCTCTTCACCCCTCACTGTGCTCATGCTCTCTTTCTCGCTCACTCTCTCTCTCTCTCAAATAAATAAATAAAATCTTAAAAAAAACAACAGCAACAACTAACTGTCTTGATAATCTCATGACCTTCAGGATATGGAAGGGAAATTACAGGGACAGTGTAGGTTGTGAGCTAGCCATTCTGCCTACACTTGTTATTAATTTCTCAGTGCCTCTTGGTTCCAGTACGACCCTATTGATACCTTCTCATACTATATTTGGCTTTTTTTTTTTTTTTTTTTTTTTTTCTTCACAGAATTAGAACCAGCAGTGTTGAGAGGAGGAATAAAGTGTACTTTTAAAAAATGTTCTTTTCTTTTAAAAAGAGTCCTTGATATCCAGTTCCTTTCATTCAGAACTATAGTCCCTTATACTGTGATGCTGCAACTGTCTTCTTTTGCTGCAGAGGTCACTCTGATTTTATGTTTATTTGAGAGATCCCTCAACCTCCTCCTCTGAGACGTTTCTAGGATTGAACTCTGAGGAATGAATTTATACCCACCCCTACATCTTGTCAAGCCCTGTACAGCCCAACAATTCTACACTTTATCTACTTATTATTAATATTATTAATCTCTAATCATATCCGACATTTATAAGCATATTAATAGGAAATAGATGTTCCTTTTGGAGGGGAAGAAACTTAAAAACACATTCTAACAAAGTAAGAAATGACTCAAACTTTAAGAATACATGAGTGGAAAGATGGGAAATTTGTGTTAGTATAAAGGAATTATTGTGACCTCTGAATCCACTTTATATAGAAAGAGACTAAATGGTATTGTAAGTATAGTATTTATTATTATTTATTATTGTAAGTATAGTATTTATTTTAAGTAAAATAAAACTTAAAAAAATTAAAAATTAAAAAATTTAAAACAGATTTGTCCAGGGCTCATGACTGCCCCAGTTGGTAGAATATGTGACTATTTATCTTGAGTGTTTTGAGTTTAAGCCCCATATTGGGCATAGAGCTAAGAAATCAATAAGATAATTCTATAAGGAGCAGTTTATCTACTATAATAATAATTTAACTGTGAAACAGATATATTCCCAGTGCCTATCAACAAAAATGTTTTGTATACTTAAAAGAAATAAAGTTAACTTGGGCTATATATATGATCCCAGGATACCATGGATGTTCTTTGTGTGGGAAGAAATGTGGACATTTTATCGGTTTCCTGAATTTTATATAATACTTAGCTATCTTTTATAATTGGAGAAAGTTACTTCCAAAGTAAGATTGAATAGAGATGAAAATAAAATCAATATGCCTTGAGCTTTTATAATGAACTTTATAAAATGTAAATAAAGATAGAACTGAAAGTAAACATTTATTTTGACTCAGATGTTGCTTTGTGAATTTTTCAGTGGAAGTGAAGAAGCTCTTTCCAATGAAGACTGTGAAAATGTTTACCACTTGGTGTACTCAGCACATCGCCCTGTTGCTGTGGCAGCTGGAGAATTCCTTCACAAAAAGTGAGTTAATTATCTTTGAAACCAGGTTCTACTTTGGTTTTGTTGTTGTTTTAGAGTTAGAAGAAGAGAGTAATAGTAAGAATAGTGTTAGAAGTGGCCACTTCAAATTTGGGGGGCTGTAATATCCTTTTAGCCTATGTGCACATCATAAATTAAATCCCTGAGAACGATGTCCTTTATGACATACTCCTTTTTCCTGAAATCTAAAAGGATGGTTCTCAACATCCTATGTGAGTGGAGATTGGGGAAGTACATGAAGTTTATAGAGATTTCCACAGATAATGTATTTCATTTGACCATTTTTTTCCTTTTTAAAATTCTTAGTTCTCATATTAACTTCTCAACATTAGTAATCTAAAATCGTCTTCAAAATGCCTCCCAACTTTTCATGGTTTTTTTTTATGGGGAGTGAGGATTGTTTTAGGCAGTAATCTATAGTGATTCTGAAAGCTATATATACTGTTGCAATTTAATTAAAAAGCAAAACCTCATCTCTTTTTTTTTTTGACAAAGCATAGAGTTAATGAGAGTTTATGAATATAATTAAATATTCTATTAAATACGTTTTGATGTTGGTCTTTTGTATGATCTATAATTTATTAGTAAATTCATTCTTAAAGTTTAAACATCTGGGGGGATTTACTTTCTTTTTGTTTTTTTGTTGATAGATTTAACTTAGTGACTTTAATTGTAGGCAGGTGAATCTAGAAGTCTACTACATGTAGTAATTTGTGATTATTATTCAGCACAGACATAAATCATGCATTGGGCAAAATGGTTGTGCATGGGTGATTAACTTTAATAATGGCCTGGCCCTCCATTCAGCATCTGCATCTCCATGCTGCAGCAACAAACTGTTCTCTACTTGGTGTGGTACCTTTCAATGTAGGAAATGTTGATTCTATGTGAAAAATCTCTTTTAAAAGGAAGTTGACTGGGGCACCTGGGTGGCTCAGTAGTTGAGTGTCTGCCTTTGGCTCAGGGCGTGATCCTGGGGTCCTGGGATCGAGTGCCACATCAGGCTCCCCATAGGGAGCTTGCATCTCTCTCTCTGCCTATGTCTCTGCCTCTGTCTCTCATGAATAAATAAATAAAATATTTTAAAAAATAAAGGAAGCTGGCTACCTTTATTACTAGTGAGTGCATGCTAGTAATGAAAGTAAGGGAGGAAATCAAACTTTTCAGGCATGACTCTTAAAGTAATATATTGACTTTTCCACTGATTCTGACATCTGTGGCTAATAGAATAGTGTTGTTTCCATATTTATCTTGAGGTGTTGACTGTCACAAATATCAAGGGTGTATTGTAGTCTTTTCCTTTTCCAGGACTGTTACATTCTAGTTAGTCTCTATTTTCTACTTAACTTTTCAAAAAGCTTTGTGTTTTTAGAATTTATTACTTTTATAGTTTCATTGAAAAAGATTACATAGAGTGGTTCTGCATAGAATTGGGGCCATAAACTGGCAGCACTGGGGTCAGGTCAGAAAGACCCTTGTATTTTCCTAAGTTTGAGATACTTGCTCAGCAAGTTTAAAATTGGAATGTTTTACATAAAAATCCACAATTACAAGCCTTTATTTCTTTGTGAAAATGAAATTTCTATTCAAATGGAAGGTTCACTCCATAAGCTTGTTTTAATGCCCTTGCCCAGGAGATTCACAGTTTGAGAACTTTTGAAGCCTAATTATGTCTTTGAGCATTCCCCTATCATTTAATATTGTCATGTTTTAAAATCTTAACAAGTAAGTTTTGGAATAGCTTCAGGAGTTCTGTGATTAAGTTTAAAAGAAAAACATGCAAGAGTGCACATACACATGTTGTCTGCTTTGTAGTATAATTTATATGCTGTACACAAGCTCAATCACACGTCTGTAAAATAGTAAAATATATCTGAAATGAGTATTTTAATAGTCATCAAAAATCTACAGTTTAGTTTTAGAAAACTTAGGCTGATTCCTAAGTACCTTACATTTATATATAGTAAGTATGATTATCCAGTTTTGTACATTTCAGTTATAAAGGACACTTATTTTTTTCCATTTGTTCCTTCCTCTGAAAGCTATCTAAGTAAACAGAATTTTCTCTTAAACCAGTCAAATAGCTATACTGATGTAGCTTCAAATTAATGTTCTGATCTTCTCCTCTTGCCATATAATTTCCCCTACCCCCAAAATACTCAACTTTTCTGTATTCATTTTCTGCCTGAGATCAGCTTATTTTTATGTCATATGAAATTATTCTTTATTCATTTATTTAGCCTCTCATCTGAAGGGCTTACTGTAATTTCCATATCTAAACCAACACACACTATGTTCCTATTCCTACTTGTTTTTCCTTATAACACTCAAGATAGTATATATTTATCTACTATTTATTTCTGTTAGAGTGAGAGCTCCATGAGAATAGGGATTTTGTCTTTGTCCACTGTTACATCCCATTTTCCCAGAGCAATACCTGGAAATAAAGTACCTAGAGCATTCCTTAAAATATTTTAGAATAAATCTTAGCAAGTTAAAATTTCTGAATCATGTCTTCATCATAATTTAGAAGTTTTACCATTAAGTGATATTTTTAATAATATAGTGTTTATGTCATTTTATTCTGTGCTGATTAGTGAGTACTGTTTTTAGTTAATAAGCTGAAAATGTTAGAAGTAATCATTAAAAGAATGAATTTTTATAATTGTTTTAGAACATATAGTTAAATTATTTAATTCATTCTGAATATTTAAGAGAAAATAGAACTCTTTAAAATTATATATATTCTAATGTCTATCACATAGGATGAAAACAGTTTATATTTTTTGTAAATACTTAAACATTGATTAGTCAAAAAGCTTCCTTTTACATTGTGTATATGATTGAATTATGCAAAATTTTTTAGATCCAATAATTTTTAACCTATAAAAGCATCAGTCACATGGTTTGAAATAAATCAGTAAGCTGATATCTGATACTGTTTTTTTAAACACTAAAATAATTTGTACAATGAAGGAAAAGACTAAAATTGATATCCATGCCAATTCATAATGCTCTTGTTTTACTTAATTTGTAGGCTGTTTAGCAGACATGACCCACAAGCAGAAGAAGCATTAGCAAAGAGGAGAGGAAGGAATAGTCCAAATGGGAACCTTATTAGGATGCTGGTTCTTTTCTTTCTTGAAAGTGAGGTAAATTTTAACATAAGTCCTTATTTTATTTTTTTGTGTTAGAATACATTTTAAATAAAAGTGTCATTTAATTCATTGTAATTGATTATTTTTAAATCCTATGAAAATAAGCCTGTTTCTCACAAAACTGACTGCATGTCTATCTGATTATAAAATCTGTATTCTGCCTTTTATGGGAGTATATATGCAGGTGTAGGTCAACACTGAATATAGGCTAGCAATTTTTAAACTTAGAATATCATAATACTACATAATTGCTTTTTATTTTTCTTGAATTTTTGTTGATAACTTTTAAATTACATAAAGAGCTTGTAAAAGTTGTCAAGCAGTTAAAACCATTAGTTCTGACTTGTTTGAAAATTACATTTTTTAAGGAGAAATAAAATATGAATTTAAATGTTTAATTAATAGATGTACAATCTCCATTAGGAATATTTCCATACGACATTTTGGTGTTAGTTATCACTTAAATAATTTTGCAGTTAACATTCATAATATAGTATCTATCAGAATCTGCTTGTACAAGTGAACTTTGGTTTGTCCAGAAAAAATCTAGAGATCTCGGACCCTGAATTTTACCCAGAAAAATATTTTTAGTTTGTGCTAGAATGTCCAAGAAGGTAAGAAACTTCAAAATTCTGACTGCTCAAATTTGAAAGTGCTGGAGGTATGAGAAATAGACAAACAGGCAGCCTATATGAAAATTGAGATCAGGGAATTAGGAGCTGTGTCAGTAGAATAAGTGAAGTTTGGACAAAGCAGGGCAAAAGAGTCACCTTTATTTTTTAAGCAAATTGAAAAGAACAAAACGAATAAAGTCAAGAACAAAACTGGGGAGTTGCATTTGAGTAAAGGATGTGTTTAGGAATAGTATTTTTAAATATGTATCGATTATATGAAGATCTTGTTAAATAGCATGCAAATTTTAATTCAGTAGTTTTGGGATGTGGTCAGAGAGGCTGCATTTTAAATGCTCTTAGATGTGTATTTATGTATTTATGTATTTATGTCTGCCCTGGCCCAGGGACCGACCATACTTTATGTTGTAAGGGTTTAAAACATTATTTTCTTAAAAAGTAAGTACGGATTATTATGGAATAAAATTCAAAATGCTTGTGAGGTTTAAGATAAAACACTAAATACTCAGTAAATATACTGTGATAGACCATTTCAACTTCTGTCTTTAGCCCCTTAGATTTTAAAGGAACCAGGATTAAAAGTATTATGCAAAGTCAAGTCCTGTATGAAAATTTTACTTTAATAGCAACAGTACTTTCAAAAAATGATAGAGATGAGACATTCAAATAATATTTAGATTGTTGAAAAGTTTAAGGAATATGATGATCTAAACTAATTGAAATTGTTCAATGAAAGAACTTTTTGGGTCTCTGAAAGCCTGAGGACTTTTCCTTTTGGTATATTAAAAGGCATAAGGACTTAGTTTTACACGGTTTCATCTTTTTTTTTTTTTTCAGTTTCATCTTTTAATTAAAGCAGTAATTTGTAATGTGTATTGCCACTCTGTTTGCAGGTGATATTACTATATTCTTGTGTTTGCTGCTATCTACTAAAGTGTTATAAGAATATTAAAATATATTTCCCAGTTCCCCTCTATAGCATTCTTGTCAGCTGCAGAAGCAATTGCAAGTCATGTTTAAAAGGTTTTAGTTAATTCATAGTAATATTGCTCTTTATAGTCACCAGCGTTTCACAATAAGCATTCTTGGTCAAAATCTCTTTTCTTATCCTGTAAAACTAGTGTACACCTGGAGCTGAATGCTTGTTAAAGCCATATTCTTATGGTGGGATTCTGTTTGTGTCCTACTCTGAATTCCTCTTTATTATAGCACATGTTAGTAATAGTTTAGTAAGTAGACTCATAAAAAGTTGAATTGCAAGAAACTTTAGAAGTCATAATGTAGAATAAGTATAGCTTTATAGATAAATTACCAGTCACTTAACTAGAATTAACTGAAGTGATTATCCATCTTTCTTTCTTTGTTTTACTGGACGTTAAGAACAACATTTTAGTAATAGAATTCTAAAATACTGTAGCAAAAGAGGTTTATAGTCAGTAGAGTAGTTTCTCTCTTTTATATATGAATTACAGGTAAAATAATGGAGATTAAGATATATATCTAAACTAGTTAATTTTCTTTCCTTTTTATACCAAAATAACATTTTAAAGCCATCACAATCTTTATAGCAGTCATTTATTTCAGTGATAAAATGCCTTGTGTGGTTTCAGTGTGTGACAGTTGGTAAGATAAATGGTATTTGAATGTGGCGAACCTAGATTTCCCTATATCTAATGTGACCATAGAACTTACTATATAAACTGATGCTTTTCAGAGTGACAAAGATATTATTAATAATTATTCCAAAGCAATAAGCATAACCCAAAACATTGCTGATGATAAAGAAGTATGATCACCTTCCTTCTAGGCATATGAAGTGATGGAGTTAATTATAACAGTCATTTAAGATGGAAGATTAACAGACATTATTAACATATCCAGGAAATCTCCCCATAATGCTCATTAATGATAGTATATGAATGATAACTTTTTTCGCCTTTACTTTCATATGTTCTTCAAGATTCACCAATAACTGGCTCTGTCTTAGCAGAGAATAAAACCTAGTATAGAAGTATTTAGAATTTTAAGCCTAGTATCTTAGGGTGATTATTTGCATTATAAATAATTTTTCATAAAAATCAAGTAAGGTTCTATTATGCAGTCAACTCTGTTAGTGTATTTAACTACTTGACGAAGAGGTCAATAGGTAGAAAAAACAGGTAAAATATTATGAGTAACTTTGAAACCAGTTAAAGATGAATCAGAATGTACCCAGAAAATTGTAATTAAAGTCACCAGGAAAATGAGCTTAATTTACCTTACATACAAGTTTAGGAGAGACCCTATAAAATAAATTACATTCAGATACAGCAGAGTAAAATCCACCTAGATATAAATATAATTTTACATATAACTTTATATGTTATATGTAATTTGTAAATAAATTTAAATGTAACTTTATCTATTTTACAGTGACTCTTTATCTATTGGGTTACCTTTTTTTTTCCATCTAATTCCTGAAGAATGCTTGCAGATACTTGATTTTCATGCTGTTTTTATGAAATCATGATACCAAAAACTATTCTTAGAAAATTTATTTTTGTTTCATTATTAGTGTTCCAGGTATTCCAGGATTTTCTGTAGCCATTGAGAATGTTTCAGGGCCTTCCTTCCAATAGCTTTATCTTTCACTACCAATAGAAAGTCATTGGTATAAAGTTTCTGAAAGATGCTTATTACCTTTTACTCTTTTTAGCCATGTTAGAATTTTTTTTTCTGAAACATGGATTCACATGATATTCTTGTAGAGATTTGAGACTAGCAAGTTATGTGGTCATCACATATGCCCCAAGACAGAAAGACTGTATTATAAACATTATGTCAAGCTAATGTCTTGACTGACCTTGTTAATATTGATTGTTGTTGCTCATACTGGTGAATTTGAAACTCATAATCAGAAAATAGGCCAACACATAATCATGTCCTTCTGGTATAAGCATTGAGTTTGAAAAAACTGGTTACTGGTATTAACATAATGGAGTCTACTAAGCTACCACCTTAACTAATCAAAAAGATGAAGAAATTGTCAAAGAAGTTAGCATCTCCATTGAGAACATTGGCTATCACATACAAAAAATTTCTGGAAAAATGACAACATGCCTGATTTTTAATATGCCTTGATTCAAGACATAGAGAAGTCATCTTTAAAAATGCCAATGATCATGGAATTATACTACTTAAAGCCTTGAATTGTGCCAATAACTCATTCACCTAAAAACCCTAGGCTGGAATAAGTCAAAATGAAAGAGAACTGTGGATAATTTGTGAAAGTTGTAAAGTAAATTATTAACTATAATTCCATTAGAATTAACCCATAGCACCATCCATACAAGGCAAAAAAAAAAAAAAAAATAGCAGGAACATTTTTCAGATTTTTCTGGTAGAAATCTGAAGTAAACCAAATATCTGAGCAGCGCAGGCTGCTAAAAGGATTAAGCTACAGTTAAGTAAGTGGCTGTGTTTAGCTGAGTTTATTCTTCCCTTTGGAAACATATTTAGGATGTAGACATTGGTCTGAGGAGCAGAGGAGTTGATGAATGCCCCAGATAATTTATGGCCACCAGGAAGTACAGGGAACTTAGGCATTCAAAAGACATGAATACCTACATGTTAAAAGGAAAAGCCTGCCTGATTATAGATTTCCCTCTTTCCACTTCCCTGCATAGCCCAGGAACCCAGGGCCTTGCAATCAGGATTAGCATTACCAGTATTCTTGAATCTAGAATATTAACATAATATGAACTAACAACCAAGAATCACTGAAACTTGAAGCACAAAATCCAACATCAGTGAAAATTTTTTATTCCCCCAGATATAAGAAGAAGCCATTATGAAAGAGGAAGGGCATTCATAGAAATTAGAAACATGATTTCCAAAAGTTAGGAGTGAAGCAGATCATTAAATGGCCTGAACACAACCAAAGATTGGTTGTAGATTAAAAACCAAGGGATTTTTCCAAAAGATAGTACAAAAGAAGTGTGAGAAGGAAACTAAAAGGAAGTACAGATTAATAAGTTTTATTATCTAGTAGGAGTTCTGTAAAGAGAGCTTAGAGAGGAAGAACTAAACAAAGGACATTCAGTTAAAATGTTTACACCATGTACCCTTTATAGAAAATATTACTTGATGTTTCCTAGCAAAATAAAAAATACCATAAAAGGAAAACAAGGAATATGAGTAACATTGGCAAACAAATAAATCTGAAAAAACTTAAAACTAAACCTACATAATATGGCTGTGAAGCTTACTGCAAATGCCTAAAAATTATTCTTAAAATGTAGGAGTGTAATATAAAATTAAATGAAGAGAAATAAATAAATGTGTTAGGGATCACAAATGTTTACAGAAAGCTGAGGAGACAGTATCATGTAAGATAAACCAGAATTGAGAACCAAAAATATTAAGAGAAACAGAGAAGAGATATTTTATATGTATAGGTCTAATCCACCAAAAATACAATTGTGAACCTTTTCTACCTGTTTTATAGGTATACTTAACATGTACACATAGGCATAAAAGCTAGTTTATTTAACATTTGACATAGGGGTTAATTTAATTGTGGTGAAATAGACATGACAAAATCGGTTATTTTAACTATTTTGAGGTATACAGTTCATTGGCTTAAATACAATCACATAACTATGCAAATTTCAATGCCATCCATCTCAAGAACTTTAAAAACCTTCCTGAACTGAAACTCTATACCCATTAAATAATAAATCCATTCCAACATAGGTTTTAATAGCTACAACTTTGAAACTATTTGTTTTTCTGTTTTCTGCTGTTAATTTGCATTTTTGAAACCAGGTCGTACATCACTTGTAGCTATCATTGTTGGAATGATGTTACTGATGACCTGAGAACAGTAGTTTCGTAGGATATGTAAATCTGGAAAGTTTGAATGTATCTTACTATAAACCTTTCCTTGTGTTCTTTCTAAGCAGAGATGCTAATAACCTTATCTACTCTGGAGAAAAATCACTGGAAAATTCTGTGTGTGCATATGCTTGTATGTGTGGTTTTCCTGAGACATTTGAGGAGCTAGAATGTAAGATTTAAAATGCAATGAAGCATAGAATTAGGAGTGCAGATGAAGCAGAACTTTAAATTTCATCAAAATGCACATAGAAGAATTAATGTTAGAATCAGGAATGAAGAAGAAAACCAACTCACTTATCAAATATGCCAGTAGATAAATAAAAACCAGTAGATCTAGAAAGGAGACTTTCATTTGGGGCCACTATTCATGATGTAAGAAGTGTTTTCTCTCACAAGTATAAGCACATGTAACTGAAATAAGAGTTGTATGAAATAGTACTTAACTTTCTATGTGCTATATACTTTTTTTTTTAAATGTTGGTCTTAATGCATTAAGTTATTTTAACAACCAATGAATAGATTGAAACGTATAGTTTGAAAAACACTAATCTAGAAACTGGTTTATCTAGATGTCATAAGCCTCAAAGGTAGAAGAACTTTTATATAAAGGTGGAGACCTTAGTTGAAGCAGAAACTAAAACAGTACCAACATCTCTATTTACTTTCTCTGAAAAGTTTTTTGTATAATATTCTTCATGATGTAATAACTAACAAGTGTTAGAGAGTTTGGTGTGAAGTGTTTGATAAGGAACATGAGAGTATTTGTTACTGTGGGAACATGGGCCAAAGAAATTGGCAAGAGTAATGAGCAGCAAAAAGTTGGTATGGGGTAGGATAGGGAATGCAGTGAGTTAAATGAAAATGAGAATACAAAAAAGAAGAAATAGAGTAACTTAACATTTTGACCTTGACCAAGATGACAGAGATATAAAGTAAGTAATACTGATACCAAATTTTCAAAGGAATTCTGGGAGAAAGGAATTTATTTCCTTTAAAAAAAATTTTAAAAAGCTAATTATAGAAACAAACCAAGAATAATGAAAAGTGACCTTGATCTAATTTGTAATTTCAGGAATTTTGTTAACTAGTTATATTCTCATTTTCCACATCTATAAATGATGTCATTGGACTAGGAGATCCTTAACATTGCTACTGCAAAAAAAAAAAAAAAAAATCAAGTGTATGCATTACATCCCCATTATTTACAATGACATACAAATATATTTATTCTTTTCTAAGTGGCTCTTGTAAATGTTGTGACCAAGCCATTTCATTTATAAGGAAAATGGTTTATTAAATTGACATATTAGTAATTTCTTCATTAAATATTCTTTAATCATAATTGATTTGTTATTTTTAGTTACACGAACATGCAGCCTACTTGGTGGACAGTTTGTGGGAGAGCTCTCAAGAACTATTGAAAGATTGGGAATGTATGACAGAGTTGCTTTTAGAAGAACCTGTTCAAGGAGAGGAAGGTATAGTATTTTGACAAGTTGCTTTTTACATATTGATTGGGGTTCCCATAAACACACCATTCTGTATAGGTCACTCCTTAACATTAAATACATGTAAACATGCTGTGTCTTTTTGCAAAGAGAACAGTTTGTTTCCTGAAATAAGTAAGGATATCTTTAGAGTCTATTACATCTTTTTAGATGAGGAATGCTACCAGCTGCACAAATTCTTAAAAATCTATGTGTTATGTAATGACAAAAAAAGTTTTCTTTATGCTGATTTGAGACACAAAATACTGATGTACTTAACGTAAAAAATAATATGCACCCAGAATGTTATTATATTTATGTGTGAACTTGGGAAAGCCTTTGACACTCAAGGACTTAATAGACCATAACCATCCCCTTTTGTTATATTTTCTTAATTATTAAAACCAGAAAATTAAAAAATTTATTTACTGAGCTTCAAGAAATTGGGAGAAATAATTGTTATATGATAATTTCTGAAGTATGTATCTTATTACATGTTACATAATAACATGAGCAGCAAAATGGATATGTATATTTAATAAAATAGTTATATTCTAATTCTAAAAGTTTATGTGAAAATTAGTTTTTTTTTTTTGAAAATTAGTTCTTAAAACTAGAAATGCTTTTTCCTAAATGGTTTGTTTTTTAAACTAACACATAGTAGTACTTTGAAGAACTTGTATTTCACTTAATCCATACAACAAACCTGTAACATAGATGATACTTTGATGTAAGCAACACTTGTGAACTAAACCTGGACTTAAGAATCAAAAGAAATACGTTCAGACTTTTAACTCTCTATTCTTTGTGACTACTATTCTCATTTTTCTGATCTTTAGCTTCCTTTTCTTTATAATATAAAGGTTATTTTCCTTATATATCTTGTATAGTTTTTGTGAGGTTTAAGTAAAATACTGTTGATTCCTTCTTCTGTTTCACCTATTTTTCTGTGTGATTCAACTCTCTGGGATATAAGAACAAAAATGAGTCATCAAGTGCAGTGGACCAAACAGGTCACTATAGGAGAGGGATCATCCCCCAGTGTTCTTTCCAAGCAGTGATGCTAATTGGTATTATCTACTCTGGCTTTGACAAATTCAATGACAGAAACAACAGGTATGCATCATATACAAATATACTCCAGTAAAGTGGCCCAAATTGCCTCCTTTAAACTCAAAATATTTGCCTAATAATCTCATTCTTAATCTGTAACACAAATTCTTCCCTAAAATTTCCCAGACTTTCTTTTAAGGTTGAGATTATTAGAGTATATTTGACCCCACTTTATTTACTTTACTTGCATGTGTTTTTTCCCTCTGGATATCCTTGATAAGAAAATGGCTCTATTACTAAATTGATGGGGCCTCCTGCTCACTAGGTCAAACTCGCAACATTACTTCAAATCTCTTTTACTTTTGTGATCACAGAAATATGAACACACATTCTACATTTTCTCCTTATTTTACTTACACATATTCACTGCTAGGTTCACTGACTTTATGCATTCTATTTCTAATGAATCTTAATATTTTCTCTAATAAAATCAATTCTCTTTCTGATCACAACAGCCCAGTCAACACTTGAGCAAAGTGTCTGGCATAGTGTTTAGTAGTACATTCCATTCATTTTTTTACCATTGACTGTCACCATAGAATCAGCATATTATCAGAGCAAGTTAGAGCTTGTTGTCATGATTCCATGCCATTTTTTTTTTGTCACCCCATGCTGTATAAAGGATATGTCCAAGGAGAAGAATGGAGGCAAGGGATATAAATTAAGGGTAGAAGAGCCAAAGTGCTATGCTTTGGTATTATTAACTTTTTACTCATTTAAATAAGATGTACCAGACAGTAAATAGTAATACTATTTAGTATTACTAATTTAGTATTACTTAGTAAATAGTAATTACTAAGTCTGTCTTGTCAAGGTGTTTTGCATGGGTTTTACCTTATTGATATAACTATGTACTATTAGGTATTTTGTTATGATTCAAATTTAGTTGGCATTGGGTTTAACTTCAGTGAAGAAGTTAATTTGGTTTGGTTTAATTTGGTTTGGTTGGTTTGATCTTAGCTAGAAAAGTGAGTTCTAAAATGGGAAAAAGTTCTTAAGTGAACCATAGTTTTAGGATATGATTGAACCTGGGGAAGTAAGACTGAGGAAATTAAGAATAACAAGTACAGAACTGTATCTGTATTGTGACTCAGCTTTTTTCACACATTTGTTCATATGCATGTTGTGCCACGTGTTAGCTCTGGCATGGAAAGGCATCTAAAGCAATTTTCTGTGCTGTTATTTTGCTGTATTTTATCATAACAAAATGCTGCCAGTAACTGACTTATTTTTGAGACTTGATTAGAAATTAAGTTATATTTTATGTAGGTGGAAAATGATAGATATTCCAGTGGATAAAGTTCAGATAGCAGTTGGAAACAGGTCTAAAACTGGGGGAAACACCTTGTCAAAGACTTAACCAATAGCAACGTAAAAACTGCCTCAGTGTTTTAAAGGGACAGGGTTTTGCTGGTGGTGGTGGTAGTGGTGATTGTGTGTGTGTGTGTGCTATAGCAAAATCAAATTACTGAGTAAATTTTTAGTATAATATTAGGGCCTTGGTAATAGGTAACCAGGCAACAAGACCATAAGTAAGCCATTTAATTTATGTGTGAGTCTCTGCTTCTGCATCTATGAAAAAGAAAATCCCTAAAATTTAATGTAGGTAATTTTCTGTGGTCATTTCTGTGATCCAGTACTATATAAAGTAAATACAGATAAGTGGAATTCTTCAAAGCAAGGAATCGTTAATTTATTTATGATTTAAAAATATGTATTGATCACCTTCTGTATGCTGACTGTTCACACTAAACACTAAGGGTACAGTCTTAAATAAGGTCAGCTCACTGTTTCTCATTGGGAGGCAGATCAAAACCAAGTAAACAGAATAATTTCAAGAGTTAATAAGTGGGATGGATAATAATGATAATAAAGGAGAGGGTTTATCTTTAGATTGAATCCTTAAAAGAAGATTCTCTGAGGAAGCCACATATGAGCACCAAGAATCTGAAGAATGAGGAAGCTAGCTACAGAAAGTGTCTAAAGAGCTATCTAGGTAGATAGCAACTGCAAAGGATATGAAGCATGAATGATACTGTTATGTTCCAGGAGCTGCAATAGCTGGAATACAGTGAACCAGTGGCACAGATGAAATAGAGGCAGAACCCAGATAATGTAGAACATTTTAATTTGTAAGTAGATTTATTTAGTTCGTTCTAAGTTATAGGAAGACATGGAAGGAATTTTTTTTCCAAAAAACTAAAGGTATTTAATTTAAAGATTGCTCTTATGCTAATACCAGGTCCAGTCTAATGTTTTGTTTTGTTTTAATTTTCCTTTTTTAAAAAATTTTATTTAGATGCAACTAATAACATACAATGTATTATATTGATAGAGGTCAGTGATTCATCAGTCTTCTGTAATACCCAGTGCTCATTACATCATGTGCCCTACTTTATATCCATCACCCAGTCACCCTGTACCCCCACCCTTTCCCTCCAGAAAACTTCAGTTTGTTCCTATGATTAAGAGTCTTTTACAGTTTGTCTCCCTCTCTGATTTCCTCTTGTTTTATTTTTTTCCTCTTTTCCCCTATAATTATCTGTTTTGTTTCTTAAATTCCACATGGGAGCAACATCATATGATAAATGTCTTTCTCTGATTGACTTATTTCACTTAACATAATTTTCTCTAGTTCCATCCACATTATCGCAAATGGCAAGGTTTTGTTTTTTTTTTTATGGCTGAGTAGTAGTCCATTATATATGTCACATCTTCTTTATCCATTCATCTGTCAGTGGATATCTGGGCTTTTTCCATCGTTTGACTATTGTGGTCATTGCTGCTATAAACATTGGGGTACAGGTGCCCCTTCAGATCACTACATTTGTATATCTGGAGTAAATACCCAGTAGTGCAATTGCTGGGTTGTAAGGTAGCTCTATTTTCAACTTTTTGAGGAACTTCCATACTGTTTTCCACAATAGCTGTACCATCTTGCATTCCAACCAAAAGTATAAGAGGATTCCCCTTTCTCCACATCCTTCTCAACATATTTTGTTTCATGATTTGTTAACTTACAGCCATTCTGGCTGGTATGAGGTGGTATCTCATTGTGGTTTTGATTTGTATTTCCCTGATGCCGTTTGATATTGAGCGTTTTTTCATGTGTCTGTTGTGCATTTATATGTCTGCCTTGGAGAAATGTCTGTTCATGTCTTCTGCCCATTCTTGATTGGATTATTTGTTCTTTTGGTGTTGAGTTTGATAAGTTCTTTATAGATTATGGATACTAACCCTTTTTCTGATGTGTCATTTACAAATCTCTTCTCCCATTCTGTAGATTGCCTTTTGGTTTTGTCAACTGTTTGCTTTGCCATGCAAAAGGTTTTTATCTTAATGAAGTCCCAATAGTTCATTTTTGCTTATGTTTCCCTTGCCTTTGGAGACCTGTTTAGCAAGAACTTGCTGCTTCCAAGGTCAAAGAGGTTGCTGCCTATGTTCTTTAAACGTACTGTTGGATCCTGTTGGCTGGTATCTTGGTGAGAATTTTTGCATCCACGTTCATCAGGGATATTGGTCTGTAATTCTTTCTTTTTGGTGGGATCTTTATCTGGTTTGGGGAGCAAGCTAATGCTGACCTCCTATAACAAGTTTGGAAGGTTTTTTTCCATTTCTATTTTTTGAAACAGCTTTAGAAAAATAGGTATTAATTCTTCTTCAGATGTTTGGTAGTATTCCCCTGGAAGCCATCTGGCCCTGGATTCTTGTTTGTTGGGGGATTTTTGATTGCTGCATCAATTCCTTGATGATTATGGGTCTGTTCAGGTTTTCTGTTCCTTCCTGTTTTAGTTTTAGTAGTTTATGTGTTTCTAGGAATTTATCCATTTCTTCCAGATTGCCTAATTTGTTGGCATATAGTTGCTCATAATATATTCTTATAATTGTTTGTATTCTGTGTTGGTTTGATCTCTCCTCTTTCATTAATGATTTTATTTATTTCAGTCCTTTCTGTTTTCTTTTTGACAGGTCTGGCCAGTGGCATACCAATCTTAATTCTTTCAGAGAACCAACTCTTAGTTTTGTTGATCCATTCTACTGTTCTTCTGGTCTCTATATGTCATTGATTTCAACTCTAATCTTTATTAATTCTCTTCTCCTGCTGGGTTTAAGCTTCATTTGCTGTTCTTTCTCCAGCTCCTTTAGGTGTAAAGTTAGGTTGTATATTTAAGATCTTTCTTGTTTCTTGAGAAAGGCTTGTATTACTATATACTTTCTTCTTAGGACCGCTTTTGCTGCATCCTAAAGGTTTTGAACAATTCTGTTGTCATTTTCATTTGCTTATATGAAATTTTTAAATTATTTAATTTTCTCATTGGTCCATTTATTCTTTAGTAGAATGCTCTTTAACCTCTACGTATTTGAGTTCTTTCCAAATTTCCCCTCGTGATTGAATTCCTGTTTCGAAGTATTGTGGTTTGGGCGCACTTGGGTGGCTCAGTGGTTGAGCATCTGCCTTTGGCTTGAGGTGTGATCCCGGGGTATTGGGATCAAGTCCCAAATCAGGCTCATCACAGGGAGCCTGCTTCTCCCTCTGCCTATATTTTTGTGTCTCTTATGAATAAATAAATAAAATCTTTTTTAAATAAAGTATCGTGGTCTGAAAATATGCAGGGAATGATCCAAGTCTTTGGGTACCAGTTGGGACCTGATTTGTGGCCCAGTATATATGATCTCTTCTGGAGAGTGTTCCACATGCACTCAAGAAGAGTGTGTTTTCTGTTGCTCTAGGATGGAATGCTCTGAATATATCTGTAATATCTATCTGGTCCAGTGTGTCATTCAAAGCCCATGTTTCCATGTTGATTTTCTTCTTATGATCTGTTCAATTGCTGTGAGTGGCATGTTAAAGTCCCCTATTATTTTATTATTAACAATATGTTTAATTTTGTTATTAATTGGTTTATATGGCTGCTGCTCCCATGTTATTGGCATAAATATTTATAGTTGTTAGATCTTCTTGTTGGATAGACCCTTTTAATTATGATAGTGTCCTTCCTCATCTCTTACTACAGTCGTTGGCTTAATACCGAATTTGTCTGATATAAGGATTGCAACTCCAGCTTTCTTTTGATCTCCATTAGCATGATAAATGGTTTTTCACCCCCTCACTTTCAATCTGGAGATCTCTTTGGGTCTAGACTGAATTCTTTGGCAGGTAGCGTATCATTGGGTCTTACTTCTTTATCCAATCTGATACCCCATGTCTTTTGATTGGGCATTTAGCCCATTTACATTCAGAGTAACTTGAAAGATATGAATTTAGTGCCATTGCATTACCTGTAAAGTCACTGTTTCTGGAGATTGTCTCTGTTCTTTTCTGGTCTATATTACTTTTGGGCTCTCTTCACTTAAAGCATCCCTTTTAGTATTTCTTGTAGGGCTGGTTTGGTGATCACAAATTCTTGTAAATTCTGTTTGTCCTGGAAGCTTTTTATCTCTCCTTCTATTTTGAGTGAGATCTTAGCTGGATAAGGTATTCTTGGCTACGTATTTTTCTCATTTAGCACCCTGAATATATCATGCCAGTCCTTTCTGGTCTGCCAGGTCTCTGTGGATAGATCTTCTGCCATTCTAATATTTCTACCCTTGTAGGTTACAGACCTCTTATCCTGAGCTTCTTTCAGAGTTTTCTCTTTGTGAAATTTGCAAGTTTCACTGTTATATGTCTAGGTGTTTACCTATTTTATGGATTTTGAGAAAAGTTCTCTGTGCCTCCTGGACTTGGATGCCTGTTTCCTTTCCCAAATTAGAGAAATTCTCTGCTATAATTTTCTCCAATATACCTTCAGCCCATCCCCCTTCTCCTGGGATCCCAGTTATCCTAATATTGTTTACTTTATGGTATCATTTACCTCCCAAATTCTCCCATGGTGATACCATAGCTTATAATTTCTTCTTTTCCTCAGCTTCTTTATTCTCCATTACTTTGTCTTCTAGATCACTAATTCTCTCTTCTGCCTCATTTATCTTAGCAGTTAGAGCCTCCATTTTTTATTGCAGCTCATTAATAGCCTTTTTGATTTTGAATTGTTAGATTTTAATTCTTTTATCTCTCCCTAAGGGATTCTCTAGAGTCTTCTATGCTTTTTTCAAGTCTGCTAATATCTTTATAATTGTTATATTTGAACACATGGAAGGATTTTAAACAAGGGAGTGATATGATCCCATTTGTATTTTAAGAAAAATGCTATTCATAAACATGCTTGGAATAGGCAGAAGGCCAGTTAGATAACTGTGGCAATGGTCTCTATGGGAAATGACAATAAAAATATGGAAGAGGAAGATGGATTATGAAAAGAACCTAGGCCAAGTTTTAAAGATTATGGATAGAGGACAAAAGCAGGAAGAGAAAAACAGTAAGAGCCTTAGCAAGCTATATAAAAAGATAAGAGATGGGATGCCTGGGTGGCTGAGTGGTTGGCACCTGCCTTCGGCTCAGGTCGTGATCCTGGGTTCTGGATTCAGTCTTCACATTGGGCTCCCTGTGAGGAGCTTGCTTCTCCCTCTGCCTATTTCTCTGCCTCTCTCTCTCAGTCTTTGTCTCTCATGAATAAATAAATAAATCTTTTTTAAAAAATAAAAAAGATAAGGGAGAATTATACCCTTTAGAAGCTCAGTAAAGAGAATATTCAAGAGATCTATGGCTAATAATATCACATATTGCAGAGGAGAAGAAGGGCTATGCAAAGATTATTAGTTTTAGTGATGACTCAAGTTGTTGGTGACTTTTAAGCATTTCTTTTCAGTGGTAGGCAAGGAGAGAAGCCACAGTTCAAGATGATGTGAGTAAAATCAATAGTGAGAAAATGGAGATGATGTGCAGTGGTTTCTGAAGGTTTAGAAGGAGCCTTATCTGCAGCCAAATGTGAAAAATTATGAAATTTTAGAATTATAAAAATAGAAACCTAGTTGTTTCATTGAGTAGGAAGCTTTTTTCCTATTATTAGGCTTTTAACCAGGGAGTATAATGTGGAAAAGCTGAAACTGTTTCATGTGGCTCCCTAAGAAAGGCTGAAGTTCATTTGTTTCTCTTAAAACAGTTAAAATGTTAAAACCAAAAAATGATTGAATTAGGATGAACAAAAATATTCTTATACAAGGTGATTTTAGAATAAAAAGGACAGTATTATTATGCCTTTGCCTTTTCATTGTTGTTGCCCATTTTTTTAAATAACATAAACTTCTAAAGCTTAATCTCTTTAATTTATACCTAAATCTGTTCTATAATTCCCATATCTATTGGCATTTAATGTTAAATAAGTATACAAAGAAAGGGGGGAAGAGAGAGACAGAGATAGAATTAAGCTATTTAAATTAGTGCCAAAAATCTATCTCTAAAAATATATAGGAATAAATTCAATAAGAAAAGTACAAGATAGTGTGAAGAAAACCATAATGTTTTTTTCAAATGACATTGGATAAATCTCAAAAATAAAGAGCTATGTTATGTTGCTGGCTGAAAATGTTATTAAAATGTCGGTTCTTCCCTTGTAATGTCTGACTTTTTAAAAATACCAGTTCAAGGGGTGCCTGGGTGGCTCAGTGGGTTAAGGATCTGACTCTTGATTTTTCTTTGATCATGATCTCAGGGTTTTGAGATCAGCCCCACATCAGGCTCTGCACTGGGCATGAAACCTACTTAAGATTCTCTCTTTTCCTCTCCTCTGCCTCTCCCACTTCCCTATTGCATTCTCTTTCTGAGTGAATGAATGAATGAATGAATGAATGAATGAATGAATAAAATATCAGTTCAAATCCAATGGGTTTGAGAGTTCTGGGAGGTGACACGAGAGGAGGAACTCAGCAAAATGATTTCAAAATTTATATAGAATTTTTTTCCTTCTGTTTAAAAGGTAGTATAGCATAGTGCTTAAGAGTACAGACTCTGAATCAGACTACCTGGGTTCATGTCTTGACTCTACCACTAGCTAAGTACTTCAGAAGTTATTCAGCCTCTCTGTAGCTCATTTTCCCTGCCTATAAAATGTGAAAATATTAACCCTTATCTCTTCGAATTGCTTTGAGGATAAAACAAGTTAATACATACAAATCATAACAGTACCTTACACATAAAAGAATGCGTAATTGTTTGCTACTAGCAATATAGAAATTAGAAAATATTTAGAAAAAAGACTAATATATAACTTATAACTTAATTCAACTAATTTGAACATTTAGTTGAACAAGATTAAAGCAGCTATCATCAAAAGTGTGGCATTATAATAGGAATAGATATATAGATTAGTGAAACTAAATAAAGAATCCAGAAATAGTCTAATTATATATGAGAACCTAGAACACTTCTAAAGTGTTTATATGTGACATTTAAATTCAGCAGGGAAAGCCTGTTTACTTAACAGTGGTGGAGGCTTAATTGGCTGTTTAGGTGTAGGAATAAATAGGCCCATAACTTCATGCTATCAGCAGAAATAAATTCCAGACAGAGTAAAGATATAAAAGCTAGAGAAAGAGAAAAAAATTAGAAAATATATTTCTATAATCTCTCAGAAAAGGGCATCTTTGAAATCAATACAAGAAATCCAGAAGTCTTTTTGTATCTATACGAAATGATGGATATTAGCTAACTTTGTGATAATCATATCACAATATATATGTCAAATCGTTATACTGTACAACTTAAATTTATAAAGTGTTATATGTCAATTTTGTCTCATTTAAACTGGAAAGGAAAAAAAGCCAGAAGATATAAAACAATTCAGTACAGATTTGACTTTGTAAAAATTAACAATTTCTATTAAAAAGAATTTCTGTCTGACAAAAGATACCATGAAGAGTCTGACATCAAAAGGAAAAACTGGGAGAGTTCTCTCTCATCCAGAGACAAAGTTCCTACTTCTTATGTACAAAAAAAGGTGAATAACAGTAGAAAATGGGCAAAGAATAAATAGAAAAATCTCAGAAAAAAATTCTAAGTCAATAAACAAGAAAATACATTTCACTAATTAGTAGGAAGGAAGAAGTAAAATAAGAGTGAAATACCATTTTTCAGTCACTGAATTGGCAAAAATAGAAAAGATTATGACATCTAGTGCTAGCCAGGGATATGAGGAACCAAACATCACCATTGCAGCTAGAGGTTTGGATTACAGTAAATAACTTTATATTTATCAATATCAAAATTTTAACCTTTGACCCATTACCCTCTTTGGAATTTATTTACAAAAATAAAAGTATCAGTTACATAAATACATAGTATTAATGATATTTATTACTGCTTTGTTTATAGTAACAACATATGGAAACAATTTGAGTAAATAGAAGTTGGACTAAATTGTGGAACACTCATGTAATAACTTGTAATTATTTAAGAAAATTATTCATATGTAGATATAGTGACTTGAAAGATAATCAAAATTTATTACTTTTCAAAAATATGTATAGCGCTTATTTTTATTTAAAAAAGACATCCTATGCTGTGAGCCTTAAAATGATCTAGATGGAAAGACAGTTAAAATCTTGGTACTGCCTAATTCATAAATATGATCTTAGAGAAGACTTAGGTATTAGAAGAAACCAGAGAGTATCCTCTCTTTCCTTTTTATATCTCTTTCTTGTTTGACTTATGATAAGTACATACTACTTCATAAAAAAGCAAAATAAATACAAAAGATAGAGCTTACCTTCAGTCCTTAATCAGTAATAGAATATGTTTGCACTTTTTTATAATTGTGTTCTCTTTAATACATGGTTATTATAAAACTATCTACTCATACTAATGCGTTTTGTTTCACTTTAGCAATGTCTGACCGTCAAGAGAGTGCTCTTATAGAGCTAATGGTTTGTACAATTCGTCAAGCTG
The DNA here is from genome assembly GCF_018345385.1 of Vulpes lagopus. Taxonomy (NCBI): domain Eukaryota; kingdom Metazoa; phylum Chordata; class Mammalia; order Carnivora; family Canidae; genus Vulpes; species Vulpes lagopus. The sequence goes on along the minus strand of NC_054842.1, from coordinate 33,584,552 downwards.
CCGAGGCACATCCTCCGGTGGGAAGGGGTACTGGCAAGAGAGTAAGTTGTATTAGTGAGAAGTCTACAAAAAGACTTTTAATGTATTTAACTATCTTAAATATTTCAAAATTTTAGTGGTATATGTATCCATAAAACATGGTATTTTTGTAAATGATATATGCTGCGGTGCTTTGTTTTTATATCCTATCTACTACTTAGGTTTCAGAAATAAATTATTTTCTTCCATGTTCCCAAAGCACCTCTCTCTACCTGCTTTTGTTCTAGTATTATAATAATTTTTACGTTCATATCTTTTAAAAATGCAGAAAGTTCTGAAAGCAAACACTTATTTTTACTCCTGCATTTAGCAACTGTTTTTTTTTTTTTTTTTTTTTGGATAGTTAATTTTTCTTTGTGTGTTAATTCCCTTATTTGTAATACGGGGCTAATACAGGTTTTAGTGCTATTAAAGATAAATTGAGATAATTACTATACAGAGACCAGCTCTGGTAGTATGCAGAGGTGGGTAATTCCTCTCTGCACGAAAAAAAGAATGCAAGCAAGCATGAAACTTCAGAATTTGTCCAAAAAACGTATCAAAGGGCTCTGGAAATTTACCAAAGATAAAAAAACACATCGAGAAGCATTTATTTTTGATAAACTACCAAAGCTTCAGGTAAAAGCAACACGAGTCTACTGCCTTTGTGTCTAGGGTTATAATCCACACACACAGCACCCCCACAGACTCTATATAATTTTACAAGAGTGGTACATCTGCAGAAACCAGATGATTTGCACTCATAGGGGGCAGATTCATGGTACAAATGACAAAAGTCCAGAGCTTTGTGAACCAGAAATGGCAAACATGATAGAAACAAACAAGGAAAAACCCACAGCTGTGATATTCAAAGGTTGTGGTCCCAGATGAACAGTAGACCAACCAAGAATCTAAGTAAGAAATGAGAAAGCCATAAAAAGAATTAGATGAGCTCTCCATACATCACTGGCTACTGAAAAACCTGAGATAACCCAACGGAAAATAAAATTCAAAAAAGCAAACTTAAGAACTGACTAGACTTTGTTTTTTCTTTGTCATTTTTATGTTTTTATTTTTTATTTTAATTCTAGTATAGTTAACATTATGATACATATATACACACACACATCACTATATGTTACATTGTTACATTTATATATACATTCATATATATAATAGAGTGATTCAACAATTCTATACATTACCAGTGCTCACCATAAGTGTACTCTTTAATCCCCATCACCTATTTCACCCAAACCCCCACTCCCCTCCCCTCTGGTAACATCAGTTTGTTCTCTATAGTTAAGAGTTTATTTCTTGGTTTGTGTGTCTTTTTTTTTTTTTTTTTTTTACCCTCTTTGCTCCTCTCTTTCTTAAATTCCACATATGATTAAGATCATATGCTATTTGTCTTTCTTTGACTTATTTCACTTAGCATTATACTCTCTAGCTTCATCCACATCATTACAACTGCCAAGATTTCATTGTTTTCTATGGCTGAAAATATACCATTATATCTATATATATATATAATAGGAACATTTTATATATATATATATATATATATATATATATATATAAACACCACATCTTCATTATCCATTCATTTATTGATGGACACCAGGCTGCTTCCATAATTTGACTATTTTAATAATGTTGCAATGAGCATAAAGGTGTATGTATCCCTTTAAGTTAGTGTTTTTGTATTTTTTGTATTTTACCCAGTAGTGTAAGTACTGGATTGTGGCATAGTTCTAGTTTTAACTTTTTGAGAAAACACTATACTATTTTCCACAGTGGCTGCACCAGTTTGCATTCCACCAGTGGCACGAGGGTTTCTTTTTCTCCACATTCCCACTGACACTTCTTGTTTCTTGAAGAACTGGCTGAACTTTGAATATGCTTTTTAACTCTGGTCTCAGAGGGGAGAACCCTTATAGATTTGAAATTTAAAGATTACTTTTTTAAATATAAAACTTAGAAAAATAAGTTAAAAATTCATAATTACTACAATATACTACCTAAAAATGTTGACTCTTCCAGAAAAAACACAGCCATGCAAAGAAACAATGAAATATGACCATACATGGGGGGACGGAGGAGGAAGCAGAGAGTAGAAATGGCTTCTCAGTAGGCCTAATTGTTGGATTTAGCAAAAACTTCAGAGCCCTTTTTATAAATATGTTGAAAGAATCAAAGGAAAAAATGTTCAAAGATTTACAGGACAATAGGATAACAGAAATAAGGAAAAAATGGAAATTCTGGAGTTGAAAAGTACAATGACAAATTAAAAATTCATTAGATGGGCTTAATTGCAAATTTGAGATGACAGGAAAGAAACACTGAACATGGAGATAGATTAATAAAAATTATTTGGGCAGCCTGGGTACTCAGCGGTTTAGTGCTGCCTTCGGCCCAGGGTGTGATCCTGGAGACCTGAGATCGAGTCCCACATTGGGCTCCCTGCATGGAGCCTGCTTCTCCCTCTGCCTATCTCTCTCTCTCTCTCTCTCTGTGTGTGTGTGTGTGTGTTTCATGAATAAATAAATAAAATCTTTTTTAAAATTATTAAATAAAATATAAATTATTCATTCTGAAGAACAAAGAGGAAAGAAGATTGAAGAAAAGAACAGAGCCCAAGAAACTTGTGAAACAACATTAAGTTAATTAAATTTGTTCAATAAGAGTTCCAGAGAGAAAGGAATTGAGAGAAGAAACAGGAAAGAAAATCATTCAAAGAAATATTTGCCAAAACTTTCCAAATCTGATAAGAAACATTAATCCACAAACCAAGAAGCTTACCACAATTCAAGTAGGGTAAACACAAAAGATTCATCTCTAGACAGGATAGTCACTGTCTAATGCCAAAAACAAAAAATCTTGAAAGCAACGAAAAGTAAACAAGTCATGTAGAGGGCAGTTGTAATCAGATTAACAATTAATTTTTTATCCGAGACAGTGGATGCCAGAAAACTGATAGAATACCATAGTCACTGAAAGAAAACAGAATCGCCAACCAAGAATACTAAATCCATCAAAACTATCTTTCAAATATGAAGGTGAATTAAAAACATTCCCAGATAAACAAAGATTCACAGACATGTTGCTTAGAAGACCAGCCTTAAAAGAAATACTAAAAGGAGCCCTTCAAGCTGTAAAGAATAATTACCAGATGGTAATTCTAATCCATAGGAAGGAATGAAAAGTACCAGAAATGATAGATATGTGGGTGAATACAAATACATTTTTTTTCTTTTTTCTCTTTATTAAAAGGGACATGAGGTCATTTAAAGCAATAATTATAGCACTCAGGTATTAAGATTATAAGATATGTAGATTATGTGACAACAATAAAATAAAGGGTAAAAGAAATAGAATTATATTGGAGCAAAATGGATATATTTTCTGTAATTAAATATCAGCCTAAAGTTGATTATTATAAAGAGTATATTAGAATCCCCAAAGAAGGTAGTAAAGAAGGAACAGGAAAAAAAAAAAAAAAAACCCATGAGATTAAAGATAGCAAAATGGCTGACATGAATTCAACCATATCAAAACTTAATTGAATCTGGATATAGAGAGGGGTGCCTGGGTGCCTCAGTTGGTTAAGCATCCAATTCTTGGTTTCAGCTTGTGTCATGTCCTCAAGGTCCTGGTATTAAGCTCCATGCTCAGCAGGGAATCTACTTCAGGATACTCTCTCCCCCTCTCCCTCTGCTCCTCCTCCAGCTTGCATGCATGCTCGCACCCATGCACTCGCTTGCTCACGCACATGCTCTCTCTATATATAGATAGATAGATAAGTAGGTAGATAGATAGATAGATAGATAGATAGATAGATAGATAGATATACACACATATGTGTGTGTGTGTATATATGTACCGAAATCTGAAAAATAGAAATTGAGAAAACTATGGACTAGGTATGAAAAGATACTAAGACATTATTGTTTCATTTTGTTGGAGGTTCCAGGTTTTATTATTCTTAAGTCTTCATTGTTAAAAATATACACTTACAGGTGAAGTGAAATGATATACCTAGAATTTGCCTTAAAATGTTACAGAAAAAAAGAACTGTAGGGACTTAAAGAGGCAATAATGACAAATTATTAGTTCTTAAATTTTCCAAAATAAAAGTTTTGAAAATATGTGTTGTCCCAACTTTGACTAAGATGAGAGCCTGTCCAGGCTAAACATTTCTTATTCTTCTGATATGTCTTAATCATTTATTGTGTGCTTTCTTGTTTTCTCACCAAGTTCACTTTCTACCTTTACTGTTTATATTAGTTGACTATTGCTATGGAAAAAATTACTTTAAAACTTAAAGATTTAAAACAGTAATCTTTCATTATTTTACAGTTTCTGTGGGTCAGAAACTTGGGAGTGCCTTAGCTGTTTTTTTGGCTTAAGGTTCTCATAGGGTTGCATTTAAGATGTTAACCAGGGCTTTAGCCTCTGAAGATCTGGTTGTTAATAATACTTCCATAAAAATAAAAAAATACTTCCATAATGGCTTACTTCTGTGACTGGCAAGTTAGTGTTGATTGTTAGTGGGAGACTTTTAGGTCCTCAACTTCTGGACCTCTTAGTAGGACTTTGAATATTTTCATGACATGGTTGTTTCCCCTTTCCCCCACCCTCAGAGTAAATGATCCAAGAAAGAATAAAACAGAATGAGTGATCCAAAGGAGAGTAAGGTAGACTGTTTCTTTTATGAGCTAGTTCTCAGAAGTCACATAACATCATTTCCATGGTCTCCTATTGTTTATACATGTCAACCTTAGACAGTATGCGAATAGACTATATAAGAGCATGAATACCAGGAGGCAGAGGTCCCTGGAAGTCACATTGAAGGCTAATTCTTATATTACCCTAGCATAGGAATCTCCAAGCTGTGGTGCCTTTTAATGGAATAGTATTTAAAGTTAAAATTTTGTCACTGAGAGTATTCTCAATTGATTGTCAATTGATTATTTCTGATGGACACTTTGAGTATTCAGAGCTAAGAAACATGTATATATTTCTCTGTATATCTGTATTTAAATTACATATATTGTTATTTATGACTTAAATTTAGCATAACAAGGTATTTTACATCTTTGATTTTGTATTTTTTTCCCATTTTTATTTTTTGGAAATACATAAAATATTTACATAGTTAAAAAGTCAAAACCATGTAAAAACATACATTCAGAGAAATCTTTCATATTTTTATTTCTCCCTTTACACCCCATTCTTACGAATAAACATTTTTATTTGTTTTCAGATATCCTTCCAGTGTTTCATTTTACAAGTACAGATAAATGCATGTACTCTGTCCTCTTTCCTCTCCCTCAAAAGATAGCTTATTTTATATAGAGTTCTGTACCTTACATTTTTATTTAACAGTATATCCTAGATATCACTCTATGCCGATATTTGGAGATCTTCCTTTTCTTATGGCTGCGTAGTATCCATTATGTGAATACACTGATTAGAGTCTTTTGGGTTGCCAGTCTTTTACTACTAGAAATAATGTACTATTAAAAATAATTCACAGTGAGTAATATCGTGTAATTTTGTACCTGTACCACTTGTATTGGTGAGGTAGATTACTTGAAAGTGGGATCATTAGGTCAGAGGAAAAATGTGTGTACAAACTTGTTAAATACTGGCAAATTCCTCCTTCATAGGTAGTATGCCATTTTTACCATCCCATCAGAGGTTTTGAGGATTAAGTGAGTTCATGCATATAGACTGCCTAACATATGATCACTTAATCAAAGACAGCTATCTCTCTAAAATCCGTATCTTTAGACCTTTCATACATTGCCAAATGAATTTCATGATATGGCAATACCCTGAATATATTCCTAGACATATATTCCACTTTATATGTAGCCCCTTATGTTACTTTGTGCAAAACTAAATGCGATATTGTACATCATTACAAAGTGATTATTTTGTGTTTTAAGAGGTTGAAAAACAATAAAGTTCATGGAAGAGGAATCAGATAGGAGACCCTATTACTTCTTTCACATATTCTCAAACATCTGTGAGAATGATGAAGACCATTCTTAGCAATCAGACTATTATGTCAACATCACACTGAAGGGATGCACTATTATCGTAAAGAGCCCCAGAGGAGACCTGAGAAGAGACTTGAATCACATCAATGTAGAACTAAGTCTCCTTGGAATGAAAAAGAAGAGGCTCCAACTTGAGAGAAATAGAAAAGAAATGGCTATGTATAGCCACATGCAGAACATTATCAAGAGCATTGCACTGGGCTTCTGTTACAAGATGAGGTCTGTGTATGCTCACTTCCTCATCAACATTGTTATTCAGGACAGTGGTTCTCCTATTGAAATCCAAAATTTTTTGGGTAAAAAATACATCCACAGGGTTCGGATGAAGCCAGGTGTTGCCTGTTCATTATCTCAGGCCCAGAAAGATTAGTTAATTCTTGAAGGAAATGACCGTGAACTTGTATCAAACTCAGCTATTTTGATTCAGCAAACCACAATAGTAAAAAAGGATCTCAGAAAATTTGGGAAAGGTATCAGTTTCTGAAAAAGAAACAGCTCAGCAGGCTGATGAGTAAAATCTAAGTTGTCCTGCTACAGAAACAAGGTGCCAGATTTTTCAGTTATTTGGGATATCTTAAAGGTGTAATAAAAGCTATATTGATTTTTTAAATTAGAGCTTATATTTATAAAGTGATAATTTATATTGGAATGCTTCTTTTCTATAAACTGTTCAACATTATGGTGCTAAGTTTCTTCTTTGAGATAATAACAAAATGCAAAATACCTTGGGGAAATGATTATTTTGACTGAACTTGCATTTTAATATCTTATTTTTGGAACCATTTATGGTTTAACTAGTTTGAACATGGGACAAGGTGAGGAGCATTATCAGCTTCAATTTGTTCAGTGATATCAGTCTGTACCCCTATGTCTTGATTATTGCCTAACAGACTTATGAACTTAAAAGGACAACTAAATATAAATGAGTCCAGAGACATTGTTAGTTATGCTTTAAAAAATAAGTGAAAATTTATTAGCTGCTGACAATTAAAAAAAGCATTACTTTCTAAAGTATTTTTAGAAAAGTGTGTTTAACATAGGGGAGATTACTGTTAACATATTGAGGTTAAAACCCCAGAAAAAGGGATCCCTGGGTGGCGCAGCGGTTTGGCGCCTGCCTTTGGCCCAGGGCGCGATCCTGGAGACCCGGGATCGAATCCCACATCAGGCTCCCGGTGCATGGAGCCTGCTTCTCCCTCCGCCTGTGTCTCTGCCTCTCTCTCTCTCTCTCTGTGACTATCATAAATTAAAAAAAAAAAAAAAAAAAGGAATCTTTAAAAAAAAAAAAAAAAAAAAAAACCCAGAAAAAATTATTTCACTGTTCCAATATTTTTGTATTCATGACTGGTTTTATAGAAATATTTATTTTTGTTTTTATTTAAACAAGTAGTAATTTATCTAAACTGTGGTGATTCTTAAATAAGTAGCTATTTAATAAAGTAATTACTACAGTATTTCTAATGTTGTAGTGATAGAAATAAGCATAAAACTAGAGATATTTATTTTCGAAATTAGTTTGTTAAGCTCCTGAAAATTCTCGAATACATTATTCACCAATGCTTCATCATTCTGTGTAATAACATTCTAGATTTATAAATTATTATGTGACATTATATTCTTTGCCCATTTCATTTTATTTCTAGGTGCTAACTGCCAAAGAAAGAAAAACTCAAATTGATGATAGAAACAAATTGACTGAGCATTTTATTATCACACTTCCTATGTTGCTATCAAAGGTATAGTTTCATTTATGTTTCTCTGATAATATGCCACTAAGTTTGCTTACTACACTGAACTATTAAAGTAGTTACTTCTTTTTTCTTTGCTTCTCTTCCTTCTAGTATTCTGCAGATGCAGAGAAGGTAGCAAACTTGCTACAAATCCCACAGTATTTTGATCTAGAAATTTATAGCACAGGTAGAATGGAAAAGGTAAGATACCATGAAATTAATTCTATTATAGTCAGTTTAATTAACTGGATTATTTCATTTTCATGTAATCTAGGCTTACTATTTGACAGTTGCTTATTTTTATAAATCTAAATATCATAGTGTTTCTTTTTTTCCTCCTCAGCATCTGGATGCTTTATTAAAACAGATCAAGTTTGTTGTGGAGAAACATGTAGAATCAGATGTTCTAGAAGCCTGCAGTAAAACCTATAGCATCTTATGCAGTGAAGAATACACCATTCAAAACAGAGTTGACATAGCTCGAAGTCAGCTGATTGACGAGTTTGTAGATCGATTCAATCATTCTGTGGAAGATCTGCTGCAAGAGGTCTGTCTTAAAGTTAACACGTGTATGTGATAATTTTGGCTAATGATTCAAAGTTGAATGTGCAAATCATTTCCATTTTAAAGTAAAATCTAGTGGAATTCTCTACCTTGTTCAGATCTTAGCAGCATTATTACAACTGTTCACCCTGTAATGATTAATCATGATTATACTTTATTTTAAAAACCTGTTTTGGGGTGTCTGGGTGACTCAATCCGTTAAGTGTCAGACTCTTGATTTCAGCTGAGGTTATGATCTCAGGTTTGTGAGATCAAGACCTGCATCAGGCTCCACACTATGCATGGAGCCTGCTTAGGATTCTCTCTCTCTCTCCCTCTCTCACTTCCTCCCACCCCTTCCCCTCCCCCTTAAAAAAAAAAGAGTTAAATTTTTTTCTCTTTTAAGAAAAATCTTTTTAAGGTCTGGCTTTTCTTAATTCATTTTTTTACTTTCTTTTCCTGGAACCTAATTTACATTTTAATATTACTAAACTATTATGATGTGCTAATGAATAGAACATAAAAATTAAGTGTGTTTGTAAGGGACAGCCCCTTATAAGTTGTATGCCCAGGATAACAACAAACATCTCCAACTGGTTATTTTTATAATTTTTATGATTCCTTCTCCCTCCAATCACTGAAGCAATTTGGAACCTCCACTGTTGTCTATGCTCTGATGGCCAGGGTGATGGGATTTTCTTTTTAATCCACGTAACCAGTTTTTTCCTACTTCTAACTTTTAATCTTAACCTTTATTTTTTTTCAACGATTTTTGATTTTTCATTGTGATTTTAAGCTGCAAAAGTAACAAACTGTCAGTAAAGTCTTTGAAGTATGTACCTTTTCACTCAGCAGCTTCAGTGAATTTATCCTAAAGTATTAATCAGAAAAGTGGGCAATGTTAATGTTTACAACATTGTTTAAAATGCAAAAATGGTTCTTATCTCTGAGTGTTATGATTATAGGTGTTTTTTATTTTGTGTTTTTTTGCTTATTTGTACCTTCTTATTCATATTCATATTCACCAACGTGTATATGTACTCTAGATAATAAAAAAGAATTCTCTTAGGCAGTAAATATTAATAGACTTTCATGTGAATTTCAGGAGATTAAAGTTATGGTAATGAAATAATGTCTGTTTTTTTATTTATAGGGAGAAGAAGCTGATGATGATGACATTTACAATGTTCTTTCCACATTAAAGCGGTTAACCTCTTTTCATAAGTATGTCATTTTACTTAGATTTGGTTAATAACATTATAATTGCCAACATAAAAGTAGACTGTTATGATATTTAACATCCTTATAGCAATGGGAAATTTTAGACAACAAGATGTGATTTTTTTTCATAAAGAAAAATTCAGATTTTCTTCAGATACATTATGAGGTTTTATTGATTACTTAAGGAGTAAGATTTATCATAAGATTTATCATGTAGCGTTACAAATGTACAAGTTTGTTAATCAGTATTAGTAACAAATTAGATGGGCTCATTTTATAGGCTTAGAGTTTTATAGGTGTAATTTTCAGTTGATAACTTTTGGAAATCTTTTTTTTTTTTTTTTTAACTTTTGGAAATCTTAATAAGAAAAAAGATTTTGAGAAAGGCCATGAAAGTTATATTTTGATCTTTTTGTCCTAAATTGTTCTTGTTTGTCTGTTTATTATTGTGCTCTTATTGTGTAGACAGAATAGCTAGGCTTAAATGAGGAAAAAAGACTCAGATTAATGAAGTATCTTTTTAAAATTGTAATTAACATGTCCCTTGTTAATGAGGTATGCTTCTCCATAAAGAAAGGAAAATAGAGATCTTTGTTGGTAAAAGAATGTTTTAAGTGTAGCCCTTAAATTAATGAATACTTCAGATTCAAGACCTTCCTTTATACACAAGTACTTTGGAATTCTGTGGAGAAATAAACTCTTCATTTTGAAAATATTTTGACGTTTCAAAATAAAAGTTAACAGCCATTGATCTACTATTTTAACTGTAGAACTCATGAGAAAATAAAATGTTAGCATTATTTCAATTAAGAAGCCTATAGCTTTGCCATATTTCCTTTCTCCTAGTTTTACCTTTCTTGTGAATACAATCTCCTTTTCAAAAATAATGCCTGTATTTATTTTGAAATTGTAGATGGATTTGTTAAAATGTATTTTAAAATATACTAGGAAGAATGAAATGTAATGCAGGCTTAGGTTGACTGTGTAGTAATAATCTTCATTTAAAGGTATGAATATTTTTGTTAATTGGTTTCTTTTCATTAATTCATAGTATCTGCTTGTGTATTCTGTCTCCTCTCCCCCTCTCATTTATCATGTCCCTCCTTCACTTTTCCTCTTTTCCTTTCCTTTCCTTGTTTTCTTTCTTTCTTTCTCTCTTTCTTTCTTTCTTTCTTGTTTGGGTGAACTAATTAGAATATTTCTTTATCAATCTTTTTCAATTCTATAAGAAAACAAAGTTATTTTATATTTCCACCCACTGAAACTGACCTCAAATTTAAATTTTCTTCTACTCTAGAATAAAGTTAATGCATTTTTGTTTATTTTAGTGCTCATGATCTCACAAAATGGGATCTATTTGGTAATTGCTACAGATTATTGAAGACTGGAATTGAACATGGAGCTATGCCAGAACAGGTAGGAGTTTATTGATACTCCTTCTTTGTCATTTTAGAAAGCTAAAGTTCTCTGAGATCACACAGGATTATCAAAAGCCTTGTGTAGAAAGTAGTTGATAATTCTTAAATGTAGCTGTTTCCTTTGAGAAGTATTGCCATAGTGATTAATGTTACTGATAGGTATATCTTCAGGTTTGAGAAAAAAAAAAGTGGAAAATCTCTGCTATAATATATTTCAAACATTTAATACTAAAGTAAGCATTATTACTCTTTCGGGAAAAATACCAGTAATTACTGCAGTAGTAATTTCAGAACTTGTTTAATTCAATTTGATAAAAATTCCTGATTATGGCTGTATTCCAGGCACTGTTCTAGAGATTGGTAATTGTAAGCCTTAGGTATGGCTTACTTTTTGTAGTAGAACCATAGTTAAGTAAACTTGGGACTTTTAGCAGATTTTATTTAATTTATGTATTCTATTTAAATTCAATTTGGGATGGAAAGAACAGAAATTCACCAAATTTTTAGTCTGGAGGGGATTTAAAATAGTCCATTTAATTCTATATAATAAATAATAACAAATGTCCTTGATTATGTTAGGTGTTTCTATTGTAGTTTGTGGAAAGTAGCTAAATATTTAACTCTTATTGTTTTACTTCATTTATTGCTGACTCCTCAGCTTTCATCCTCTCTTCATCTCAAATTTTTCAGTAGCCTAAATACTATTCACTAATATTCCCAACCTGTTCTTCAAAGTTGAAAGGGCATGATAAAGATATTCCTTGTTTTGGTTACCTCATTTTCCTCAAGAAAATAATGAGAATAGCATATCTCTATTTCATCTGGAAATTATAACTATGTCAAAATTTCTGTTTTAACTTACTACACTATCATTTATTGTCATAGAACTTGTAACAGTCTTACATTGTCTTCTTTGGTTATCTTGGTTTTCTGCTACTTATTTTTACTGTATATGTATTATTTCCCCCCATTTTATTTTAGTTTTTGTGAGTAAAAGAACAGATATATGTGGCATTTGCTTAAACTCTATTAGTCTTAGGCACATATTCTTTTTTCTTTAATTCCACTGTAGTTAACATGCAATGTTATTACATTAGTTTCAGGTTTACAATATAGTGATTCATCAATTCTATACTTTACTCAGTGCTCATCATGATAAGTATATTCTTAATCTCCTTCACCTATTTCACCCATTTCCCCACTCACCATCAGTTTGTTCTCTATAGTTAAAGAGTCTATATTTTGGTTTGTCTCTTTTTCTTTGTTCATTTGGGGTTTTTTCTTAAAGTCCACATCATACATTATTTGTCTTTTTCTGACTATTTCTCCTAGTATGCTATTCTGTAGCTCCATCGATGTTGCAAATGGCAAGATTTCATTTTTGTAATTGTGATTATTTGTTATGGTGAAGTAATATTCCTTTGTGTATATTATGCGTACATAAACGTCACCTCTTCTTTATCCATTCATCTTATCAGAGGACACAGGTGGCGTCCATAATTTTCCTATAGTAAATAGTAAATAATGCTGCGATAAACATAAGGATGCAAATATCTTTTTGAATTAATATCTTTGTATTCTTTGGGTAAAAAAAGAATTACGGGATCATTTGTAGTTTTTTGAGGAACCTCCATACTGTTTTCCACAGTGGCTATACCACTTTGTATTCCCACCAGCAGTGCATAGCAGTTTCTTTTCTCCCCCCCCCATCCTCACCAACACTTATTATTTCTTGTATTTTCAAATTTAGCTATTCTCACAAGTGTGAGATGATATCTTACTATGGTTTTGATTTGCATTTCCCTGATGATGAGCGATAATGATTACTTTTTATGTGTCTTTTGTCCATGTGTATGTTTTCTTTGAAGAAATATCTATTCCTGTATTCTGCCCAGTTTTTAATTGTATTATTTGTTTTTAAGGTGTTGAGTTGCACTAGTTCTTTACATATTTTGGATACTCACCCTTTGTCAGAGATGTCATCTACAATTATCTTCTCCCATTCAGTGGGTTGCCTTTTAAGTTTTGTTGATTATTTCCTTTGCTGTACAGAAGCTTTTTATTTTGATGTGGTCTCAGTTGTTTATTTTTGCTTTTGTTTCCTTTGCTATAGAATATCTGTCTAGAAAAATGTTGCTATGGCCTATGTCAGAAAAATTACTGCCTTTGCTCTTTTCTAGGAATTTTATGGTTTCTAGTCTCACATTTAGATCTGTGATCCATTTAAGTTTATTTTTGTGTATGGTGTAAGAAAATGGTCCAGTTTCATTCTTTTGCATGTTGCTATCCAGCTTTCCCCAGCACCATTAGTTGAAGAGACTGCCTTTTTTCCCATTGCATATTCTTGGGAAGATTGAAGATTAATTGACCATATAATTTCAGGTTTATTTTTAGGCTTTCTGTTTTATTACATTGATTGTGTGTGTGTATACACACACACACACACACACACACACACTATATATATATATATATTTTTTTTTTTTTTTTTTTTTTTTTTGTGCCAGTATCCTCTTGTTTTGATTACTGCAGTTGTGTGGTATATAGTGAAATCTGGTATTGTGATAACCTCCAGTTTTGTTCTTTTTTTCAAGACTGCTTTGGCTATTCGAGGTCTTTTGTGGTTTCACACAGATTTTAAGATTGTTCCAGTTCTGTGAAAAATGTTGTTGATGTTTTGATAGGGATTGCATTAAATCTGTAGATTGCTTGGGTACTATGGACATTTTAACAATATTTGTTCTTCCAGTCCATGATAATATCTTATTATTTGTGTCCTTAGATACATTCTTAAAACTGTAGTCATGTATATGAAGTTTTAGTGCATCACTACTAGATTATACCCTTGTTTACTTTACGAATTAGAAACTTAAAATAATAAATAAATGAATGAATGAATAAATAAATAAATAAAAATAGAAACTATTTAGCAGCTTTTAGAATCATGTCTTTAGATACACAATACTGAAAATCCAAAAAGCATACAGGATTCGACCAGTTCTTCATAGGACCATGGACGCGTACTCTTTAAATTGCCAGCCTGTACTTTAAATTAAAATTCAAAGAAAATACTCTTTTAGGGCAAGCATATCAAATAACTACCAGAATATTTACCTTTAGTTATGTTTCACATTCTGAAGGTAGTTTAAAATTTATTTTCTGGCTGTCTGATTTTTATTGTCCATATGCTTGACTATTTGTTTTCCATGGTAACTAACCATTTATCTACAAGTTTCTTTGTCCCACTCTTCATAGTTAACTGAATTCTTTTTTTTTCTTTCCTCTTTTCTGATCTGTCTTTTCTCATGCCAGTACTGTTTTAACTATTAGAACTTCAGAATATGACTGATGTTTAAAAGAATTTACCTATTCTAATATTTTTTTAAAGATTTTATTTATTCATGAAAGACAGAGAGAGAAAGGCAGAGACACAGGCAGAGGGAGAAGCAGGCTCCATGCAGGGAGCCTGACATGGGACTCGATCCCGGGTCTCCAGGATCATGCCCTGGGCTGAAGGCAGCGCTAAACCGCTGAGCCACCTGGGCTGCCCCTTCTAATAATTTTTTAAAGTCAAATTATAGAAAAGTTATTGTAGAAAATGAACTCTTACCCTTTCATCTGCTTCATACACTGTCATAATAGTTTTCCACAACTGCCTACTTGCACACTTTTTCTATCTATATGTGTATATGTTTTTATTTTATATAAATATGCCTATGTAAAACATATTAATAACATTCTTTTTTTTTTAACTTTTTTTTTAATTTTTTTTTTATTTATTTATGATAGTCACAGAGAGAGAGAGAGAGGCAGAGACACAGGCAGAGGGAGAAGCAGGCTCCATGCACCGGGAGCCTGACGTGGGATTCGATCCCGGGTCTCCAGGATCGCGCCCTGGGCCAAAGGCAGGCGCCAAACCGCTGCACCACCCAGGGATCCCTCTTAATAACATTCTTCATAGCAGTTTTTCCCTAGCCCAGAATTCAAGGAATAGTAACACATTACATTTAGTTGTTATGTCTTTTTCTTTTTTGTCTCTTTTAATCTGGAATACTTTCTGTGCTTTTCTTTGATGACATTTTGAAGAATACAGGCCAGTTATTTTATAGAATGTATTTAACTTAGATCTGTCTAATCTACATGTTTAGATTCATCCATATAAGGAATTCTTGATGGGAATGCTATAACAAATGATATTTGTCTTCAATGTATCATATCAGGAGGCACTTGATACCAATTTGTTCGTTATGGTGACATTAACTTTGATCACTTTAGTAAGGTAGAGTCTATCAAGTCTGTCCTGTGTGGTTTTCATTTTCTTGTTACAGGTGGAAAGATTCCGCAAGACTATGTAAATATTCCTATTTCTTACAAAACTTTGATATAATGTTAGCATCTATTTTTGATTCCTGCCTGAGTCATTTATTTCTGTCATGGTCACAAAATGGTAAATTAAATGGTGATACTCTGTCATATATTTATGTCATTTGTTGGCCCTCTGCTATAATGCCCTTCCCCATTTATTCGTTCATTTTTTAAAATTCATATGGACTTATGGATTGCTACTTTATTCCTGTTTTGTCTAATTAGTTAAAATTGAGTCCTTTTGTTATTTATTTTGGTCCTCAAATTATTGTAGAATAAGCCAGAGGGAATTCCTTTCAAACTTCTCCTGTGTGCTTTTCAGTATTTTTGTGAGCATTTCCTTTCTGGAATAAGAATATGCTATCTGGCATCTGCTTGTGCTCTCCCATATGCTAATGAATTTTTAACCTATGGTAGGTATTAAAAGTTACTACAGTTCCATAACTCAGTGATTATTAACTGGTAACCCACATTTCAGAACTTATTATAATATTTCTTCATACAGTTTTTTGTAAAAAAAAAAAAAAGGGGGGCAATAAAAAAAATTCTCCTTATTCTGTTTTGTGATTTTATGCTATTTCCTGTTGATACACTTAAAAGTTTATATCTTGTGTTAGGTAATATCTAAGAAGAAATAAAATACTAAACTTCTGCTTTAATATATAGTTTGTCTATATATTACATTTTTAGAATCAGTTATCTGAATTGATTCTAAAAATTAAAAACCAATAAACAATATTTGTAAAATGTTTTGGTAAATACCTGCTATATAACAAAACCGTATGAGTAAACCCATAAAGAAGGAAATGTAATCATATATCACTAACTTTGGGCCTCTCAAGGCATCAGTAACAGAAAACTTGTTTCTACTCATTATATACCACGTAATACTTTAAGTCTTTACATGTATCCACTTGTTTAAGCTTATGACAACCCTATGGAATATGTATCATTACTCATTTTTTTTATTGATGATGAAACTGAAACACAGATAATAAACAATTTGCCTAATGTCAGATAGCTATTGCATACCCACTCAAACCAAGCTTTTAAATTCTGTTCGTTGTCTCTTCACATTGTTTGCTGCTAATTTGGTACCATTCTTTACAGTATCCCATCCCTTTTGCCCCACGTCAAACTCTTCTTTTTTTGCATTTTTTCTAAACATCTTTTGTATTTTTTCAGTGGGAATTGGAAGAGATTAAATGCTGGTACTGAATCTGTCATCGTGAACTGACAATTGACACCTTTCTTGAAACTGAACATAATACAGGGGTTAAGTTTAACTTCAGTCACATTATTACTCGTGGATAGATTATGACTTACATAAATAATGCAGTCATATTTTCTTTAGAAGCATGTTGATACTTTCCTACTTTCCTTAGAAGACTAAATATATATTTCCTTGATTGAGCTTAGAAATTATTTCAGTTATCCGCTTCTGACTCTTCTTGGGATGGTGTATCAAAAATCTGCCACCACACACACACACACATCTTGACTACCACCTACCTATTCATAATTGACCAAAAATGTGTTTGAGTGTCAGATCCTGAGGATATAACAGTATATTAAAGCAGTCCTTAATCTCAAGAGACTTATCTTTTTTTTCAAATTCTACCTCCTCAGTATTTTTTTTGCCATCATTCTTTTAGCCCTTCTATCATTTCCTTAACTTTAGCTTATCATTTCCATAGTTTAACCTTCAAATTTTCTCTTGTGAATCATAGTACTAGGTTATCTCCTTTTTCTTAGTTTCAGCCTCTTTCTAATGTAGCTTCTGTTCCAGTAATTTTAAACTATATGTATGTATCTGAAAACCTAACAGAGTTGTTGGGTTTTTTGTTTTTAAATACTGACATACTCTTAAATACCATTGTAAGAATAAATTGTGTTAATCACTTTAGAAGGATATTTGTCAATCTGTCAAAATTAAAAGTAAACATATCCTTAACTGACATTTATAAATTAGAAATTTAGACTACAGATGTATACTTGGGCATGTGTAAAAAGAAGTAGGTACAAAGATGTTCATTGTGACATTATTTATAATTTAAAACTTAAAATAAAGTGTCGATCAGTAGAGAACCTGTTCACTTTGGTAGTATAAGTTTTGATTCTGTGCAATGCTATATAACTATAAATTTAAAAATAAAGTTGTTGGGATCCCTGGGTGGCGCAGCGGTTTGGCGCCTGCCTTTGGCCCAGGGCGCGATCCTGGAGACCCGGGATCGAATCCCACGTCAGGCTCCCGGTGCATGGAGCCTGCTTCTCCCTCTGCCTGTGTCTCTGCCTCTCTCCCTCTCTCTCTCTCTCTCTCTCTGTGTGACTACCATAAATAAATAAAAATTAAAAAAAATAAAAAAAAAATAAAAATAAAAATAAAGTTGTTATTATTATTGATGTTAAATATTCTGTGTAAGAAGGAATTTAATGAAAAGGCAAGGAGCAGAATGATATATAAATTTAAAGAAGTGATAAAATCTCCATCAATGGATATTTATTAGTTGACAGATTATTCTGGAATGATACATAAGGAACTGTTCAACAGTGACTTTGTCATTGGAAGATGAGATCTCTAGTGGCCAAGACGCTTAATTTGAATAGAACACCATTATACTGTTGGATACTGTACTGTATACAACTATTGCTTTTTAAATTTAAAAATCACTTGTTTAATAACTGGAAATTGAGATTTTAAAAACATGTGCCATTTACAATAGCACCAAAAAACATGAAATAGTTAGGTATAAATCTAACAAAATATGTGCAAGATCTGTATGCAAAAAGCTATAGAAAACTAATGAAAGAAATTGAAGCTCTTAATCAATGAAGATATATCATATTCATGAATTAGAAGACTCAATATTGTTAAGATGTCAGTTTTCCCCAAACTGATCTTAGATTAACATACTTTCATTTAAAATCTCTGCAGGATTTCTTGTCAGAAACTGACAGCTTGATTCATAAAGTTTATACGGAAGGAAGAGCAAAAGAAATAACCAAAAGAATTTTGAAAAAGAATAACAAAGTTAGAATATTTACAATACCTGATTTCAAGACTGAACTGTAGCTTTAATAGTGTGGTACTAAAGAAAGGATAGACATATACAAAGGAGCAGTATCGAGAATCCAGAAAGAAATACACTCATATATATCTGGTCAGTTGATTTTTGACAAAGATGCTGGGGAGTTCTTTGGGAAAAAGAATCCTTTTACAGATGGTTTTGAAATAGTTGAGTATACATATGAAAAAAACCCTCAATTTCACACTTCACACATATACAAAGTAACTCAAAGTAGACCATTTAGATTATAAGCCTAAGTGCAAAACCTGCAAGTATAAAACATCTAAAAGAACACTCAAGAGTTAAACATTTTGTGACCTTTAAGTTAAAGATTTCTTAAATACATAAGAAGCATGATCCATCATTGAAAAAATTTGAAAGTATGCATTCAGCAAAATTAAGTACTTCTGCCCTTGAAAGACAGTATTAAGAGAATTGAAAAGATAATCATAAAGACTGGGAAATAATTATAAACCACATATCTGGTAACAGACTTGTACTCAAAAAGATAAAGATCTTTCAAAATTCAGTGGTAAGAAAAGCAACAGATACTTCACTAAAGAAGATAGATGACAAACACATGAAAAGCAACTTATCCATTAGCCATTAGTGAAATGAATGTGAAAAGCATGATGAGATAATACTACAAATCATTTAGAGAGCAGTGGAACTCATACATTGTTGGTGGAAATGCAAAATGGTACAGTCACTTCAGAAAGCAGCTTGGCAGTTTCTTTGGAAGTTAAATAGACACTTATCTGATCCAGCAGCCCCTTTCCTGAGTATTTATCCAAGAAAAATGAAAACTTAGGTTCACACAAAGACCTATATGAGAGGGGTGCCTAGGTGGCTCCGTTAGTTAAGCTTCAAACTCTTGATTTCAGCTCAGGTCATGATCTCAGGATCATGAGATCAAGCCCCAAGTTTGGCTTTGCGCTTGGTAAGGAAGCCTGCTTGAGATTCTCTACCTCTTCCTCTATCCCTCCTCCCCCTGCTCATGCTCTCTATCGCTCATCAATAAGTAAGTAAGTAAGTAAGTAAAATCTTTTAAAGCAAAAACAAAACTTATACCAGAATGTGCATAGCAGCTGTATTCAAAATTGCCCAAAGCTGCAAACAACTCAGATGTTCATCAACTAGTGAAAGTATAAAAACAAATTGTACGGACGCCTGGGTGGCTCCGCGGTTGAGCATCTGCATTTGGCTCAGGGCATGATCCTGGAGTTCCGGGATCAAGTCCCACATTAGGCTCCCTGCATGAAGCCTGCCTCTCCCTCTGCCCATGTCTCCGCCTCTCTCTCTGTCTTTCATGAATAAATAAATAAAATCTTAAAAAACACACACACACACAACTGTGTTATCATCCATACAATAGAATAATTCTCAGCAATAAAATGGAAGATGCCTCAGTTACATGTAACAACATGGATGATCCCCAGTAACATTATATGAAGTCAAACCAGATACACAAAGCTACATGCTGTACAATTTTATTATACATTCGGGAAAAAGCAAAACTATATGTCAGAAAACAGGTATCCAGAATGGGGCAAGGGCCTCACTACAGAAGAGCAAAGGAGAATTGGAGGGATGGTGGAAATATTCTATTTCTTAATTGTTTTGTTGGTTACCTGGCTACACATTTGTCAAACTGCAGAACTGTGTGTTGAAAACAGATTTTTCTTTATATATAAATTATACTTTGATTTTTTTTTCAAATGCAAAAGGGTACAAATAAGAGTAGGTATGTCTCATACTTATTAAAGGATATTTCAAAGCCTGACCAATGTATATTTTGAGGTTTAGAAAACCCCAGACCAAAACACAAGAACAAAAGATGTTTATCACATGGTAGAAATTTCAGCACTAAGAACCACCGATTGATACCATCTTTATTATTTTTCAGCTCTCTAGCAAAGTTGGATATAATGATTTAAAATTAATTGTTTAAAAAGGTTGTTGAATTATTCCTGTTGACTAAATCTTCAGGAGTGGAACATGAAAATTTGTATTTTTTTTAATCTTCCTAGATCCTTCAGAGGCATGAATAGGGTGAAGTACATCTGTTTCCTCAAAGGACAATATCAGTGTTACACCATTTTTTGAAAAGCCCAAAAAATATAAAAATTAAACAGTGTATTGTCCAGTGTATATATAATAAAACTTTTTTTTTAAGAGCCAGGACATTATATATATGAAATTTAGTAGAAGTTTGTCAGTCCTAAGGAATAGGGGAAGAGATCATAGGTAGATACAAAGTTATTGGTA
Organism: Vulpes lagopus; assembly: GCF_018345385.1. Taxonomy (NCBI): domain Eukaryota; kingdom Metazoa; phylum Chordata; class Mammalia; order Carnivora; family Canidae; genus Vulpes; species Vulpes lagopus. Next base: position 33,563,853 of record NC_054842.1, on the reverse strand, counting down.
TCACACTAGTTCTTAAATTTGGTTATCTGTTCAAAAGTTAATTTTATTATTACACTTCATATATCTATTTTGAAGTACCAAATATTACTTTAAAACATCTTAAAGAACAGATAGAAGCACTTCTCTTTGCTACAAGTGGGTATTTTTGAAACACTTGAAACAAGTGTGTATTTTTGAAACACATGTCAAATCTTCTGTCCAAATATGAACATGATATTATCTGCACATTATCTAGCACTCTTAGGATAACATCCATATTTTTTTTTTTGTCATAGTGAAGTGACCTTGTTATTGTCCAAACAAGTGTTCTTCTGAAAGTGAAAGGAGTTACTCTTAATTATTCCAAGACTTACGCATAAAGCTGGATGTATAGTCACTCTCCTACAAGGAAGGCCCTCTGTGGTTTGGTTTCTGCTGATCTAGCCTCAGTATGCATTTAACTGTACTAGCCTTTTGAGTTTATTGGTGAAGCTTTTTTTGAAATTTCTATTCCTTCAGCCTACATTTTCCCTTTGTTGCCAGATTAAGTCTTACATCTTTCTTAATTTTTAATATACACTTTTGCTTCCCTAGGAAGTTTTCCCTAACCATTATCACTCCTTTCTAGCTAACACGGAGTCCTTCTTGCCCCTCAGCACCTGTATGTATTCTTAGTCAAACCAGTTATTAAATTGTTATAGTTGATACTTACTTATGTTCCTATTAGATTCATCTCTGAGATCCAGGGAATATATTTGTTTTAAGCTCCTATTCTAACAAATGGATACTGAGTAAACATCTACTTGAAAAATGGAGTTCATGTAGTGAACATTTGGTAACAATGTTATTTTTTCATATTACTATTTTAAATTGTACAGTTCTATCTCTGATTATTATATCTCTATAAAATTACCTTTATGTTTTCCCATCTTTTTGTTGTTACATGTTTTTGTTGTAGTAAAACTCATAATATGAGATCTACTCTCTTAACAAATTTTTAAGTGTATAATACAGAATTGTTAACTACAAGCACAATGTTGTACAGTAGATCTCTAGGTCATATTAATTTATAAGCTTTTTTCTATATTAATGTTCTTAGCCTGATGTCATTTGTTACAGTAATTTATCAATGAAACTTTTTAAATTTTATATATCTTGCTGCCTGGAATATAAATATTCTTTATATAATCAGAATTCTTAGTTGTTTTCTGTTGGTTTTTTTTTTCTTTGATGTCTTGCTTAGGAAGCCTTTCCGTACATTTCCAAGTCATTTAAATACTCACCATTTGTTTCACTTTGTGTATGTCTTTAAGTGACTATTCTTTGCTTGGAATTATGGATGTCCCCTACTTTCACCCTTTCATAAAGACCATAATTCTCTCTCCACTAAGTATTAGGTTATTGTTTCTTAATGAGTAAGAAATGGTTGAGATGCTATATATACGGTGTTTGGACAGCTGTTTGTATTATTGTAGCATTTCAAGGTCATTAGCAAAAATTATTCATTCAGTCTTTTAGGCAGATCACTGAGATAGAAAGTGGCAAGTTCTGGGATCCCTGGGTGGCGCAGCGGTTTGGCACCTGCCTTTGGCCCAGGGCACGATCCTGGAGACCCAGGATCGAATCCCACATCAGGCTCCCGGTGCATGGAGCCTGCTTCTCCCTCTGCCTGTGTCTCTGCCTCTCTCTCTCTCTCTCTCTCTCTCTGTGTGACTATCTCTCTGTGTGACTATTTTTTTTTTTAAATTAAAAAAAAAAAAAGAAAGTGGCAAGTTCTTTCTTGATGTTACAGCCTCCATTGTTTGGGGGAGAAAAGGCTAGTACACATGAACTGTTTAAAAGTAGGCCTGAAGTGGTATGATGTGAACTCCCTGTCCAGTGTGCTTTCCACTATATACAAAGCCCGCTTTTGGAGATCAGTATAAAGAGATATCACTAAAAAGACCTAATATTTCACACTGGACTTACTATTGACAAACTGCATTTTTCTTCATATTCTTGTTTTAAAAAAATGCTTGGAATTTCTGTGAAAACCTAACAGCAAAATTCTGGGCTGCAAAACTGCCAGGGGTTAATGTGCATTAGCCTGCTATGTAACGCATTCCTTGGGAAGTCTTTTAATTTTTTAGTTACAGAAATTAACTATATGAATTTTTTTACCTCCGTATTTTATCCTTCTAATGGATTTTTTATTTAATTTATAATATACAATGCTCACTGATAATACAACACATTGGATGATCCTTCATTCCCAAAGCATATGTAGAATTTAGGAATCTTTCCTCTTATTAAAGAGGTTACCTTATCCTTATGATTTGCCTTAAGGTTTGTGCTTTTCTTAGCATTTTCTCAAAAAAATATTACTACAATCTCTACTCTTTGCCATATTACCATTTTTTTAATTATTACACAGTAGAATTGACTTATTTTCCTTTTTAAAGATTTTTTTTTAATTTATTTATGATATACATAGAGGCAGAGACACAGGCAGAGGAATAAGCAGGCTCCATGCCGGGAGCCCGACACAGGACTCGATCCCAAGACTCCAGGATCGCGCCCTGGGCCAAAGGCCGGTGCCAAACTGCTGAGCCACCCAGGGATCCCCAACAATTAATCCAAATTGTTTGAATCAATAGTTGGTTTGTTTTTAAATTAATAGTTGGTTCAATTCTCCTCCATTGTGTAGATACACCTGTTTGTTTTATCCATTCGCCTATTGACAGGCATTTGGATTGTTTCCATCTTTTGGCTCTTACTACTAAAGCTGCTCTAAACATATGTGTACAGCTTTTTGTTTTAACAGAAGTTTTCGTTTCTCTAAAGTAAATACCCACAACTGCAATTGCAGGTATTAGAGTATAAGTGTATATTTAACTTAATTACCGAACCATTTTCCAGAGTGTCTGTATCATTCTTCATTCCTGCTAGCAGTTTGAGAATCCCAGTTGTTCCATATCCACATACTTGATATTATTAGTAGTTTTTATTTTAGCCAACTTAGTAGGTATGCAGTTGTATCTCATTGTGCTTTTAATGTACATTTCCTTGATGCAAATGGTGTTAAACATCTTTTCTTGTGCTCATTTGCCAGCCTTACATTCTTCTTGGTAATAATTAATATTACGTCATTAATTTGCATCTAAAGGCTTTTTTTAAAAAGGATATTGTCACTCATATTAACCTACTCTAAGCATGATAGGTCAATACTGGATGTGAGAAGCAGAATAGTATTAAGTTTAGTTCTTCTCTTTTGTCATATACTTAACCACTAAAAAATTGATCCTCCATTCCCTTAACATCTCTTGCAAACAGAAAAGTGAAAGAGCCCCAATTTATTCCACAGCTATTCTATAGATTTTTAGTATTTTAAATATATCCTATATATGTAGATGTATCTATACATGTATATATTACATATGTATAGTCATATTTCCTTATTCTATAGTCTTATTTCCTTAAAAAGTCAATTTTTCTAAACATAAGCATTCTAGGAGCTTATCATTTGGTCTTTATTTACATGTAATACTACAGTTCATCTTCAAGATGTGTGATATCATTAGCTAGAGGTTGAATGATTCTCATTAATTCAATCTGTTAATCAAAAATAGAGAGCTATGGTTCCTGTAAATAGGTAAAAGTAATTACTAAGGGAAAGACTAAAATTTTTTATGTTAAGATAATGATAACTGCTATAATTAGATTAATCTCAATACCTTAGTGGCTTAACACAATAGAAATTTATTTCTCACCCCCATGACTATAAAGTGCAGTTAAGAGAAGTGGAGTGTCACTGCACCACCCAATCATTCAAGAAACCAAGGCTTCCTGGGTTATTGATATCCTGCAGGCAGGTAGGAGAGTAGAAGATAGAAAAGGCATTCCTGCTTCCTAACTACTTTGCCCAGAAATGTGCAGTACACATTACCGTTGTCCTCCCAGGAATAGTGATAGCTCATGGAAACAGGAGGACAGAGGAGTAGGGTCAGAAGAAATTCTTTGTCATCAGCCCAGTACTTGTTATGTTATTTGAAGGTCCTCTCTGGTTTCAGAGTGTTAATCAAGGAAAGGCAGAAGAACTGTGGTCCCCTTCAGTTAAAACAATCTCTTTTACCTTTTTCAGTTTTTTATTGTTTGTCCTTGTTTTATCTGTCTGTACTACAGAAAGATGAAGTTGCTGATAAATGACTTCTGTACAAGTTGGGGTAACATCACTTATTATGGAGGATAAAATATCAGTATGACTGATGTAAAGCCCAGAAGGAAGTGTTCTAAATTTTCTTTTGAAATGTGGTCAGCTGTATTGTTATATAATTATACTAATGAGAAGGCAGAATTCTTCCTAGTCAATGAAAGTAAACTTTTTATTTTAAAATAATGCGGTGGATCCCTTAAAGTGAATTCATGATGAATGTCAATATATGACAGGTTAAAATGGGGATGCTCTATTTGAAATATGTATTGGAGTGACCAAGTGTCTCCTCCCATCATAACCATGGCCTCCAAGAAACTTCTGCAAAACTTTGGAACAGTTTGAATAACTTCCTAGTATATAGGCCAACAGAAATGTATTAGGAAAGGACATTATATTTGTGATGATTAGGAGAAATGGTAACTAAAATTAAACAATTCTTCAACATTACTTTTTTTATATCCTAATTTTCCATTGATAATGTTAATTTGTATATTACTTTTCTAGTAATCTAACAATTCAGGTTGTTTCAAAGTATAGAGAAATTTTAATACTCTCTTTTCCTTCCATACAAATCACTTTACCTCATATCTACTAAATTAGAGGTTATCAAAAAATGTCTCAGGATTAGTACATGTACTATATTAAGCATCTTCTAAGTATAGTAAGGTGATTTCTTCAGCATTAAAATTTATAACTTGACAATGTTTCAGTAGTCTTGTTTCTGGCATTCTGACATGAGTCAGTAATTTAATTATTATGTTTGTAAAACCCTGACATCATCTCACTGGTGTTGCATCAAAAGCAGCACTACTCATCCCTCTAATGATTTATTTTTAGTGCTGAGGAGGAGCATTGGAGATATCTTTTGTTTATGTGATCTAAAACCTAAACATTTTTAAGTAAAATTCTAGAATTCTAGCTACTAGAATTCTAACTACTTCTTTCTGCATTTACTGATTTTTCTTTTGATTTATTATCTATATATATTTTTATCTACATACTTATTTTTCTATATATTTTTCATTTTCTACATATATTCTTATGGTTTTTAGTTTATCAAGTGGGGAAGATAATGGAGATACTATAATAATGTAATTATTATTCTTTATTGCAATAAAGATAAACCATGTATTCAAACAAAAATGTAGTAAAGGGTCTATCCAAAATGAAATTCTCCTATAGTTAAAATTCTTAATCAGTTTTGTTTTCCTGAATTCTGTTGTCTCTGAAAAATAGGGACAAATTTTCACAAAATGAGAATTCATTGCCAATAAAAAATGAAAAAATGCCCATCTCCATTAGTAACAGATAGAAGTTAGTATAGGTTAATACTACATTAAAATAGTATTCTTGGGGGTCCCTGGGTGGATCAGATGGTTAAGCGTCTGCCTTTGGCTCAGGTTATGATATCAGGGTCCTGGGATCAAGCCCCACATCCGGGCTCCCAGATCACCCGGGAAGTTGCTTCTCCCTCTGCCTCTCCAGCTGCTCATTCTCTCTTTCTCTCTCTCAAATGAATAAATAAAATCTTAAATAAAATAATACTCTTGGTACTACCAAAAAATTAAACATACACATACTACATATAATCCAGCAATCCTTTTCCTAGAGCAGTGGTCCTTATAGTTTGAAGAGCCCTGGTGATTTCCAGGGCACATCTATGAGGTCAGACTGTTTTGTTTTGTTTTTTAATAATTTTTTTTAAGATTTTATTTATTCATGAGAGACAGAGGCAGAGCCACAGGCAGAGGGTGAAGCAGGCTGCATGCAAAGAGCCCGACATAGGACTCAATCCCAGATCCTGGGATCATGCCCTGAGCCAAAGGTGGACACTCAACCACTGAGCCACCCAGGTGTCCCAGACTGTTTTCATAATAAGAGGAAGATGTTATTTGCTTTCTTCATTTGTTCTCTCACAACTGTACATTGGAATATTGGTGTCATGTCAAAGAATAGCCACATTTACCTGCAAAGACCACTAAAAATATACCTTCTTTTTCCAACTGACTAGTGACACTGGATTTCTTCATATACTTCAATCGAAACAGCATATTTTAATAAAATGCAGAAACACATCGAAACTGTTTTCTATTAAACCAGACAGAGATTTGTAAAAATGTAAAACAGTGTAATTCTTCCCACTAAATATTTTCATTTTAGAAGTTTAGTTCTTCAGAAGTACATTTTTTGTTAAAATTATTTTAATTTTAAAATGAACAAATATTTGTAACATTTATTATTTTTAATTTCTTACATGATAAATCTGTTAAATAACCCATACAAAAAAAAGCAATTTAGTTTTTTTTTAGAGTAATCTTTTAGAATTTTTTTTAAGATTTTATTTATTCATGAAAGACAGGCAGAGAAATAGACAGAAGGAGAAGCAGGCTCCCTGCAGGAAGCCCCATTCAGGACTCGATCCCAGGGATCACACCCTGAGCTGAAGGCTGATGCTCAACCACTGAGCCACCCTTTAGTCATTTTTAAGAGTGTAAAGAGGTCCTGAGAACTAAAAACTTCAAGAACCTCTGAGCTAGACAGGTGCATGCATGAACACCAGGAGACATGTGTAAGAAAGTTCATAGCAGCATTCTTCATAATGGCCTAAAATCAGAAGCATTGTAAAAGCTCAATGATAGAATGAATAAATACGATATTCTAAATATGATACAAGACCAAAAAATAATGAACCATGGCTACATGCAACAATATATATAAATCTTAACTATAAATGTTAAAATGAAAAAAGTCAGATTCAAAGTAATTCATATTGCATGATTTCATTTATATAATGTTCACAAATAGGTGTTAATAAACTCAGTATTTAGAAATGCAGACTTAGGTAGTTAAAATGTACTGACTGCCTGATTAGTCAAAATGGCTATTACCTTTAAAGAGACGAGAAGACATTATATTGGAAGAAGGTGCTAGCAATGTTCTATTTCTTGACTTGGGTAGTGTTCATGAAGGTATTTTTCTCTTATGCACATTTCTGTATACATGTTCTATTCATAGTAGAAATATTTTAAAACAAAATAATCATTTATTATAAAATCTGGATAAAAATTTCTTCAATCTCCCTTTTAAAAATCTGAGCAAATACAACAGATTTTTGTTTAAAGCATAGTGTTATTTGGGTCCATATTTATTGACATACATTATATTTTTATTCTCTAGACTGATATGTTGGTTTGTCTTTTTTTACCTAAATATTATTTTACACATTTTAACTTTCTACAAAAATTTGGACTTGAAAACTTATTATAAGAAAAAACTATGATAAACATTGTTCTCTTAATACTGTACAAACATAAATTATGTCTCATTTGTTTGAATTTTTTTATTTGATACAGATAGTCGTACAGGCACTGCAGTGTTCCCATTACTCGATTCTTTGGCAGTTGGTGAAAATTACTGATGGTTCTCCTTCCAAAGTAAGTAAGAGTTTCTGAAGGCAGAAGGGTTATTATTATTACTAAAATAAAATACCTTGCTTAAATAATTACTTATTAATTTATTCTTACCAGTTACAATAAATTATAATTTTTAATGAAGTATATAATAATTATTATCAATTCTTGCTTTATCCTATGAGTAAGTATATTTTACCTCTTTGAAAGATAACCAGTTCTTCAAGCAATAGATGCAGAACTGTATAGATACACAAATTTAAAAGTCTTACCAGAAATCACTATAGTAGAAACCACAAGAGCTCTGATAGGTGACATGCTATTAAAAAGAATAATATTGAAGGTAATGCTATGTAAGTCTTAGTTTTGGAATTATAGCACCTTGGGGTCCAAACTAAACACTCTTGTTAAAAAAAAAATTATCTAGTAATTTTTTTTTTTCATTTTAATCTAGCCATGACCATTCAAAACAAAAAGGAAAATACGAGTTAGATTAAATTAAACTAGGATCCAAGAGAGTCAAACAGAGCCTAAAGCCTACTAAACTTGAGGACATTTTGTAATGTAGACAAATCCCAAGGCCCTCCGGCGTAGACTATCTACTAAGTAGCACATCTCCCCTGATCAAGTTGGGATTCTTAAGAGTTACTTCCAGCACAAGGGTAAATTAGAAATAAACCCATACCAGCTCCATTCATGGGGGAATATAGGGAAAATAGCCTGTCTTAAAATTTGTCATTGAATAAAAGGGAGAAAGTAGGTCTTTCATTGAAAGTTTATAACCATGAATGAGCTTTCATGTAGATTTCCACCCTAAATTCATACTACTTTAGTGGTCCATTAAAAAATTTTAAAAGTTAAGATTTTGATTTAAAATATTCTGTGTTGGTGATTATCTCCAGGCACCTAACACAATCAAGTGTAAATCCTTTCTAAAGGAACTTGCCTCAAAGAGGCAGATAAAATTTTAAGAAAAATTAGCTCCTGGTAAAGATTACACAACTCAGAAGAAAAGAAACCATGAACAGAACCATGAAGAGAATCAGACCAAAAAAATGCTATTTATACATTGAAATTATCTGATACAAATATAAAATAAATATATTGCAGTTTTGCGAGAGAGGCTTTAACATATGTTTGTAAAGAGCAAACACTTGATAAAGAACCAAGTCAAAATACCACAATGTTTACATATCCTCATCTTAACAAAACAGAAGATATTCAACCAGTAGATTAATGATACATTATAGAACCAACAGCATGATATACAGCATTCCTTTTTTCCTAATTAATAACTTGAAGATTTCTCTGCCTTTAGAAAGAAATTGGGGTTTTTATTTATTCTCAATTAGAGCAAGAATAATTGGTTAGCATCGTGTTTTTTATATTTTATTGACAGTTTTAGTCTTGAAAAGCAGAAATCAAAATTAACCTTATATTAGTAACAAAAGTCACTTTAAAGTAAATAATGCTTTCATGTTTTTGAAATGTTCCTTAATATGACAAAGGAGATTGAATATAAATAAGTTAAAATTTGATAGCAAGAGTTTATATGTTGCAAACAGAGTTACTTTTGTTTTGATGTTTTCATCTAGTTGATTTTGGTATTCCATTTTTTAACCTGTTACCGTAAAATTATTTTGAAATTCCTTAGCTTTCTGTTTAATTTTGGTCTGACTCATTCTTCTAATAAAAGATATCTTCATTTTTTATCATTTGTCATAATACAGATTTCGTAATTGTCATTGTCACAGTGGCAGTGCAGCTTTTGTGGTCGTCACTGATTTTCTTTATGCCAGAAAATGCTGCAGCATCTTTTAGGTGCATTATTATTCAGTTGATTTCTGTTTATAGTTTTGCGTGTATACATACTGTATGTGAAATTCTCCTTACTAAAATGTTTCTCAGATTATTTCTTCTCATTTTGAAGTTATTGGTAATTTTTTTAACCCAAGTATATTCAATAATCATTGAGTGTTGGTTATATCTATCATTTAAAAGTTATTCTCTAAGTGATAATCTTGAAAAGAATGAATTTTCAAGACACAAGCAAACTTTAAAAATTAATCTCTCATTGCTAAGATTTATCCTTTTAAAACAATTATTATAAAAAATTTTAAAAAATTTAAAAAGCAATTATTGTAATGACTCGTATGTAATAATCACTAGATCAGTAATTGCCAGTTTTCTAATCCCATGTAATGTAGGATATCTTTGAAAATTTAAGATCCACATAAATAAGCTTTGTATGTGTTTAATCTCTATTATTAATATCCCATCTGATAAGATATCAACTCCCTAACTATAGTTTCAACCACGTCATTAGCTTGTTGTACAAATAACCTTGAGGCAAGCCACTTGATAGAACAGATAATGTATGTCAAAGCATTTTATCTATTGTGAAATGCTTTCCAGATATTAGTAACAACTAAAATAATCACTTATCATTGTCAGATTACTTATTTGTAAAATTAAAAATTGTACTTGGCCAGTCAACTCTAGCTCTAAAATTCTTCAGTTTTCTAAGGTTAATTAATAACTGCTTTACCTGTAGATGTCTGAGTAGGTATACAAGAATCTTAATAGTGGTTAACTCTGAGAAAGAGAAATTCTTTGGGGTCAAGCATAAGAAGGAGAGAAACTTATTTTTGCTTTATAGCTTTTGTTACTGTCTGAGGGATTTTTTTTGTTGATGACTATATCTAACAGTGTTAATTTTATCACAAAAACTTTCAAAAGCTGCTACTACAAAAACATCCTGATTATCTCATCCTAATCTTAGATTTTGATTTATCACATATAGCTCAGAGTTGTTGAGCTTGGATAAATACTAGAAAAATGCCTAGTGTGTCCTGTATCTTATTTGCTGTAGCAATATTATTCTGTTGTTCATAAGTGTGATATTAAAGCTATAAGGAAATTTGCAAGTGATCTGATGAGACCTGCTTGTTTTAGGTAAGACCTAGAAAGGGACATTGTTATTATTTTTACCTTGTTGATATTTTACATTTTGTAAGTCACTTGAATTAAGTGCTTTAACTTAATTAAATATTCCTAATAATTCTATAAAATAGATGTTATGATAATCCCACTGTACAAATAAGGAACTTGATACTTAGAAACATTGGGACTTGATTAAGATCTGAAACTTAGAGCACAAGTCTTTTGAATCTCAATCTAGAAGTTTTTCTGTTGGCACTTATTAAATTCTTCATTCCTCTTAAAACAACTAGTTCTAAAAGGTTTTGTTTTTTATAAATAAATTTTCTAAGGGCACATTGGTTGACTCCTTTCTGAACACAAGCTAACAATGTTAATCAGTTGGGTACCAAAAAGTTAGGTAAGTTATGTCATATAGTCAGGGTTTTTCATCATTCAGTATCCCCAGTAGGATATATTTAATGAGAAGTTGCTGTGATTTTAAATGCCTCAGTTTGTGATGCCAGTGGATTACAATTGAAGTATACAAAGGACTTTGGTAATGCAATCTATCCTTTTTCCTTGTTCCCTTTCAGGGAACACCCTGAAACTTAAATTTGATACTGTAGCCCCTTGGGGTCTATGTATTTAAAATGTGTAATGATCACTTAGAGACAACTTGAAAGTGTTCTTATTTGAATTATTTTCAGTTTTTATTGTTGAGCAATTATTATGTTAATGTGAAATGAACCAATTTGCTAGCGAGCTGAACTAGCCGGCTAACCAGTTTTTCGCTACTCACTTTTATAGAAATTCCTTTAAATCTCTGAGGAAGTCATGTGTTTGATTAATCAATTATGCTTATTAGTTTGGGATGTAAAATATAAAGTAGAATGGTTTTCATAAATTCAGGCTCTCTTACTTGACTATTTGTTCATTGTAAAAAATATATAAATAAAATTTCTGAATCTTACCACTTATGGATAACCACTGTTAATATTTTGGTGTATTTTCTTTCAATACTTCTCACATATTTCAACCTTATTGAGATCATAATGTATTTACAGTTTACAAAGTTTTGTGTCTCCTCTTCAATCAGCATTTCCTTTAGCTACTAAGAAGTGTTTGTAGATAATATTTTAATGTATGGATGATAGTCCATAATTTATTTTACCACTCTTACCTCTTGGATTTTTAGGTTGTTTAAGCATGTTAATAAAATTGATGATGCCATGATGGGCATTCTGATGCAAAAGTTTGTTCTGTGTTTTACACTGTTTCATCTTGTATTATATTCTTAGAAATGGAACTGTTGGGTCAGAGATGGTACATACTTTTAGTCTTGATATATATTGCCACATTGCTTTTTAGAGAATACTTTCTAAAATTTATTTTTTTCTCTATTTATGACAAAAAATATATCATTCAGAAAATTATGAATGATAGTTATATTTGAAGTTTAAATTCAAGTTATAATTTAACACAACAGTGAACACTTTCATAAAATAAAGTATATGAGAAGACTATATATCAAGAACAGGATTAGATCTTTATTTGAATTGGAAGTGCATTGGGTTTTACCAATGGGTATTTCCTCTGTTCCCCTAATTTCCAGAGTTGAAGCTCTTTGGCAGTCACACAGGTCATGCTCAGTATACTTTGCTCCGGTGCCCCCTAGTGCTGGTCCTGTAGAAGCAGCCTTCAGTTTCTCTTCTCTAACAGAAAACATCCTTCTTCCTTCAGCTCCTTCTGGACATATACAAAGACATGTAAAGAGCCAGGTAAATAAGAGTTAGGGCTAATATAATGCCCCTGTTGCCTTTTTTGGCCTGGGGATGTAGAATTTATCCTCAATATTTTTTTTTCCTCCTAGGAGGAGCTGTCCTACTCTCTATAATCTTAAATTTGTAGCTCTCAGCCTTACCCTGCATGTTCCTATTATAGACAGCAGTAGGGAGGGCCTGGGGAAAACATCCCTGCCTTCTGGGCCCTGGCCCTGTTCCTTGTCTTTTAAATAAAAGAAAGTCAACATCCCTCAGGTAGCTGCAAGTGAATTTATTATTGAAGTATTTAGCTGCAAAATTTATTCCTCCATTACCCTTTGACTTAAGGGTCTCAATTCCAACTTGTTTACCTCCAAACAGACTGAGGAAGGGAAGGGTTAGGATGAAGATGGGACTGGTGGTGGCCAACCCAGTGAGGAGACATGTTTAACCTTGCTGTTCTTCATGAAATATACATTTTTTACAAGTGTATTAAAAATAGGCTCAAATATGTAAAAATCTACAGGCTGCTTTCTACCTTTCTTTTCTCTTCCCTTCCCAGTCCTTTAGAATAAATAAAAAAGAAAGATAGCTCACCTGGGACCTACCCCAAATTTCCTGTAAGAACAAAATACAGATAGCACCTCACTCTTTGCAGAATTAACTACTTTGTTGGGGGAGGGGAATGGGGCCAATAGTGAAAAGTCATAGCTTTTCCTCTAGGAACAAATTTTTAGTAGTGTGTAACCATTTTACTTCATTCTTTTTTTCTTGAATGTTTCCCCCCTACCTTTTATTTTATGAGAATTCTATCCTTAGTAACTATCTAGTTAATTTAAAGCCTTTCCTTTTGATTGTTCCATGACTTCAGAGTCATTCAAGAGTCCTATCTCAAGTGTTGATTGGCTGGTCTAGGAGAGTTTAAGGAGAAAGATCCAGATCTTGATTAATAGCCATTTTCTTATTCAGCTCTCAGAATGTTCTTTAAAAAAAAAAAATCTGAAATACTGAAGTAGGTTCATACCAAAATCTGAATTTCTCCAGAATTTTATCTAACATTCTAAAAGCCTCTGAAAACCAGAAGTAAATATGTTCAATTATAAAAGAACCTACAAGTTATGAGTCTAGCATTCCATTAATAATTATATGCTGTTTGCAACCCTATTCCTGGGGCCCCGTTCTTAAAAATTGCTGTCTGTTAAGGAAAGACAGTATAAGGCTTCCTCAGTTTTACTAGCCTATTCCGTAAGGTGCTGTTTTTACTTATACAGGGACAGTGGTCTTTAAAGTACCTATTTTATAGGTGCAGATTTTATAAATACTGAAACTCCTTAACATATTTAATACCTTATGATATAAGAAATAAGCCAGGACTGAGAAGATCTATCCAAGTAACAATTATTATAATGTGAAAGTATGTTTAAACTGAGTTTTTCAGAGATCTAAAGCAATATTTAGAATATTTAAACAAAACAGAACACTTCCCACTTTCTAGTACAGAGATTGGGATTTGCCTCACCAGAATTAATGATAAAAGTGTACTTTCCTGTCTGTCCATTTATTTGAATAGAAAGGAAATGGGTGTTTCATATTCTACTTAATACCTCTGATAACATAATGCATACCTTCCTACAGTAGGTTTTTTGTTTTAAAATGTAATTTTTTTCCAGCAGCCATTCTAAAGTTACCAGGTATTTGTTAAAGGACTTCTTGTTACAGACCCAATTTATATATATAAGAAACTCCTAGCTTATAAGTAGGGTTTATTTCCAGCATTTTTGTGTTAGATCATGATCTTTGGAGTTAAATCTAAGTTCAAATTTTGGTGCCATTTCTTACCACCTGTGGCAAAGAAGCAAGTTACTTCCCTCTTTGAACTTCAGTTTCCTATTGTGTATGTGATGTTCACTGTGGGATAGGGTTTTGGGGAAGATTGAATTGAAGGAAATGTTTTAGCAAGCAACAACTGTTGTTTTGATGGCATTAAATTGCAGTCCTAGCCTATGCCTTCCTAATCTCCCCTTTCAAAATCAAGAATTGATACGAAACGAACTGTTCTCTAAGGCTGTGGGAGTATGTAAACATGCTTAGTAGCTAGTGTAGGTTTGAGAAAGAACATGGTAGATTTTTGTTCTTCACCTGTATCTTGGAATACTTTGGAAATTCAAGTCTCTCACTTTGGTCCTAGCAGCCACTATTTTTCCCCTGCTCCTTTCACTCCTTAAGCTTCTTTCATCTTTGTACACTACAGGAAATAAGTCAGATATTTTGGAACTACAGTAGGCAGCTGAAGGAATCCTGGATCATAAGTAGATTAGTTTGAGGCAAAGTCAGAAGATGGGGATTCAAATTACCAAGAACAGCAACACTGAAAACTAGGTATTACAACTAGGGTCCAAATATTCAATAGTTACTTTAATGTATACTGACAAAAGTGGCACACCCTCTCCCCCACCCTAAAGAGAAGCTAGTAGCAGCTATTCATTGAAGAAAGCAATTTTAAAAATATTATATAGGGTTTACTTCTCCACAGTGGTGATGGTTTTTACATCTTTTGCTCACTGATGTGTCCCAAGTGAATGAATTTAGTTCCATTTGTTTTTATCATGTTTAATGTGGATAATGACTTAATTGGGCTGAAAAATAATATAATGAGCCTCATTATGTGTTAGTAATGGCACTAAGTACAAGTAAACATAACACAGTTTATGTTCCAAAGAGCTTTATAGCCCAGTATAGACTGGGCACACTACAGCCCATGGACCCATACCCTGACCTTTGTTTTTATAATAAAGTTTTAATGGAACACAGCCATGCTCGTTCATTCATGTACTGTCTAGGGCTGCTTTTCTTACAGTAGCAAAATAGTTGGGACGGAGACTATACGACCCATGAAACCTAAAATACTACAATCTGACTGACGCTTTACACCAAAAGTTTGCCAGTCCCTGACCTCACAAAGTAACCCCTTGCTCTTGTTTACCAGACTTTGTCAATAATCCTGTTTTTCTATTCTGGGTAAGTAGTTTTGAGCCCCTTCTTTATCATGAAAATTGATCACTAAATTCTTCACAGGCTTTATTTTCGTATTCTAACATCTTTGACCTGGTCTTGGTCCTCATTTTACAACTTCTCTGTTCTTTTGCTGCCCATTCTAAAAATATGTATTTGTTATATATTGATAGTGTTGAACTGGTTTTGTGTATGTAATACTAGTTCTTCGGTGGCTTCAGTTTTCTGGCTGTAATTATCTTAATGGTATTTCATATCTATAGATAAGTAGACAACTAAATTAGGTTTTTCTCTAGACACACAAAATTGTGATACATAATGAAAATGTACAAAGATGAAGGAAGCTAAAGAAGTCAGTACAGAAGAAAAATAGTGACCAAATTGAGAAACTTGACTTCCTTCATTATTATTCCAAAATACAGACGGAGGACAAAATCTGCTATACTGTAGGACAAAATCTGCTATACTGTATCCCAGACTTACACTAGATACATGTTTGTGTGTGTATAGGACCTAAACTCTGACCTTTCTTCACTGATTGTAGTCATATTGAGATACTTGGTTCTTAAGGAACAGTCTACATTTAAGATCTATTTTTCTAGGATGTGAGAGCCTTTGTGCCTTTGAGAAAACTCCTTTCTTATATGCGTTATATGATAAATTCACTGCCTTAATTATGCCAGCCTTATTCAGGGTTTTTCATTGTTGAGATTTTGCCAGCCAAAGTGTAAAAACATCTTAATTACTTGAAATTCTTGGTTTCAAAAAATCTACCAGGAAGAAAAACAAAAACAAAAAACTTGGGCCCAGCTAGTGAGACAACTTCCAAAATGGATAAAAAAGAATGTAGCCCCAAGATATTAAAACTTAAATCTCAGGATAATCTTATCACCTAAACCATTCAAATTCTTTCCACAGCTACTTGGGAAAAGTGTCCTGATGCCAAGCTACTTTTTGAAAATAAAAGAAAACACTGGTTCCATTTAGGAAAAAGCATTTGAAAACAAGTACTATATAGTTAGTTCATATTATAGCTTATACTGTACTGAGATTACTCTTCTTTTCACTCTCTGCCTTTAGTTCTCACCTCTATAATTTAGGTACTCTGGCTAGAAAGGGGATTTTATAAGTAAAGTAAGTGTTCAAAGTTGTAAAGGTACTCCCTAAACATTCTAGTTTCTTAAAATTACAGTCTGGATAACTAGCATATCTTGCTCTTGGGTTGTTGTTTTTCAGTGTCCTCTGAGTTGACCATCTTTTTTGTTTATATATAAATATATTTGAGTATTTTGAGTTTCAATTTTCTTATCTCCATAATGTCTTTTTCCTCAACATATTAATTTACCCACTTAATAGAAAAAAGTCATTATAGTACAATGGTTAAGAGCACAGAATGGAGGCAAACTGCTTTGGTCTTTGGGACTGCATTTAACATCTCTGTGCCTCTTTGTATGTAAAATGGGAGAGTGATGATAATATCAATATCCATCACAGTTTGGAGGATTAGTTGAGTTAATTCACAAAAAGCTTAGAGTAGTGCCTGGTACATAGTGTGTGTCAGTAAATGTTAACTTTACTATTATTGAATTCTAGCCCAGAAAAAAATACTACATATAAAAATGTTCCTGTTTATTCAGTGTAAGTTAAGCATGTTTAGTTTTTCTCATAATGACTTTACAGCTATTACAGCAGGAGAAAAGGTATTTCATTCCAGAATATATGGACTGTAACAAGTTTCCTCAAACTTTAAAACAGCAGGGCACCTGGGTGTCTCAACCACGGTGGCTCAGTGGTTGAGCATCTGCCTTTGGCTCAGGGTGTGATCCTTGGGTCCTGAGATTGAGTCCCACATCAGGCTTCCCTGCAGGGAGCCTACTTCTCCTTCTGCCTGTATCTCTGCCTCTCTCTGTGTGTCTCTCATGAATAAATAAAATCTTTCCCCCCCAAAAAATTGTTTTTAACAGCCAACAGTTTATTTTAAAAGGAGTTCAAGTAAATGTGCTAATTTTTGTGGTTTAAGCTCTCATTATTGGCCCTATTAAGCATCTTCTTATATTTTTTTCTTACTTTTTCTTACCCTTTTGAATATCATATATTCTTGCTTTTCAAAGGCTTTTAGAATAAAGCCAACTCTGAAACTTACCTTAATGCTGGAATTTTAAAATCGTAGACTCTGAACCTCTTAAAATTTTGGTTTAACATCCTGAAAATTTCTAACGATTTTTACTACCATGTATCCCAGTAGTGGCTGTTAACTTGAGCACAATCACAGTCTTGGGAATCATAATTCCAACTATTTAAATCAAATGAAATATAGTAAGATGCCTGCATAATGAAGTGGGAAATTGTACAGTGAATAAAAAGCACTATATTCTGAAATCCACAAGAACCTAAATTCTACTCTCAGCTGTTTAAAGGGATTTACCATATGAAGATCAGTTAAAATATACAGTTTCTCTTTCCATTTACCTAAACCTATTGTTACTTGTATTTCTTTTAATGGAATCTGACTACAATTAACTTTCTTGAGCACTCAAATAATATTTAGGTTGCATCCAGTCTAGTGCAAACTTTACAGCTAAAGGCTTTTAGCTTCTAATTCTTGGTTCCTTCTCATTCATTTCTTCTTTAAATACTTCTGATTAGTTTTGGTAGGTTGCTTACTTATTTGCAATGTTAAGTATACAACTTTTCAAATGAATTGGCAAGTTGTCATTTTGTGTAAGACATACCTGCTTTATGATTGACCTTTAAAGGAATACTTGCCTCCAACTCCAAAGATAGCTCCCTAGACAGCTTCTTTGCATACTAACCAAAAAATTTAAGGAAATAAAAGCATTACTACCTCCTAGCATCATTTTTTAGAACTCTGTTCATAGTTTGGAAAAACAAACACATTACACATTTAACCCTAGGATTGTAGTATCATCTATATTATGTATACTTAATATTTCATTCAGTAAATATTTATTAAACACCTACCATGTGCCAAGCACTATTCTAGGTACTAGCAAGGGAACAGTGAACATTCCTCCTTTGAATACTAGGAGGTTTAACCAGTTAGCACCTATCTGTTCTCATTGGAATGCCTAGGAGTCAATTCAACAGAATCACAGAATGCCATAGAACCTCATCATTCAGATTCAGTTATAGTTTTTTTGACTCTATAATCCTGAGACGTAAGTTTTCTAAGGTCACGTAACTAGTCAGTAGCCTGGCTTGCTTTTTGTTTTTCTTTCAGTTATTCAGCAAATTCTCAAATTTTTTTTCTATTGAAAAGATTAAAAAAAATCCTCCATTAATCTCAAAAGACCCTTCTAGCAGCCATCTTTTTTTTTTTTTTTTTTTTGGCTCTTGACCAACTTTTTTATAAGAGTTTGACTTCTTTTTCTTTCAACCCACTGCAATCTGACTTCAGCCCTTTTAATTCCACTGAAAGTGTTCTCTTCAAGGTCACTCACAACCTTATCATTGCTGATATGAGATACTTTCTAATCCTTAGCTTGTCTTTTCTTTGTGGCATTTAAATTACTACATCCATTTTTTAATTTTTTTCTTAACATTTTTTAATGTTTTCTTTGCAGAAGATGCCATATTCTTCTGGTTTTTATTCCTACTCAGACCATTTCTTACATTTCTTCACATGCTCTTCTTTCTCAGTCATGTTATATATTTTTGTTCCCCAAGATACTTTTGTCCACCTTCTCTACATAATCTCTTTGAGTAATCTGGTGTACTTCCATTGCTTCTGTTGCCATCTAAATGCCGAGGACTCTCAGATATTAATTCTTGCTTAATAAATTCTTTCCCATGGGCTTTGAACTCCTGTAGTGAACTTCCTACTACATATCTCCAGTAGGATATTTTTCAGGAATCTCAGATCATCATCTCCAAATTGAACTGTTAGGTCAGTGTTTTTTTGTGTGTTAACTATTTCGGTGATTTACCCATCATCCACCTAATAGGTAACTACCTAGAACTTTAGGATTAATCAATGCCCCCCATTCTGATTAGTGCATAAGTTCTATGCTGCTGTTTTAATTTCTCCTCAAACTGTTTCACATCTTTACTGCCAACATTTTATTTTCAGGCCTTTATTCTAAATTATTCCTATGACTTTTGTTAATATGTAAGGAAACATAGAATAGGGATTAAAGAGCATGGATTTTAGACAGAAGAGTCAGATAACCCCATATTTGGATCCTTACTCTGTCACTTAGAATCTGTGGGTGTTCTGAAGTTCAGTTGCCTCATCTGAATAGTAGCACTTCATACAGTGATTGTGAGATTTAAATTTATGGCCCATAGAACACAGTACCTGGTACATAATAAGCATTCAGCAGAAGATTGTATTTACCATTAAGTAGCCTCCCTGTTCCACATCATTCTCCATTCTGCTTAGAATATGATTCTTTAAAACAAAATTCTAGCAATCTCCTGATAAGAATTCTTTTATAGTAGTTCTTTATTGCCATTAGGATAATACCCAGATGACTTAACAAGGGTTTTTAAATGATCTTCTATTTAAATGGAAATGGATCCTGTTTTCCTCTTCAGCTTTCTCTTTTGCTCTCTCCTCCCTATTTGTGCCCTAGTTGCAATAAATTAACAGCCTCTCAAAAGTGTGTTCAGGCTTCTGAACGTTTTGTGCCGTCAGATACCTTTTTCTATAGCTAGATAAGTTTTAGTTGTTCAAAACTCAGCTTACATGTTACCATCTTTGGGAACCCTTCTGTGACTACTTTTAACTCTGGATTAGGCTTTCCAACATAGTACTCCTTATATCCTATTGCAGCTGCCTGTTCTCTTGTCTGTTTCCCCTAATGTATAATGAATCTTTGAAATTAGAGAAGGTCAAAGAATGTTGAGTTTTGGTTGTTGGATGTTCATCTGCAGGAACAATAAAGGTTTTAAAGACAGTGTTCTTTTTACTGTTCTGCAAAAAATGAGCTTATTCTTCCAAATACTACACTCATTTTAGCAAGAGGAAATAAATGTGTGTAATTTTTTAAGTATCTTTATTTGGGATGTGAAGATCCCAAAAGGGAGTGAGTTCTGCCATCTGTTTAAAAAAAAAAAAAAGTAGCTTCAAGAACTTTAGTTTAATAGAGTACTCTTTAAAAGTGATTTCTATATCATCCGCCTTTCCTAATTTAATAACTCTTCATTACTATTTTAAATATCTATGTCATTCTGAATTATCTTCATGTGTCTTCCTCATTAGTACAAATATGAGCTCTGACATCAGACAGTGTGGTTTCAAACCCTTGCTAATAATGACTACTTCTAATCAATACAAATACTAAATTATGTAACAGTAAGCCCTTCAAACCAGTGCCCGACACATTTAGGTGCTTGATAAATTTAAATTTCCTTTTATACTTTTCAAATTTTCACATTGAATGTTATATGGCCATCTAATTAAATTCTATTCACTCATTCAATTTTAAATTAGAGCCCATCCTATTATAAAGGTCCCTCCATCTCAGCTCTCTTTGCTACAGTTAATACCAAAAAATTTTGAATACTTAATTACTCTCTGATTGGTCTAATACCCTGATAGGATGTTAACTCTTTGAAGGCATGGGCAGTCTTAAAATTATTTTTCTCCCATTGGTATTTTGCAGAGTGCTAAGAATATGGGAGAAACTCAATATATATTTGTTGCTTAATTGATTTTTTTCAGTGTGCTGCTGTGCTTCCTCACCATACTACCAACTAACATGTATTTAGGAAGACTAATAATTTTAGTATCAACCCAAGTAAACCATACTTAAAAAGGAAAATATGTTGGGAGAAATTATACTGAGCGTTCCTAAGCAAAATAGAATTGAGTGTTTGGGATTATCAGTTTTGCTGCCCCTTCCATTAGGATAACTAGGAAATAACTATTTAATTTGGTTCCCAACAACAAATTTGGTTTTATGAATTTCCTTAACAATAAACCAATTGGCTACTTTCCATTTATTATTTCTTCTGGATCATTTTTCTAGGAGATTGTAATTCATGTTTACAAATTTGAATGTGTCTTACAGGAGGATTTGTTGGTATTGAGGAAAACAGTGAAATCCTTTTTGGCTGTTTGCCAACAGTGCCTATCTAATGTTAATACTCCAGTGAAGGAACAGGTAAGAAATTATCAGTTAAGAGCTCTCAATAAAAAACAAATATACTGAATAATAATAATAAGATGTAATTTTTAATGGCAGTTCTTAGTGTACGAATCTGTCCCTAACATTTATGGAATCTGGAAAAGAGTATAGATGAATGAATATTTAATTTAACAAAGCAAGCTAACTAACTTGTTACAGGTCTTTTTACCTAGACAAGGACACTGTACTAATGATGTAGTTCTATAATTCCTAAGATTCCTAAGAATTCTGTCCTAAAACAGGTTTGGGGAGCTGGAAGAACTTCTCACACACACATGTAAACACTTCAGCCCACATGTCCAAACTCTGTCATTATCTCCTCAAACGTCTGCCCTGGGGCCAACAAGTACACACACAGGTGATACAGTATGCGTAGGGAAGAGACTTGTGCAGGCTTTGGTAACAGAATCAGATCTCTTAGCGCAAGGAATCCCTGAGTCCCTGCACCTGAAAAGTAGGGGTATAAGTAGGTTTATCCCATCAATTCAATAGACTCCTCATTCCTTGGGTAGGGCAGCACAGCCCAAGGCAATACCATTTCCATGAAGTGATTTTGTGAGCTGTTTAATTATACTAGTCTGTTGGAAGTACTTTTATATAAAGTACTATTATATAAAACAAGATACTTTTTTCCATATTTTTTTATAATAATACTGGGATAGAAAATGGCCAGTTAGTCTAGTTAAAGAACACTGTAGTACTTATCCTTTGCTATCCCTTCTTACAAGTAGGTTATCACAGGTCTCTATTAAAGTTATCAGGATATAACTTAAAATGGGAACAGATATGGTCTTCCCTAGATCTTACTCTCTAAACCTTCTGAACCCCATCAGAGCTGTCTGAAAGTACCTAGCTCAGGACATTTAAACCAAAAATTCAGTGTTTCTACATCATCACTGGTGATATCTCAAATTGTGGCCTCCATAAAATATATATACACTTTCCCCTGGATTCTCTTTATGCTCCCCTTTTCAAATGGCTCTTTCTAAGTATCTTTATGTAGTTCATGATTGTGTAATCAGAGCATGAACTGCCATGATTCTCACTGGAGATGGATAGCCTAGTATACAACCATCTCCAAATACATACCAAAATTATGTTTTCCCATGGATATCAATATTTAGAAGGGGGTAAGTGAATGATTTTGAGTTATCAGAGTCCACAGTTATCCCACAACAAAATCATTTATAGTAAACTGATGACAGGCTTATTTCATGCTATTCATTAAATAGGGCAAATTTGACAACATTAACTATAATACTTTTCTTTAGGGAAATTTTTTTTTTTTTTTTTTTTTTTTTAGGGAAATGTTTTGAAAGTTCCCTTCTGTGATTAAATTTGTTGGCAAGCTTTCAGATCCTGGTTTCTATATGAATGGTCTTAAATTCAGTTTTAAATGTTAGAGGGGTTTTGTTTTGTTTGTTTTGCATTCGATTTTTTTAAGGAGGAATCCTAAGAAAAAAGAAGAAGAAGAAGAATCCTAAGTAGTAGCTTTAAGGTTTAGAGTACTGCATTGTAATTTGTTTGGATAATATAGTTTGTCTTAAGATTTATACTTATTAAAAAAATAAAAAAAAAATAAAAAAAAAGATTTATACTTATTGTTTAATTAAGCAATATATGATTGATTTCTAACCTCTGTCATAATTTATTATATTAATTTCATATTTCCAGAGTTGGCTTTAAGTCATTTATTTTTTAAGTTGAAATCAGAATCTCTTAACTATTTTGAATTAATACAGCCAAGTAAAAGAAATAGACTATATTTAGGGAGAAAAAGTCTTAAATAGGACTAGTAATATTTAATGAGAAAAAGTAATTTCATTAAGTTTGGGAATTAAATAGTTGAAATTTAAGTATTCTATTTGTGCCATGGTATTGTTATTGAGGTGCACTTAATTTAGTATGTTTTCATTAACATTGATCTGACTTGTAGTTGTATTTATATATTACTGATGAATTCCCTTTGCGTTGCAGGCATTCATGTTACTCTGTGATCTTCTGATGATATTTAGCCACCAATTAATGACAGGTGGCAGAGAAGGTCTTCAGCCTTTGGTGTTTAATCCAGATACTGGACTCCAGTCTGAACTCCTCAGTTTTGTAATGGATCATGTTTTCATTGACCAAGATGAGGAGAACCAGAGCATGGGTATTTGTAGCTCTTATCTTGTCAATGTTGATCTTTTTTTTTACCAACCCCAAAAGATATCAGGAAATAATTTAAATTCAGTTCTAAAAAAGTAGAATTTCTCTCTTTTAAAAGGGTACCTGGGTTTCTCAGTCTATTAAGTGACTCTTAAGTTTGGCTCAGGTCAAGATCTCAGGATCGTGAGATCAGGCAAGCCTCGGGCTCCATGCTGGGCGTGGACCCTGCTTAAGATTCTCTTTCTTTCTCTCTCTCTCTTTCTCAAAATATAAATAAAAATAGAGTTACTACATTCTTGTAGTTCAGAAACCAACAAGAATGAAAATGTACACAGTGAAGTCTCCCTCCTTTAGAACAGTACCTTAGAGGTCTTTCCCTGACACTACATATAGAGCTTCTTTATTCTTTTTCCAATAGCTACAAAGTAATTTATTGTTTATAGCATATTTTATGTTATCCACCTCCTATTGATGTTTGGCTCATTTCCAGTCTTCTGCTATTACAAATTATGCTATAATGAATAATTGTGTACATTTGTTATTTCCCACATATGTAAAATATATATGCAGATAGATATGTTTCTAATTGAACTATGTCCAGGTTCATAATTTTTCTAAAGGAAGACATCCAAGTTCCTTTCTATTCCTGAATAGTCATCATATATTACTTAAATTAACAAAATATAAGATATTAAGTATTAAAAGATTGTTATCAAACCTCACCAGTCAAAATTGTGCCAAACCTGCATAATAATAATGTAGCATAATTAGACCAAATAGAAATAATTGTAAATAAGTGTTGCTTAGCTTATTTGTGAAATAGATGAGTTAGGATCTGTAGCATATCTGATCTGTGGATCTACTTGGTGCTATTAGAGTATTTTTTACTTAACAGAACATTTTAGAAAATACTAAATTGTGAAACAAAGTCTCTATTTAGGGTCCATTTTAATCTCAGGAGATAAAATTTATTTACTACTTGTTTTAAGCAAAAAGATTTCCAACTTCTCAAAGCAGTGGTGCTTCACAGCAGGACCAATTAGTAAAAAGGAAAGAGAGAAGTTGAGTAAGTTCTTCTGTGATTATACACACGTGAAGAAGGAAAGAAAGAACACTCCGCAACTAAGGGCAAGCCAAGACATGAGAAAGTCAGTGCACATTTTAACAAATGTGTCAACATCTGGAGCCTTGTGAAGAAATTTTTTCTAGGATTTAAAATAGACACACCAGTAGGGCCTGAGAATTAAAAAAAAAAACTGAGGAAGAAACACTACTCATTTTGAAAGAATTTAATAGCAAGCTTTGTTTTAAAAATTGTGTATGTGTAGGGGCAGCTTGGGTGGCTTAGCATCCCAGTTGGTCAGTTAAGCGTCCAACTCTTGACTTCAGCTCAGATCTTGATCTCAAGGTCATGAATTAAAGCCCTGTGTTTGCCACTCACCCAGTGTGGAGTCTACATTTAAAATGTGTGTGTGTGTGTGTGTGTAGACATAAATGGTTTGCAAAATATATCATGCTGATAATGTAACCATGTTAAGGACAAGCACTGAAAATTAACATCTCTATTTATTTCCATTACTCCCCACATATTTCTTTCTAAAAGAAAGCCTTTCCCTATATCTTAAAATTTTCCAGAAATTTCTTCTCTGTTGAAATACAGCTAGTAGCATATAAAGAATATTGAAATGAGAAGAGATAGCATTTTTAAGGTAAACCGACAACAGTAGTATTATGATAAAAATATAAGAAAAAAACTTATCTGTGGTTTGCTTATCTTAGTCTTTGTTATGACAGTTTCCTAGATGGTAAGAACCTTTGTACCTACTAAATGTTTAATAAGTGTATAACTATGGCACCTGGGTGGCTCAGTTGGTTAAGTGTCTGCCTCTAGCTCAGGTCATGATCCCAAGGTCCTAGGATCGAATCCTGAATCAGGCTCCCTGCTCAGTGGGGAGTCTGCTTCTCCCTCTCCCTCTGTTCCTCTTCCTGCTTATGCTTTCTCTTTTTTTCTCTCTCTCAAATGAGTAAATTAAAAAATCTTTTTTTTTAAGTGTATAACAATAGCACCCTAAAATAATCAGTTCAGCTAACAGTTTTTATCTTAAAACTGAATAGTACTGTTTGTAAAGTTATAAGTTGGTATTTGATTATACAGATTGTCTACATTGTTTTTCCTTGGATGAAGAGCCAAAGTTCATAACCAATTTATTTTCTGTGGTTAGAGGGTGATGAAGAAGATGAAGCTAATAAAATTGAGGCCTTACATAAAAGAAGGAATCTACTTGCTGCCTTCAGCAAACTTATCATTTATGATATTGTTGACATGCATGCAGCTGCAGACATCTTTAAACACTACATGAAGGTATAGTTTCATAGTCTTATTTTTTTCCTTCCATCTCAGTGGTACAGAAATCTGGACTTAAAAATGAAAAGATAAACTAAATTGGCAGGTAACTATGTATTGTTGATGATTTTCTGATATATATAAGATTTCTCTCTTTTATAGCTTATAAGCTTTTCGTCAGTCTATACCATTATATCAACCCCATGATGTAGAATATCTTCACATTAATTGAAAGAACATCTTATTTTCATGAGGTATAAAGCCTCTTGATCAACATGGAAGAAACCTAGTCTTTCTTATGACATCTCTTCAAGACATTTTTATAAGTATGTCTGCTAAGTACCATGCCGCCGGCCAGGCACTAAAGTTACAAAGATTTTTAAAATTCCTGCTCTAGGGGCACCTGGGTGGCGCAGTCAGTTAAGCATCTGACTCTTAGTTTTGCCTCAGGTCATGATCTCTCGGGTCTTGGAGTTGAGCCCTGCAATTGGCTAGGGAGTCTGCTTGAAGACTCTCCCTCTGCCCCTCCCACTACTTGCACTCTCTCTGTCTTTCAAATAAATCTTTAAAAAAATAATAAAATTCCCACTCTTAAGTAGTCTAAAGCTGAAGATTGTCAACAATTATACAATTGTATTATATTGTATAATAGAGGTATGCATAGGGGTTTCGGGAAATACATAAGAGACACCCAACTCTAAAGAAATAGAAGGATTAATAGAAACTGCTTAGAAGTGACTTCTGAACTAAGTCTAAGATGATAAGCATAAATTAGTAAGCAAAGAAGTAGTGGGAGGACTTGTGGGCAGATTGAAGTTCATGGACAAAGACACAAAGGAATGTGAATTTTTGGAAGGAAATGCAAGTAATTTGATGTAGCAAGATAGATTGCTCATGAGATTGGAGCCAGAGGTGAGATTTAAAGAATGTGTAGCTAAACTATATGCTGTGTGTGAAGCCTAGATTTTTGTCTTGAGGGACGTTAAGAAGGTGTTGAAGGTTTTAAACCATTCTTTATAGGACGGGATTTTGATAGGTACCTGCCTTCCTGGCTGTTTGCCCTGCTTTCCTTAAGCTCCATTTTGTTTCTGACCCTCTAAAAAAGTAGTGCTCAGAAATCTTTATGACAGGCACATCTGTTTTTACCTTGTTCTTCTGTCACAGATAGTGTTTGGCCCATGTTCAGAATATTGCGCGCGAGCCACGTTGATTTACTCATTTGTGTCTTTATCCATGTTTAGTTACAGTCCATTTCTAGTTGTGACATAGTAACTAATTCATCATATTTTGCTGAACAACTGCAGTATGAGCACTGTGCTGATAGAAATCTTTAAAAAATGTGATTTCTGCATAAGGAGCTTATAGAATGATAGAGAAACTGAAATACAAACATAATATTATGTAGCATGGTAATAATGAGTGGCTGCCTGTGTTCTATGCTATTTATGTTTGAGACAGTGTTCTAATTCTAAGGCTTTTACATATTTTCACTGATTTCAGTAATCCTTTTAGGTAGGAAATATCATTTACAGATAAGGTAATTAAAGCTCCAAGAGGTTAAGTAACCTTCAAAGGTCACTTAACTATTATAAGTAGCAAAGACGGAAATTTGATTCTGGGTTTGTCCAGCTTCAAAGCTTAGCTCTTCCCATTAGACCATAAAGCCTCAGCATGATTATTATAGTAGTAGATGTACAAATTACAAAATAAACATAAAACAGAGAGAGAGACTTAAGTGAAAGAAACCTAAGAAGGCTTCCTAAAGTAATGTGTAAACACAGTTTGAGTGCATGAATATGAACTTACAATGGTTTTTCCTTTTTATCCCTTAACAGTACTGTGTTGGTTTCAAGAAATGAGCTTTATCCAAAACTTATTATCATCCTTAGCAATTTTTGCACCTCTGCTCATTATAAGCTTTAATTTTTTGAGAGTATTCTAATAGTTATTTGCTATTCTTTGTTATATATCCTCAGTTTATGAGGCTTTTTGCCCCAGTTTTCCATGTGACCACTGCAAATATTAATTTATTGGAGATGTGCCTATTGAACCACCTCAGTATATTAAGATATCGTTTTCTTTTTTACACCTCACATCATGGAAACATACCCATCTTTTTGAAAATTATAAAAGCCCAATTGCCAAGCTAATATACTCACTTCTTCACCTAGTTCATAGGGTTTTAGGCTTTAGCTTGGAAATAATATCCAGATTTAGTAGTTTTAAATAAGGTTTTTCCTAATTATTTACAAGAAAAATTCTTAAAATCCTGTGTCAAAAAAATTTGAATTATAAAGAAATTAAATACTTCTCAGTCACTATTGAAGAAGTCAGTGTTTTAATTTTTTATCTTAGAGTAGTAAAATATAGACATTGGGGAGCAGAGAATGACATAGTACACAGAGGTATTAAATGAAAGGTCTATTACACCAATCTACCCTTCCCCTTTATTTAGGCCCACTACCCACAGGCAAGCAATTTTAAGTGTTTTGGTTTGGGACACCTGGGTGGCTCAGAGGTTGAGTGTCTGCCTTTGGCTCCGGGCGTGATCCTGGAGTCCCTGCTGCTTCTCCCTCTGCCTATGTCTTTGCCTCTCTCTGTGTCTCTCATGAATAAATAAATAAAATCTTTAAAAAAAAATAAGTGTTTTGGTTTTAGTTCTTTATGAAGTTTCTACCCACATTCTGTTTCTTGATTTGTCAACTTTAAAGTGCTAAAGTGCCATGTTACAAAGAATAAGGAATTTTATTTACATATGTCACTTCCTCCCCTCCTGGAATTCCTAGTTTTTCAGTGAATGTTAGTTACTTAATAATCTTAAATATCAAATGTGTATTCCTTCAACTTTAGACAGTATCTTTTATCCCTGATATGTTTAAGATGAAGAAATTAAACACCTCTGAGCTCCCCCTTTACATTCTTTCACCAGTTCACTATTTGTCTCATGAAATTTCAGTAATTTTAAATCTGTGTTTTCTTTCTTTTTCTCACAGTATTACAATGACTATGGTGATATTATTAAGGAAACACTGAGTAAAACCAGACAGATTGATAAAATTCAGTGTGCCAAGACCCTCATTCTCAGTTTACAGCAGGTAAGAAATCTGATGAAAGGAAAGAGTTAACGAGTACAATTAATGTTATTTAACACTTTTATGTGTTTAGTATGTCTTACTCATTTAAACTAGGTCATTGTATCAGTACATTACTATGGATACTTTATGGTATAAAGACATGTGTTATAGGTCTTTTCTGTTGAAAGATAATCTTACAGTTCACATTTCAAATAGATGAAATCCTAAAGTGATCTATTCTTGGACCAGATGAAATGCCAAACAAACTTTTAAAAAGTAATCATTTAAATAGAAAAATCTAAATATTTATTTTAAAAATATTTAATGAAGAAAGGGCAAAAATAGCATTCAAATAAGAAAATAAGTCACGTATGTTATGTAAATAAGAGTCCCTAATAAATGCCTAGTGAATTAATACAGAGATTTCAAGAGATGGGTGGGGCTCTAGGTATGTGTATATAAACAAATACAGGGACTCCTGGGTGGCTCTGGCTGAGTGTATCTGCCTTTGCCTCAGGGCATGATCCTGGGATAGGGATGGAGTCCCCACATCGGGCTCCCTGCCCAGATAAGCCTGCTTATCCCTCTGCTGATGTCTCTGCCTCTCTCTCTGTGTGTCTCTCTCATGAATAAATAAATCTTTAAAAATAAACTTAAATACATTTATACTTCAACACGCTGAACAAATGTTAAATGAGTTCAGGGAAATATTCAATCTTATGTAACAGATCCTACAAATCAGTGACAAAGATAAATCCTGTAGAAAAGTAAGCAAGGAATATGAAAAGCGGGATGCCCAGGTGGCTCAGCGGTTGAGCAGTTGAGTGCCTTTGGCTCAGGGCATGATCCTGGAGTCCCGGGAGAGTCCCATTTCAGGCTCCCTGTGGGGAGCCTGCTTCTCCCTCTGCCTCTCTCTCCGTCTCATGAATAGATAAATAAAATCTTTAAAAAAAAAAAAAAAAGGAATATGAAAAGCCAGTTTTCAGAAGAGGAAACCCTAAAAACCAATAACCATATGAAAAGAGGCATAATTTCATTAATAATGAAATACAAGTTGAAACAAAGATATTTATCACTTATGGGCAGATTAGCATGAATGTAGATGATTGTTAAAACCAGTGATTGGGACGCCTGGGTGGCTCAGCGGTTGAGCGTCTACTTTTGGCTCAGGGCGTGATCCTGAGGTCTGGGATCAGAGTCCCGCACAGAGCTCCTTATAGGGAGCCTGCTTCACCTTCTGCTTATGTCTCTGCCTCTCTCTGTGTCTCTCATGAATAAATAAATAAAATCTTTTAAAAAATACCAATGATTGATAAAATTGTGGAGAAAAAGATCATTTGTAAAAGAAATTGCTTTTACCTTCTTGAAATATAATTTTGCAGGCTATTTCAAAATTGAAGATATATACTCCTTTTAAAAATCACTATTCTTGTTGCTAGATATCTGCATTGGTACATGCAGGTACAACAGAGATATGTATCTAAAAGATGTTTTATTGCAGGAAATCTGTAATGTTGAAAAATTGGAGATAGTCTAAATGTCCATTAGCAGAGGAATGGTTAAAGTGTGATACTCTGAAATAGCTAAAAGATTTTCAAAACAAAATATTAAGTGAAAAATAACAAGTTTCAGAGAAAGAGGAACCCTCTTACACTGTTAGTGGGAATGCAAACTGGTGCAGCCACTCTGAAAAAACAGTATTATGGAGATTCTTCAAAAAGTTAAATTTTTAAAAAAATTTTTAAAAAGTTAAAAATAGAACTACCATATGACCCAGCAATTGTACTTCTGTGTATTTACCAAAGAATATAAAAATACTAATTCAAAGAGATACATGTACCCTGATATCTATATTCTATATATTATATATTATTATCATCAACAGCCAAATTATGGAAAGAGCCCAGATGTCCATTGACTGATGAATGGGTAAAGAAGATGTGGTGTGTATATATATATATATATATATATATATATACATACATACATACAACAGAGTATTACTCATCTCCGAAAAGAATGAAATCTTGCTGTTTGCAAAATGATGTGGAAGGAGCCTAGAGACTGTTGTGCTAAGTGAAAATAGAGAAGGACAAATACCTATGACTTCTCTCATATATGGAATTTAAACAAAACAGATGAATATAGAGGGAGAAAAGAAAAAAACAAAAACAGGGCAAACCAAAAAAACAAACTCTTAACGATAGAGAACAGACTGAGAATTACTGGAGGGGAGGTGGACAGGGGGATGGGCTAAACGTGTAATTGGGTAGTAAAGAGGGCTCTTGGAATGAACACTGTATTGTATGTAAGTGATGAATCACTAAATTCTACACCTAAAACTAAAATTACGCTGTATGTTAACTAACTGGAATTTAATTAAAAATTTGAAAAAGAAAAAAAATTGCAAGTTTCAGGACAAAATACATAGTATAGTATCAGAAGTCTTACATATATATATTAATACGTCTAAACTGGTCTAGAAAACCTTGAAACTTAAACATTGTTTACTTGGAGAGAAGAATGCTAATGGGAAAGAGGAAGAAGAACTTTTATTTTTTTTTATTTATTTTTTTTTTTTAGAACTTTTATTTTTTATATTCCTTTAATTTTGCACAGAGATATATATTCTTTGTATTCATTGTAAGTGTAAATTTTAAAATTTAAGGCTATTGTGTACAACCATCTCTGAAAACATTTAGAAGGTGAAGAATTTATAATTACCTGTGAATAAATTTGAAAGTATTTGGAAGAACTGCTGTTTCTAATTACAGCACTGTAAGTAGTTCAGGCCAATATGTTGCTGAAGAAAACTGAAAAGATGAACAACATAATTAATAGAAGTATTATTTTAATGGAATGGTATGATAAAAGTGAATTGAGAGATGGAAGATAAGGAAGTGAAAAAAACAAATGTAAACAATACTTTTCAGGATTTTTGCCAAAAAGATTCAAAACAATGTATTGATAGCTGGTATAGAAGATTGAGTTAAGAAGTTAGTTTTTTGTATTTGGGGGGGGTGTTTAAGATGCATGTATGTATTAGAAGGAATAGTTAAGGATCAGGGCAGAGCAGTAAGCACAGGAGCTAAATTGCTGAATAGGTAAAATGGAATGAGATCTAGTACATAAGGAGGGAGCTGCTTTAGAGGAAAGCCTGGACTATTAATCTCTCATAATAGGAGGGAAGAGAGATGTGTACAGATAAATTTAAGTTTCTGACCTTGGTGGTAGAATGATAGCTTTTATATTCTTTAGTACTTAAGGATATTCAGTTGTTGTTATTTTGATACAATATATGTAATGTGTGTGTAATTTATAAAACTCCTCCACCCAGCTTAAGAACTTTTTTGTATATTTTGGTTTGGGGTGGGAAAACCACCCCATATATCCAAATGTCTTCTTTTACATAATGTTCTTGTCTAAGATATAATAAGTGAAAAAATAAAGTTCTGAACCCTATATTTCATATATTGCTCCCTATAAAAACAATAAAAAGAATACATGTTTATGAATACAAATATATTTCTATAAATATATTTCCTTTCCCCAGCCCAAAATATATTATCTTTTGTTAAAAAGAAAATTGGAGATTTTGGCGAAAGGGAACAATGTGGCTACAGTTCAGTGCTAGAAGGGAAATAAATATTTTACCATATACCTTTTAAATATGTTTAAATTATATTACCTATTTTAATAATAAATAAAATATTTCATAGCTGTAGGTTTTTTCCTCTTTTTTTCTTTCAATCAGTTGTTTAATGAACTTGTTCAAGAGCAAGGTCCCAACCTAGATAGGACATCTGCCCATGTCAGCGGCATTAAAGAGTTGGCACGTCGCTTTGCCCTAACATTTGGACTGGATCAGATCAAGACACGAGAAGCAGTTGCCACACTTCACAAGTGAGTGAGCTGAATAAATACTTTCTGTTTTAGAGAATCTGGTTTCCTGAATTTAACCTAAATAGCTGTTATTTGACCCATAGTGGAAAATGATAATATTTTTAAGTTATAAGTACTTTACAGATTGTGTAGTCTGGTGAGTCTCAACTGGGAGGGCCGTTTTAATTTGAAAAACACTTTGCTGCCTATTTTTTCGACTTACAAAGTATAGAAATTAAAGTTTAACAAAATATTCTTATCTAGGCTGTCAGAATGTTATGGGAGACAAGGGTTTAAAAACACTGTGCAATACTGATTTGGTCTTTCACTTATTTCATAACTGAAAATTGAATGACAGAAAAAGTTAAATACCTCACTTTTAAATACCTCACACAGCTGCTTGATACCATGACCAATTCTGAGAACCAAATTTGCTGATAATCTAATTACCTTTCCAGGGTATTGTGCTACCTCTACAAGGTGCACATAAGAATTTAGCTTTGTTTAACAACTTAAAGTTTTTTACTATAAATAATAGAAATATTATTAGGTACATATGTCCTACAAATTAACATTGTTTTACACTTCAAATTTCTCAAATTTATTAGATTTTATTATATTCAGTGATGATTTTCCTGCCTACCCAACTTTGAAATTCTAGTCCATTTAGAGAACTATACTACCTACCTGGAAAAATAAGGTGATACTTATCTTTTACTTCAGGGATGGCATAGAATTTGCCTTTAAATACCAAAATCAGAAAGGACAAGAATATCCGCCTCCTAATCTGGCTTTCCTGGAAGTACTGAGTGAATTTTCTTCTAAACTTCTTCGACAGGACAAAAAGACTGTGTAAGTTGTTTTTATCATGATACCCTTGTAATTTTAATCTTTTTTTTTTTTTTTGAAAAATGTTAATCATCTAGATGTAATTACTGTTGATAACATAAGCTCTAATAGTTAAGGAACTATAGTTTTCTTTCAAGCGTTTATACAGTTCTTTTTTTGCTTGCCTTTAGTACTCTGGAAATAAATTAAATAAGGGAAATGATTTCTTACTCTACAACTCAAAGAAGTAAGGACATTGACTTAGCTTTTGTGTAACCCATTCTTTCTTCCTTTTATATTAACATATTTTAATTTTATAAGTGACCCTTGAACAACATGGGTTAGGGACATCAACCCCCTCACAATTGAAAATCGTATAGAACTTTTTTTTTAATTTAAAATAAATGAAAAGCGTATTCATTGGATTTTAAATTTCAAACTTCTTTTTTTATTTCATTTTTTAAATTTTTATTGTTGAAGTATAGTTAACATACAATGTTATATTAGTTTCAGGAGTACCAACACAGTGTGACTCGACAGTTCTATACATTACTCAGTGCTCACTATGATAAGTGTAATAGTTATGTCTGTCGTCATACAACATCATTACAGTATTATTGACTATGTCCTCTCTGCTGTACTACATGTAAGTTTTGACTCCCCAAAAACTTAACCTTTAATAGCCTACTACTGACTGTAAACCTTATTGATAATAGTCAACATATTTCATGTTGCACATATTATATGTTATATTCTTACAATAAAGTAAGCTAGAGAAAAGAAAATGTTAAAGTCATGAAGAAAGAAATGTATTTACAGTAGCATGGTGTATTTTTCAAAAGAAATCCACATATAAGTGGACCTGCACAATTCAAACTCACATTCAAAGGTAAACCGCATTTTTTATTTGACTTGGTTCAAGAAGATTTTCTTTTTCAGCAGTTTAAATAATATATGCAATTTTTCATTAAAAAAAAAAAGATGGGATCCTAAATTTTAAAAATTGGTAGGAGGGTCTGTCAGTTGTAATAATAAGCTAAATGAACAGAAATTTGGAGCGACATTGAAAAATTTTATAAATATGAGTGCTAATTCTAAGGAAAGATGTTGACTTCATGTTGGTCAGAAAATATTTATTAAGCCTCTAATCTGGTCAAGTAACGTTCTATGGCTGTTGTTCTAGTATGGCCAGACAGTGAACAATGCAAAGTGTCTGCCCCTAGAAAGCTTTTGTTTTGATGCAGAGAGACACAACATAAACATAGGAACAAGAGTCTCAGGCACTGAAATAGAATAATGTGATAGAGAACAAGTGATATTGGGATTTGTGGGGGTGAGGTGGTTTGAAAACTTTTTTTATATAGGCATTTACAGGTATACATTTTACACTTTACCTTAACTGCATCTCATAGATCTCGTAGCTTGCATTTTTGTTTTCATTCTTCTCAAGGTATTTTTTTTCATTTCCCTTGTATATTATTTTATCTATCGGTTATTAAGGAATATTTTGTTTAGTTTCCCCATATTTGTGAATTTCCAAATTTTATTTCCATTATTGATTTCTAATTTCATTCTATTGTGATTGAGAACATGCTTTGTATAATTTCAGTCCTTTCAAATTTATTGAGGCTTGTTTTACAGACCAACATATTTGCAGAATGTTCCACGTATACTTGGTAATATGTATTTTTCGGCTGATGTTGAGTTACGGTATTGAGATAGCTATTAGGTCACATAGCTTATAATTTTGGTGTTTTTTTTTAATACTGCTCAAGTCTTCTATTTCTTTGTTAATATTTTGTCTAGTTGTTCTATCCATTATTGAAAGTGGGGTATTGGAGTCTCCCCAACTATTATTTCTGAGATTTTATTTTTCCTTTCAATTCTGTCACTTTTTGCTCCATATATTTTGGAGCTAGCTCTGTTGTTCAGTATACATGTTTATAATTGTTACGTCTTCTTGATGGATTGACTCTTAGATATCATTATAAAATGTCCTTCTCTGTCTCTAGTAACTTTGGTCTTAAAACTTATTTTGTCTTGGGGTGCCTGGGTGGCTCAGTCTATTGCTTTCCCCTGCTCCGGTCATGATCCCAGAGTCCCAGGATCAAGCTTGGCATCAGGCTGCCTGCCCAGTGGGGTCAGCTTCTCCCACTCTCTCTGCTCTTCCCCCTGCTTGTGCCCAATCACTCTCGCTCTCTCTCACTCACTCTGAAAGAAATAAAATCTTTTAAAAATATATATATATTTGTCTGATACTAATGTAACCATTCCAGCTATATTTCAGTTACTGTTTGCATGGCATATCTTTTTTCCATCCTTTCACTTTCTGCCTTTTTATCTTTGAATCTAAAATGTGTTTCTAATAGATAACATGTAGTTGGATCATTTTTTGTGTGTGTTTTTTTTAATCCAGTTTCTGCCATTATTCCATTTAATCCAGTTTCTGCCATTATACTGTTTTCTATAGATCTTTGTTTTTTTCCTCCTTTCCTGCTTTATTTTAAATGAAGTGGATATTTTCTAGCATAACATTTACTTTCTTCAAAAAATACTTAATTATACTTCTTTAGTTATTTCCTTAGTGGGTTTTTTGTTTTTGTTTTTTTTGTTTTTGTTTTTTTTGGGGGGGTAGGCCTTAAAATGTGCATCTTACCAAAATTTCTTCAAATTTATTCTAAGGAAGTATAAAAGCTTTACTCCTATATAGCTCCATTTCTGTTTTCCCCCTTTGGTGTCATTATTGTTACACAAACTACATCTAAATATGTTACATACCCAACAATACATTATAATTTTTACTTGATATAATTGTATGTCTTTTAAATACACTGAAAGAAGAAATGGAGCCAAGTATATATTTATTATAGAGTTTGTTATAATAACCTTCTTATTTACCATTTCTGGTTCTCTTCATTTCTTCCTGTGGATTTGAAATATCTGACATCATTTCCTTATGCTAATACATCTTTGCTCCCACCTACTTCCTTTTCTGTTTACTGTCAAATATATTATATTTCTCTGTTATTAGCTCAACAATATAGTAATACATATTGTTTTATATAATTGCTATTTAAATTGGTGAAAAGAATAAATATGCAATTATCTTGTCCTTTCTAACTACCTAGTAATTACTTTTCAGCTCTTTTTGTTTTTTGTTTTTAAGATTTTATTTATTTATTCATGAGGGACACAAAGAGAGAGAGGCAGAGATCTAGGCAGAGGGAGAAGCAGGCTCCATGCAGGAAGCTCGATGTAGGACTCGATCCTGGGACTCAGATCACTTCCTGAGCCAAAGGCAGACACACTCGACCACTGAGCCACCCAGGCGTCTCCAGCTCTTTTGGGGTTTTTGGTTTTGTTTTTTTTGTTTTTTTTTAAGATTTTATTTATTTATTCATGAGAGACAGAGAGAAAGAGAGGCAGAGACACAGGCAGAGGGAAAATCAGGCTCCATGCAGGGAGCCTAATATGGGACTCGATCCTGGGACTCCAGGATTATGCCCTTGGCCAGAGGCAGGCACTAAACTGCTGAGCCACCCAGGGATCCCTCTTTTTGTTTTTTATGTGTAGATTATTCTCTGGCATCATTTGCTTTCAGCCTGAGAACATCTTTTATTATTTCTTGTAAGGCATGTCAGCCAGCAACAAATTCTGTTTTTATTCCTTCTGGGAGTGTCTTTATTTTAACTTTGGAATATAGTTTTGCTAGATCTAACATTCTCTATTTTTTAAGTTATTTGTTTATTTATGAGAGAGAGAGAGCGCATGCAAGCAGAGTTAGGGGGGAGGTGTGGAAGGAGAAGCAAATTGCCTGCTGAGCAGGAAGCCCGACTCAGGACTTGATCCCAGGACCCCAGGATCATGACATGAGCCAAAGGCAGACACTTAAACCGCCTAACCAACTGAGCCACCCAGGCACCCAGCTAGATACAACATTCTTTTTTGATTGTGTATTACTTTCAGTACCTTGACTATGCTATCCCTCTGCCTTTGCCATTGCATCTAATGAAAAGTCATTGGAGTTTAAGCTTAATGGTGCTCCCTTGTATGTAATGAGTTACTTTCTCTTTTTTCAAGATATTTTCTTTATCTTTGGTCTTTAGCATTTGCCTGTGATGTGTCGGGGTGTGGGGATTTTTACATTTATTCGTTTGGACTTTGTTGAGCCTTGAGAATGTGTATATTTAATAATATTTTCCATCAAATTTGGAAATAGCCATTATTTCTTTAAATTTATTTGTTCCTTCTTCTGGCACTCCCATTATACTTATTAGTGCACTTAATGATATCCCACATTTTTGTGAGGCTCTGTTCATTTTTCTTCATTCTTTTTTCTCTCTGCTCTTCAGAATGCATAGTCTCTACTGATACATTTTTAAGATTACTATTTTTTTTTTTAAGAATTTTATTTTATTTTATTTATGATAGTCACAGAGAGAGAGAGAGAGGCAGAGACACAGGCAGAGGGAGGAGAAGCAGGCTCCATGCACCGGGAGCCCGACGTGGGATTCGATCCCGGGTCTCCAGGATCGCGCCCTGGGCCAAAGGCAGGCGCCAAACCGCTGCGCCACCCAGGGATCCCTTAAGATTAGTATTTATTCTGCCAGCTCAAATCTGTTGAGCTCTATGGAAAATTTTTTATTTCTGCTATTGTACTTTTCAGCTGCAGAATTTCCATTGGTTCTTTTTCATCATCTTTTTTTTTTTTTTTTTTTTAATTCATTTGAGAGAGAGTGTGTGTGTGGAATGTGGGGAGGGACAGAGAGAAAAAAGAATCCCAAGGAGACTTGCTGCTGAGCACAGACCCTGACGGGGGCTCCGTCTCAGGACCCTGAGATCACAACCTGAGCCAAAACCAAGAGGCAGATGCTTACCTGACTGAGCCACTCAGGTGCCTCCATCATTTCTTTTTATTCATATCCTCTACTTAGTGAGATAATGACATCATAAATTTCATTCTTTATTTTAATAATAAATTTATTTTTTAATGGTGTTCAATTTCCCAACATACAGAATACCACCCAGTGCTCATCCCGTCAAGTACCCCCGTCAGTGCCCATCATCCATTCACCCCCCACCGCCGCCCTCCTCCTCTTCCACCACCCCTAGTTCGTTTCCCAGAGTTAGGAGTCTTCATGTTCTGTCTCCCTTCCTGATATTTCCCACACATTTCTTCTCCCTTCACTTCTATTCCCTTTCACTATTACTTATATTCCCCAAATGAATGAGACCATATAATGTTTGTCCTTCTCCGTTAACTTACTTCACTCAGCATAATACCCTCCAGTTCCATCCACATTGAAGCAAATGGTGGGTATTTGTCATTTCTAATGGCTGAGTAATATTCCATTGTATACATAAACCACATCTTCTTTATCCATTCATCTTTCGATGGACACTGAGGCTCCTTCCACAGTTTGGCTATTGTGGACATTGCTGCTAGAAACATCGGGGTGCAGGTGTCCCGGCGTTTCATTGCATCTGTATCTTTGGGGTAAATCCCCAGCAGTGCAATTGCTGGGTCATAGGGCAGGTCTATTTTTAACTCT
The DNA here is from genome assembly GCF_018345385.1 of Vulpes lagopus. Taxonomy (NCBI): domain Eukaryota; kingdom Metazoa; phylum Chordata; class Mammalia; order Carnivora; family Canidae; genus Vulpes; species Vulpes lagopus. The sequence continues at coordinate 33,524,598 of NC_054842.1, read as the reverse complement.
TTGAGGAACCTCCACACAGTTTTCCAGAGTGGCTGCACCAGTTCACATTCCCACCAACAGTGTAAGAGGGTTCCCTTTTCTCCACATCCTCTCCAACATTTGTTGTTTCCTGCCTTGTTAATTTTCCCCATTCTCACTGGTGTGAGGTAGTGTCTTATTGTGGTTTTGATTTGTATTTCCCTGATGGCAAGTGATGCAGAACATTTTCTCATGTGCATGTTGGCCATGTCCATGTCTTCCTCTGTGAGATTTCTCTTCAGGTCTTTTGCCCATTTCATGATGATTGGATTGTTTGTTTCTTTGGTGTTGAGTTTAATAAGTTCTTTATAGATCTTGGAAACTAGCCCTTTATCTGATACGTCATTTGCAAGTATCTTCTCGCATTCTGTAGGTTGTCTTTTAGTTTTGTTGACTGTACCCTTTGCTGTGCAAAAGCTTCTTATCTTGATGAAGTCCCAATAGTTCATTTTTGCTTTTGTTTCTTTTGCCTTCGTGGATGTACCTTGCAAGAAGTTACTGTGGCCAAGTTCAAAAAGGGTGTTCCCAGTGTTCTCCTCTAGGATTTTGATGGAATCTTGTCTCACATTTAGATCTCTCATCCATTTTGAGTTGATCTTTGTGTATGGTGCAAGAGAGTGGTCTAGTTTCATTCTTCTGCAAGTGGATGTCCAATTTTCCCAGCACCATTTATTGAAGAGACTGTCTTTCTTCCAATGGATAGTCTTTCCTCCTTTATCGAATATTAGTTGACCATAAAGTTCAGGGTCCACTTCTGGTTCTCCATTCTGTTCCATTGATCTATGTGTCTGTTTTTGTGCCAGTACCACACTATCTTGATGACCACAGCTTTGTAGTACAACCTGAAATCTGGCATTGTGATGCCTCCAGATATGGTTTTCTTTTTTAAAATTCCCCTGGCTATTCGGGGTCTTTTCTGATTCCACACACATCTTAAAATAATTTGTTCTAACTCTCTGAAGAAAGTCCATGGTATTTTGATAGGGATTGCATTAAACGTGTAAATTGCCCTGGGTAACGTTGACATTTTCACAATATTAATTCTGCCAATCCATGAGCATGGAATATTTTTCCACTCTTTGTGTCTTCCTCAATTTCTTTCAGAAGTGTTCTATAGTTTTTAGGGTATAGATCCTTTACCTCTTTGGTTAGGTTTATTCCTAGGTATCTTATGCTTTTGGGTGCAATTGTAAATGGGATTGACTCCTTAATTTCTCTTTCTTCAGTCTCATTGTTAGTGTATAGAAATGCCACTGATTTCTGGGCATTGATTTTTGTATCCTGCCACGCTGCCAAATTGCTGTATGAGTTCTAGCAATCTTGGGGTGGAGGCTTTTGGGTTTTCTATGTAGAGTATCATGTCATCGGCGAAGAAGGAGAGTTTGACTTCTTATTTGCCAATTTGAATGCCTTTAATGTCTTTTTGTTGTCTGATTGCTGAGGCTAGGACTTCCAGTACTATGTTGAACAGCAGTGGTGAGAGTGGACATCCCTGTCTTGTTCCTGATCTTAGGGGAAAGGCTCCCAGTGCTTCCCGATTGAGAATGATATTTGCTGTGGGCTTTTCGTAGATGGCTTTTAAGATGTTGAGGAATGTTCCCTCTATCCCAACACTCTGAAGTGTTTTGATCAGGAATGGATGCTGTATTTTGTCAAATGCTTTCTCTGCATCTAAGGAGAGGATCATATGGTTCTTGGTTTTTCTCTTGCTGATATGATGAATCACATTGCTTGTTTTACGAGTGTTGAACCAGCCTTGTGTCCTGGGGATAAATCCTATGGTCATGGTGAATAATTTTCTTAATGTACTGTTGGATCCTATTGGCTAGTATCTTGTTGAGAATTTTTGCATCCATGTTCATCAGGGATATTGGTCTGTAATTCTCCTTTTTGGTGGCGTCTTTGTCTGGTTTTGGAATTAAGGTGATGCTGGCCTCATAGAACGAATTTGGAAGTACTCCATCTCTTTCTATCTTTCCAAACAGCTTTAGTAGAATAGGTATGGTTTCCTCCTTAAACGTTTGATTGAATTCCCCTGGGAAGCCATCTGGCCCTGGACTTTTGTGTCTTTGGAGGTTTTTGATGACTGCTTCAATTTCCTCCCTGGTTATTGGCCTGTTCAGGTTTTCTATTTCTTCCTGCTCCAGTTTTGGTAGTTTGTGGCCTTCCAGGAATGCATTTATTTCTTCTAGATTGCCTAATTTATTGGCGTATAGCTGTTCATAATATGTTTTTAAAATCGTTTGTATTTCCTTGGTGTTGGTAGTGATCTCTCCTTTCTCATTCATGATTTTATTAATTTGAGTCTTCTCTCTCTTCTTTTTAATAAGGCTGGCTAATGGTTTATCTATCTTATTAATTCTTTCAAAGAACCAACTCCTGGTTTTGTTGATCTGTTCCACAGTTCTTCTGGTCTCGATTTCCTTGAGTTCTGCTCGAATCTTTATTAACTCTCTTCTTCCTCTGGGTGTAGGATCTATTTGCTGTTTTTTCTCTAGCTCCTGTAGGTGTAAGGTTAGCTTTTGTATTCGAGTTCTTTCCAGTTTTTGAATGGATGCTTGTATTGCGATGTATTTCCCCCTCAGGACTGCTTTTGCTGCATCCCAAAGATTTTGAACGGTTGTATCTTCAGTCTCATTAGTTTCCATGAATCTTTTTAATTCTTCCTTAATTTCCTGGTTGACCCTTTCATCTTTTAGCAGGATGGTCCTTAACCTCCACGTGTTTGAAGTCCTTCCAAACTTCTTGTTGTGATTTAGTTCTAATTTCAAGGCATTATGGACTGAGAATATGCAGGGGACGATCCCAATCTTTTGGTATCGGTTCAGACCCGATTTGTGACCCAGTATGTGGTCTATTCTGGAGAAAGTTCCATGTGCACTTGAGAAGAGTGTGTATTCAGTTGAGTTTGGATGTAAAGTTCTGTAGATATCTGTGAAATCCATCTGGTCCAGTGTATCATTTAAAGCTCTCGTTTCTTTGGGGATGTTGTGTTTAGAAGACTTATCAGTATAGAAAGCGCTAGATTGAAGTCACCAAGTATAAGTGTATTATTATCTAAGTATGTCTTCACTTTGGTTATTAATTGATTGATATATTTGGCAGCTCCCACATTCAGGGCATATATATTGAGGATTGTTAAGTCCTCTTGTTGGATAGATCCTTTAAGTATGATATAGTGTCCCTCTTCATCTCTCACTACAGTCTTCGGGGTAAATTTTAGTTTTCTGATATAAGGATGGCTTCCCCTGCTTTCTTTTGAGGACCGTTTGAATAGTAAATGGTTCTCCAACCTTTTATTTTCAGGCTGTAGGTGTCCTTCTGTCTAAAATGAGTCTCTTGTAGACAGCAAATAGATGGGTCCTGCTTTTTTATCCAGTCTGAAACCCTGCGCCTTTTCATGGGGTCATTAAGCCCGTTCATGTTCAGAGTTACTATTGAAATATATGAGTTTAGTGTCATCATGATATCTATACAGTCCTTGTTTTTGTGGATTGTTCCACTGGACTTCTTCTTAAAGGGGAATTTTAAGAGTCCCTCTTAAAATTTCTTGCAGAGCTGGTTTGGGGGTCACATATTCTTTCAGTTCCTGCCTGTCTTGGAAGCTCTTTATCTCTCCTTCCATTTTGAATGAGAGCCTTGCTGGATAAAGTATTCTTGGTTGCATGTTTTTCTCATTTAGGACCCTGGCCTGCCAGGTCTCTGTGGAGAGGTCTGCTGTTACCCTAATTCTCCTCCCCATAAAAGTCAGGGATTTCTTGTCTCTTGCTGCTTTCAGGATCTTCTCTTTATCTTTGGAATTTGCTAGCTTAACTATTAAATGTCGAGGCGTTGAACAGTTTTTATTGACTTTAGAGGGGGATCTCTCTATTTCCTGGATCTGAATGCCTGTTTCCCTTCCCAGATTAGGAAAGTTTTCAGCTATGATTTGTTCAAATACATATTCTGGCCCTCTGGCCCTTTCAGCACCCTCGGGAACCCCAATTAAACGTAGGTTTTTCTTCCTCAGTCTGTCGTTTATTTCCCTTAATCTATCCTCATGGTCTTTTAATTGTCTCTTTTTTCCTCAGTTTCCCTCTTTGCCATCAACTTGTCTTCTATGTCACTCACTCGTTCTTCCACCTCGTTAACCCTCGTCGTTAGGGCTTCTAGTTTGGATTGCATCTCATTCAATTGATTTTTAATTTCTGCCTGATTAGATCTAAATTCTGCAGTCATGAAGTCTCTTGAGTCCTTTATGCTTTTTTCTAGAGCCACCAGTAGCTGTATAATAGTGCTTCTGAATTGGCTTTCTGACATTGAATTGTAATCCAGATTTTGTAACTCTGTGGGAGAGAGGACTGTTTCTGATTCTTTCTTTTGAGGTGAGGTTTTCCTTCTAGTCATTTTGCTCAGTGCAGAGTGGCCAAAAACAAGTTGTATTGGGAAAAGGAGAAAAAGAGAGGAGAGAAGGAAGGGAAAAAAAGAGAAAAAGAAAAAAGGAAGAAAAAAAGAGAAGAAAAAGAGAAAGGAAACAGGGTGGGGGAAGCAAACAGAAATCAAAAAGCAAAAAAAAGGGGGGGGAGTATCTTCTGATTCTGTATACTTTAAGTCCCTTGACTTCCCCTGGAACTTGGCTGTCTAGCTGGTCTTCTGGGGGAGGGGCCTGTTGTGCTGATTTTCAGGTGTTAGCACATGAGGGAGCTGCTCTGCCCCTTGCCTGGTTTAGGGCTCAGTGGGGGTTGTTTACCCCGTGAGGCCCCAGGAGGATATACCGCAGTGGCAGCAGCCAGCTCTGGAGCCCTGGATTCAGCTCCCGCAGTAACTCTGGGGCTCTCTGCCTGCAGGGCCTGGATGCTCCAGGGGCGGGGCTGCTGATCTGCTCAGCTTGGGCATGAGCGTCCTTGCTGTCCTGGGCTGTCCTGGGCCCTCCCGGCCTCTGCCTGTCCAGGGGGGAGGCCAGATCCTGGGCTGTGTCCCCGGCACCCTGTGCTCACGGGTCTGCGCTGTTGGATTCGCGCTCCTGGCCGGGAAGCCCCCTCCCCGCGGAGCCGCCGCCTGAGTCCCTCGAGCTGCTCCGGGTCCCGCCAAGCGCGCGCTGCTACCCTTAGGGAGCTCGGTGCACTCTCCCTGGGGCGCAGGTGCCTGTTAGTGTCCCAGGGAACCTGAGGGCATCCCCGCCCTCCGGGGGTCTTGCTCTAACTCCCTGTGAGCCCCTTTCTGTCCGGGAAGATTGATGATGCTCCTGCTTCTCCAAGATGGTGCTTTCCTGTCCTGGGGGCACTCGCCCGGCCTTAGCCCGGCTTCTCGCGGGGCCCTTCCCCCTTGGATGCCTTTTGTTTCTTTATTTCTTTTTCTCCGTCTTCCTACCTTGATAGAAGGTTGAACTCTTCTCACTGTAGCATTCCAGCTGTTCTCTCTTTAAATCTCAGGCCAAATTGGTAGATTTTCAGGATGACTTGAAGGTTATCTAGGTAATTTGGTGGGGACAGGTGACTTGGGGACCCTACTCTTTTCACCATCTTGCCCCTCCCTCTTCATTCTTTATATATATTTTTAGTTCTTTGAATATTTTTATTTTTTTTTGAATATTTTTAGATAATACCTTTATAATCTTTATGGACCACCATTTTTATCGCTCATTTTTTACTGCTATATATAGGTCACACTTCCCTATTTATTTGAATGTCTCATAATTTTTTGTTGAAAACTGAACAGTTTTGATAATGTTGCACGTAGGATATATTGTGAAATAATTTAGCTACTCATGATACTGATTTGCTGTGCCCCTAGATATTGATGTTGTTTGATCATTTGTTTAAAGACTTGGATAAACAAACTCTTTGAAGTCTGTTTCTCTTGCAGTGTGCAGTCTCTGCTGTCCCTACTCAGATTTTTTTTCCTCTTGTTTATCATTTGGCTTGAATACCTAGGAGTCACCCCTATATCAGCATTAGACTCATTAATCAAAAGTTGCACTTAAACCTCCTGGGTCATTTAGATTTTTACTTTTTACTATTTGATATATGTATGGCTTTTGAAGGCTGCTATCACAGTTTAGGGGGTTTACTTTGTCCCATGGTCAACCAGAGGACTAGCAGCTTGGAAATTCCCTCTCTGATTGCTCCTGAGAAGGGCAGCTTTGGGTATGTGCAGTCTTCCAGACCAGGGAAGTATGTGATTTAAATTAATGTAATTCAATTTGGTTTTATTTGATTTAGCTTAATTTTTAGAGAAGTTGTGGTTCACAGCAAAATTAAGGGAAAGATACAGAGAATTCCCATATATCCCCCTACCCTAGCCTCCCCATTATCAACATCTACCACCAAAGTGATACCATAGTTACAATTCATCAATCTACCTTTGACCCATCACAATCACCAGTGTTCATGATTACATGTTCAACATGACATCAAGTTCACTCTTGATGTTGTACATTCTGTGGGTTTAGACAAATATCTAATGACATGCCTCCATCATTATGGTATCATGGAGTATTTTTTCCACTTCCCTAAAAATCCTCTGTTCTGCTTGTGCATCCTTCCTCTCCTCCCTAATCCCTTGCAGTGATCATTTTACTGTTTCTATAATTTTGCCTTTTCCAGAATGTTATATAGTTGGAATCACAGAGTATGTAGCCTTTTCAGATAATCTTCTTTCACTTAGTAATATACATTTAAAGTTCCTCAGTGTCTTTTTATTGCTTAATAGCTCATTTCTTTTTTGTGTTGAGTAATATTCCATTGCCTAGAAGTACCCCCAAATGATTTATCCATTCACCTACTGAAGGACATCTTAGTTACTTTCTGGTTTTGGCAGTTATGAATAAAAGTGCTATGAACATCCCTGTATAAGTAATTGTGAGGACTTAATTTGTCAGGTCTTTTGAGGTGTGTGATTGCTGGATCACATGGTAAAAGTATGTTTAGTTTTGTTAGAAACTGCCAAACTGTCTTCCAAAGTTGCTATACCATTTTCTGTTCCCACCAGCAATGTATGAGAGTTTCTGTTCTGCATCCTCACCAGAATTGGATAGTGTCATTGTGTGTTGTGGTATTTCATTTTAATTTGCATTTCCCTAATAACATATGAGGTGGAGTATCTTTTCATGTGCTTATTTGCCATCTGTATATTTTCTTTGGTAAGGTATTTATTCATATCTGAAGGCCATTTTTTAATCAGGTTGTTTTTAAGAATTCTTTGTTAGATAGCAGTTCCTTTATCATATGTGTATTTTGCAAATATTTTCTCCCAGTCTGTGGTTATCATCTTTCTCTAGACAGTGTCTTTTGCAGAACAAAAGTTTTTAATTTTAACTCCCACGTCAACAATTACTATTCCAGGGACCTTGCCTTTAGTGTTGTATCTAAAAAGTCATTGCCAGGATGCCTGGTGGCTCAGCAGTTTAGTGCCTGCCCTCCGCCCAGGGTGTGATCCTGGAGTCCCAGGATCAAGTCCCACATTGGGCTCCCTGCATGGAGTCTGCTTCTCCCTCTGCCTGTGTCTTTGCCCCTGCTCCCCCTCCCCCTCTCATGAATAAATAAAATCTTAGAAAAAGTCATTGCCATACCCTGGGTTATCTAGGTTTTCTTCTATATTGTTTTCTATAGATTTACATTTAGGTTATTAATCCATTTTGAGTTGATTTTTGTGAAAGACAAAAGGTCTGTCTGGATTAATTTATTTGCTTATGAACATCCAGTTGTTCTAGCACCACTTACTGAAGAGACTGCCTTTCTTCCATTTTATTGCCTTTGCTCCTTTTGTCAGAGATCAGTTTGACTATATTTATTATTGATTCAATTCATTTAATAGATACGGGCCTATTCAGATTGTCTGTTTCTTCTTGTGTGAAATTTGACAGTTTGTGTGTTTCAAGTAATTGGTCTCTTTGATGTGGATTATCAAATATGTGGCCATAGAGTTGTTTATAGTATTCCTTTACTTTCCTGTTAATGTCCATAGGATCTGTAATGATGTGTTCTCTTTAATTTCTGGTATTAGTAGTTTGTTACCCTCTTCCTCCCTCCACCACCCCCTGAGGGCTGTCTAGAGACCAATCAATTTTACTATTTTCAAAGAACTAGCTTTTAATTTTGCTGATTTTCTATATTACTTTCTGTTTTTAATTTCATTGATTTCTACTCCAGTTTTTATTATTTTCTTTCACTCTATTTTGGTTATCTTTTTCTAGCTTTCTAAAGTAGAAGCTTAGATTATTTATTTTGAATCTTTTTCCTTTCTGGTATGTGCATCAGTGCTATAACTTTCTTTTAACCACTGCTTTCACTGCATTGCACAAATTTGGTATGCTATTATTTTCATTTAGTTCCAAATGTTTTTAAATTTCCCTTGGGATTTCTTCTTTATCTCATGTGTTATTTTAAAGCATAATGTTTAATCTCTATGTATCTTCCTGGTAATGATTTCTAGTTTAATTAAATTTCTAATTAATTTTAAGAGCAAACATTGTATGATTTTTGTTCTTTTAAATTTGTTAAGATGTGTTTTATGACCTAGAATGTAAACTCTTGATGAATGTTAACAGGTGAGCTTGAGAGAAATGTGTATTCTGCTTTTGGATGTAGTTAGTCTGTAGATATTAATTCTATCTAGTTGACTGATGGTGTTGTTGAGTTCAACTATGTCCTTACTGATTTTCTGGCTGCTGAAACTGTCCATTTCTGATTAGAGGGATGTTGAAGTCTTCAACTGTGATAGTGGATTCATCTATTTCTAATTGCAGTTTCTGTTTGCAGTTAGTTTTTGTCTCATATAGTTTGATGCTCTGTTGTAAGCACATACATGGTAAGGATTATTATATCTCTTGGAGCATTGACTCCTGTATCACTGTATAATGCCCTTCTTTATTTCTGATAACTTTCCTTACTTTGAAGTGTGCTCTGTCTAAAATGTAACTACTCTCTTTTGATAATTATTATCGTCCATTTACTTACTTTTAACTTATATGTGTCTTTACATTTAAAGCAGATTTCTTGTAGACAGCCTATACTTGAGTCTTGTTTTTTTAATCCACTCTGACAATCTTCTACTTGGTGCACTTATAACATTGATATTCAAATTGATTATTGATATAGTTGGATTATACCTACATATTCCTTACTGTTTCTTTTTGTTGCCCTGTTCTTTGCTTTTATTTTGTCTTCCACTCTTTTTTCTGCCTTTTGCAAAAAGTTTTAATTGAGCATTTTATGATCCCATTTGCTGTCTTTTCTCAGCATGTTGATACTCTTTAAGTGGTTGCCTTAGAGTTTACAGTATATATTTACAGCTAATGTAAGTCCACGTTTAAATAATACTCCATCATTTCATGGGTAGTATGAGTACCTTATAATAACAGAATAATCCTAATTCATTCCTCCTATCTCTTGTATCATTGGTGTCATTCATTTCATATATATATATATATATAGCCAAATATATATGCATATATATGATATATTCAAAGCATACATAATCAAATACATTGTTAGTATTATTTTGAGCAAAAACTTGTTAGATCAGTTAAGAAAAATTAACGTTTTTATATTTTTCTTCAGTGTTCTTTCTTTATGCAGATTAATGTCTCTGACCTATATTATTTTCCTTCTAAAAACATTTCTTTTTTTTTTTTTTAAGATTTTATTTATTTGAGAGAGTGAGTGCATGTGTGGGAAAAGAGGCAGAGGGAGAGGGAGCGTACCTCAAGCAGACTGTTCAGAGTATGGAGCCCAATGCAGGGCTCTATCTCAACCCTGAAACCAAGTCTGATGCTTAACTGACTGAACCACCTAAGTGCCCTTCTAAAGCACTTCTTTTAACATTTCATGCAAAGCAGGTCTTCTAGCAAGAATTTTCTCGATTTTTATTTGTCTGAGAAAGTCTTTATTTTTCCTTCACTTTTAAAGCGTAATTTTAGGGATCCCTGGGTGGCGCAGTGGTTTGGCGCCTGCCTTTGTCCCAGGTCGCGATCCTGGAGACCCAGGATCAAATCCCACGTCGGGCTCCCGGTGCATGGAGCCTGCTTCTCCTTCTGCCTATGTCTCTGCCTCTCTTTCTCTCTCTGTGTGTGACTATCATAAATAAATAAAAAATTTTTTAAAAAAGGGTAATTTTACAGGGCACAGAATTCTAGTTTGGTGGAGTTTTTCTCTTAATCCTTCACTCCACTGTCTTGCTTGCATGGTTTTTAAGGAGAAGTTAGACCCCATAAAGTACGTCTTTTTCTTCTGGCTTCTTTCAGGAGTTTTTTTCTGATATTTTATTGTGGAAATCTGATTGAGCTTATGAAAATGTAGTACTTTTGTCATTTTTATCCTTTTTGGTATTTTCTGAGTTTCCTGAATCTAAGGTTTTGTATCTGATGTTAATTTGGGAAAATTCACTGTCATTTTTGTTTTAAATTATTGTTATTATTGTCGTGTATCTCCTTCTGATATTCCATTATGTTCACACCTTTTATAGTTGTTGTTGTAGTCAGATGTTATGTTTTTTCTCCATCTGTATTCTCTTTGCTTTTCAGTTTTCAAGGATTCTCTTGCCATGTCCCCTAGAGCAGAGGTTTTTTCCTCAGCTGTGTCTAGTCTTACAAATAAGCTTACCAGAGGCATTCTTTGTTTCCTTTACAGTTGTTATCTCTAGCATTTCTTTTTGGTTCTTAGGATTTCCATCTGTCTGCTTTCATTGTTCATCTCTTCATATGCTGTCTACTGTTTCCATTAGAGCTCTTTAGCATATTGATAGTTGTTTTAAATTGCCAGTCTGATAATTCTATTATTTCTGCCACGTCTGATTCTGGTGTTTGCTCTGTCCTTCAAAATATATCTTTGCCTTTTGGTATGCCTTACAATTTTGTCTTGATAGCCAGACATGCTGTACTGGATAAAAGGAACTGCTGTAAACATTTGCAGTAATATGTACTGTAAACCTTTAGTAATATGATGATGAAGCATGGGAAGAGAAGAAGCACTCTGTAGTCCTATAGGTCTCAATCTGTTAGTGAACCTATGCCCCTGGACATAAATTTCACAAGTGTTTCTTAGTTTTTTTCTTTACCCATAGTTGGGACAAAATGTAGAGTGGGCTGGAGTTGGGTATTTCCCTTCCCCCAAATCAGTTAGGTTCTGACAGTATCCCAGCAAGTTGTGCTCTACTTAACCTGTTTCTCCTGAAAAGAGGTTTTATTAAGAATGATATACTCTGGGGCACATGGGTGGCTCAGTCAGTTAAGCATCTGCCTTCGGCTCAGGTCATGGTCCTAGGGTCCTGGGATCAAGTCCTACATCAGGCTCTTTGCTCAGCGGGGAGTCTGCTTCTCCCCCTCCCTCTGAGGCCCCTGCTCTCTCTGACTCTCGCTCTCTCTCTAATAAGTGAATCCAAAAATAATCTTAAAAAAAAAAAAAGAATAATATACTCTGGCAGATTTCAAAATGGTTCCTTTTCCTCTTCCCCTGCCATAAGTTCAGGGAGTTTTTTCTGATATTTTATTGTGGAAATCTGATTGAGCTTCTGGAGGTAAATCTCACATTATGAAGAGGTCTCCCTATGACTGAGTCCCCTGAGTTTGGAACTCTCAGACTTGTCCACGGAGAACCTCTAACAATTTATGAATTATGGCAAATTTTCCTGCCCCAGCAATGGTGCTCAAGGTAGTTCTGTTTCTGAGTCTGTTCCAATAAGCTGTTACCTCCTGTGTCTTCCAGTCTTGAGGAAAGCTGTTTTCCTCTCTGTGGATCCAGGAAGTTGTAAGTTCTAAGAGTTGCTTATGGGTCATAGTTTATTTTTCAACCAGTGTTTGGGTAGAGGTTTGTACTTGAGTCCTTTGTGCCAGGGAGGCTTCCTCCCTATGTTGATATATCGATGTGGGGCATTGGGAATGATAACAAGACTGCCCTCATCCACTGTTCTTTTTGCCCATGAGTGGGTGCAGCTTAAGCATATGTGCAGATCCTTGCCAACATCTAGGATCATCTGTGATCCCAGGAGGGCTCTTCTTGGCTATCTTTTCCCTGGTTCTCTCTGTTAAATTTCTGACTGCTCTACTCTTTGTTTCGTTGCTGGGTAGAACTTTTATGCCATTCAGCAGGAGCTAGGGGTGTGACAGCATCCCTCTTCTCTCAGAATAACACCCCTTTTCTGTGGGCAGGTGTCCAGGAGTAACCCCTAGCTCTTAGCTTGTCCCTTAGCCTGTTTTGCCTGAGAGGGAGTTAGTATCCGATGAGTAAGGAATGGGGAAGAAGGGAGCCTCCTCCCTTCCAGCTACTCTCCAGAATAGAGCTTCTGCAACCCATCAATGGCCTACTTCTTCCAAGGTAGGTCTAGATGAGGAGCTCCCATCTTATCCGTGTCTGTCTAGAGTAGAGCCCTGGAGTAATACCTCCATAACACAGAGCAGTGGTGGGGGACGGGACAAGGGACAAGGGAAGGGATTGTGGTTCAAAAGTGCTATAAACTGTTTTACTGAGATTTAGTAGAAAATCTACTAAATTTTTTTAGAGAATAAATGTTTCTCGGTTACTTAGAACATATTTCTCTATGCCCTTAGGGCAATTTATAAATACTTTAAATAATTCTCTTTTACCATTTTCACCAGTTAAAAAGTTGTTATGCGAAGCTTCTCCCTCCACCATTATAGAAATCTGGCCCTGGTTTGAACACTTTAAAAGAAAATTCAATAATCTTTTGAGCTAAACTGATTTTTTTTTTTTTTTTGACATTGATATACGGCAGCCCGGGTGGCTCAGCGGTTTAGCGTGCCACCTTAAGCCCAGGGCCTAGTCCTGGAGACCCAGGATTGAGTCCCACGTCAAGCTCCCTGCATGGAGCCTGCTTCTCCTTCTGCCTGTGTCTGCCTCTCTCTCTATCTCTCTGTGTCTCTCATGAATAAATAAATAAAATCTTAAAAAAAAAAAAAACACTGTTAACACACACAACCTTAGTAATACATTCACCTATGCAAAAGCATTCCAGTGCTCACTTCAGCAGCATATATAGTAAAATCGGAACAATAAACGTATTCCAGGAATATGTGAAGCAAAACCTTACATTCTCCTCCCTCTTTTCGAGAGGTAACTACTGTTAACAGTATAATGTATGTCCTTGGGGATTCTTCAGAACTTTCAAAGAGAGAGCCTCACTTTATTAAACAATTAAATTAGTGATTCATGAAGTGCTATTATGAAAATCACTGTTTCTTTTATTGTGTTTCTAGTCATTCATACCTAGAAAAATTCCTTACGGAGCAGATGATGGAAAGGCGAGAAGATGTATGGCTTCCACTCATTTCCTATAGAAATTCATTAGTCACTGGAGGTGAAGATGATAGAATGTCTGTGAACAGTGGAAGTAGCAGCAGTAAAACGTCCTCAGTGAGGAATAAGAAAGGACGACCCCCACTTCACAAAAAAAGAGTAGAAGGTAAGTCTGCCTTTATTCTGTGTGACAAGTAGTTCGCTTACTGTTGCAGAGGTAAATAAAGTGGCAAATTTGTTGAAGCAGGGTAATACTGTTAAGCAGATTATATCCTTGTATATTTGACACATACTGAGAGGTTAAGGCAAAAAGTTGGAAAAGATAAAGTGGAACATAAAAGGGTCAAGGAAAAAGAAGTTGGAAGAGCATGAAACACAGAGGAAGATGGTGCAGAGAAAAAGAGCAAACAGTTTTAAAGGTTTATAAAATTGATTCCCATGTCATAGACCCTGTAATACATTAAAATTTAAAAGAAGAGAGTCATAATGTCAGTTATCAAAATTCACTCTAATATAGAAGGGATTCTGATAAGTTGAGAGTAGACCTCTGCAGCAAATTGAATATACCAAAACAACTTTCCATTTCTACCCCATGGATGAATATTTTTGTGCGTGAAAATAATGATAGCCAACTTTGGTTTTATAACCCTCACGGACTGTGGGAAACAGGGAGCTGAGTTGTCATGAATGTGTGATCATTGGTAGTTATTCATGTATCCAAAAAAGACTGAAAATTGCTTTGTTAGAGCATAACTAAGAAAACTCAAAGTAAACATGCTATTCCCTGAAAGAGCCTTCCACCATTTCCATGCTTTTCTTAATAAATGTTCTCCAGAACAAGAGAGAGGAAGGCAGTGATCTGAATCCCATTCCTCTGCTCCTTTTTACAACCTTCTGTTTATCTTTCAGCATCTCACCTCTGCTTCCTAAAAACTAGTGACTCATGAAGGATTTTGCTACAACCTGTAGCAAAATTAATTAGAATTTAAATCTGTTTCTTTCATCATTGGGTAGGCACTACTGACTACTGATGAAGAGCACAAACTCTGAAATTAGAGTTCTAGAATTCATACTTGGCTTTCTAGTTTTAAGCTGTATGACTTTTGAGCATATGATTTAACCTCCCTAAGCCTCAATCACTGATCGAATAAGGGATGATCAGAGTACCTATCTTGTAAATATTGTAAATATTAAATGAGATATTCCAAATAAAACAGTATATACACAGAGAGGTTACTTAGCAAAGAGCTTGGTACATAGGTAGCATGCAGTAAATGTTAGCTACTATTGTCAGAATATCAATACTTCAAAGGGAATAAAAGATACGAAAATATTTACAGAATTAATGTTAAAGACTTTCTTTCAAGTTTTACATTTGGGACTGAAAATCTTTTTGGTCCAGAGAATGAAAATACTAAACTTTATCTTTGTAGTATAGGTTCCTAAACTTTTCTCTAAATAATGACTCCAAAAAAAAAAAAAAATAAAATAAAAAAAAAAATAAATAATGACTCCAGTCACTTGCTTTTGAAAATGCCTTATAGAGCATCATCTATCAGGATGCCCCCCCCACCCACCAATCCATCCATCCATCAATCCATCTATCTGGATTTAAATCTGGGTATATAGATATTCCTTTAGCTTTTTCTTAGATGTAATACTCATTTTAGCCAACATTCATTAAATTCTTGCTGTGTACCAGGAATGTGTTAGCATTTAATCATTTACTTAACTAACATCTGTAAAGCACTTAGGTCAGTCTGTGCCACACAGTAAATGCTATATAAATGTTTTATGAATGAACTGTGAGCTCAACACTATTATCTGTATTTCACACAGAAGAAACTAAAGCTTAGAGAATTTAACCAGATAAAATTCACTAATGGGGCAGTCAGTATTATCTTCAGGACAAAGAAAAGCATATATGGACCAGATAATTTGGTTGTTGTTAAATTGCAAAAGAGAAAACTTGCTTTTTGTCAGATTGAAATTTACCAAGAGACTAAGGTAGGTCATGTGCCCAGAATCCTTAGGCAGCAGTTTTATCTGTTTGGAATAAAAATGAGAAAGCTTTGCAAGAAGTGTTTTTACTGAAGAAACCTGAAGGGTTAGGAGGATCTCTTCAAGAAGAGTGAGTTCTTCTTGAAGTTATTCATTAAGTCTTTACCAAGCACCTTTCTAAGATCTGTGAGAAATTAGGTATTAATAAAAATGTTCACAGTCCAGATAGGCAGATGGGAAGGCAGAGAAGCAAGCAATTTTAGTACCAATTGGGAAGTGCTCTGATGGGCCAAAAGGTTTTCTGGAATATAAGGGGAGTGATCAAACTCTTAACAAATCAGGAAAGATTTTCTGGAAAAGATGACATGTAGTAGAGATAGGTTTACCAAGTTAATAGCATAAGTGATACCATTCTTATAAAATTTTAAGTGTAGTAAAAAATAAAAGTTAGGAATTAAATATTGAATGAAAAGTGATATGAATAAAAGAAGATGAAACCTCTTTTTGCTGATTAACTAAAGAAGGGATTAAATAGTGATCTTTGGATCAGTGGGATGACCTTAGGTAAGTATTTCCAGGAACCAGAAAGCTGATCTAGAACATACACATGTGTCTGACAATTTTTGAAACACTGAGAGATGAAATGTTTGATAGCAAATGAGGAATCTAACATGCTGCACAAATCTCTGAGATTTAATGGAGGAAGAAAAACAGATTCATACTGTGTACTTTGTGATTTAAATTCTTTTTTTTTTTCATTTAAATTCTTCAGAAGAGATACTTTTCTCTCTTATCATATCATATCATAGTAGTAGTATCATATCATAGTAGTAATACTTTTAAGTCTTCACATAGTAGGAAAATTACTTAGAATGTTTATAGTAGGAGCTTTATAATTATGTAAGATTATATCCACCTATAGTTTAGATACATAAATACTGCTTTAATATATTCACATCTTTGTAAATGATCTTCAGAAGAAGGAAGAAACAGCTCTTGGTCCCTTGAAGAAATTTAATTCTAATTACAGAGATAACATATACACTTGACAAATCACCTGCCATTCCAAGCCAACGTGTAATTAAATCCTAAGTAAGTAGGAATAATTGTTTCCTCTAGAGGTTAAAAGAGAATGGGAAGCAGGGGCTGGGCAGGGTGATTAAGGAGGGCTTCCTGAAAGATGTAGAACTTAGAAGCATGAAAACAGCCTCTTAACCCATCCCCACATGTACAACCTAGCAAAAAGAATTATTTCTCTGGTGACAGTGTCCGAGTTGTGCAATGGGATTTACTGATTTCTCAGTAAAGGCCTGCCAGACTTTAAGTGCTGCTACTTGGGGCTCCTGCAAAAGCCTAGCAAATAGGCCCTTTACTGCTTGAGCAAAGGAGGTTAGAGGGGTCTCTAGCTGGCCTAATTCTTCCCCTTCTGCAGTGAATTAATCCTTAGAGATGGAGAGACTTGAAAGCGAGGAAAAGGTAAGGATAACATGTTTGATTATTATATTCTACGTCCATTTAATCCTTAAAACTCTATAAAGTTGAATATTGATATCCTCCTTTTGTATATGAGAAAACTGAGTTTTGGAAGCTCAGTAACTTTCATAAAGTCACACAAGTAAGTAGTATAAGTGGGATTCAAACGAGGCAATCTAACCCAGGAGCCATGTTCTGCAAGTCTGTGCTGTGACTTCTACCAGAGTTCACTCCACTAGACATTTTGTGACTCTAACTGGAATTTTACAGATGAAAGTCTGGATAATACATGGCTAAACAGGACTGACACCATGATTCAGACTCCTGGCCCTCTGCCAGCACCACAGCTCACTTCCACTGTACTGCGGGAGAATAGCCGGCCCATGGGAGAGCAGATTCAGGAACCTGAGTCTGAACATGGTTCTGAACCTGACTTTTTACATAAGTAAGTAGTAAAGATTCATTTTCTTGTTATAAAATTCTTAATTGTTAAAAGCTATCAAAGAAAAACTTTATTTGTTAAAATATTATTGATTAGTTCATGAGAAAAAAACCACAAGCAGAGGCTATGTATTTTATATTAGAAGATACATAATAAGTCTGCCAGCACTTGTGGATATCAGTTAATCAAAGTCCAGAGACCTTTAAACCAAACATGGTGCCTCGATAAGTGCTGATTTCAGTTGAAGTTTAGGGATTCATTGGTCTGTTTCTTCTCAGAGACTTATGAAAGAGACATGCAGGTTATTTCCCTAAGAGTCTCTGCTAAGGTTGTTACTAGTCTGGACACCAAATAAATAGACTACTGCTTTTATCATCCATTTAATTAACAGTACTTTGTCTGGGTCAAGATTATATTTTAAACTGTTATGGATGAAGGTATTTGTCAAGATATTTGATAAATTCTGAGAACAGTTGCCCTTTCCCTAAGAAAGAAAGCCTTACCTTTACCCACACTAGTAATTAATATGTTTTCTAGTACCGGGGCCCCCAGAATTTTGGAGAAGGCAAGATGATGATATGACTTCTGCTATAAAAAAACATAAAAAAGGGATCCCTGGGTGGCGCAGTGGTTTAGCGCCTGCCTTTGGCCCAGGGCGCGATCCTGGAGACCCAGGATCGAATCCAACGTCAGGCTCCCGGTGCATGGAGCCTGCTTCTCCCTCTGTCTGTGTCTCTGCCTCTCTCTCTCTCTGTGACTATCTAAATAAATAAATAAAAATTTAAAAAAAAAAAACATTAAAAAAAAAAAACCTTAACTTTTTCTTTGTTGTTTTCCATCCAACTTTTAAGTTGTCCTATCTCCTTGTGTTTCTGTTCACATTGGGGAAATGCTCTCAATTACTCTGATGGATGAGGGAGAATTTCCAGTTGAACTCAACAAATTTAGCAGGTTGAAAATGAAAAGAGGCAGTGTTAGAATTATTCAGATCCTAGGTTTTCATAAAGCGTCTTTGCTCAAAGGGTCTGCATTTCTTCAAAGCTAAAAGGATAGTCGTTGTCAGCCACTGCATAACAGCATTCTTAGAGAGAACTTGCCTTATAACCAGCATTCCCACCCTACTTCCTAGAGGCCAGATTTTTCCTTATTTGAGCACCCTACCTTACTTCCCTGACTTTACCACTTATTAGTTCCTCCACTCTGTGATCTACTTTTCCCTGCTCTAGGTTTATCCATTTAATCAAAGTACTAACCCCACATGATATAAAGACAGCTGCTCAGAGAGAACTTCATGTGGCAGATGTTATCTACCAAAAACCATTAAGGTTTACATCCTGTAAAATCCCCAAGAGGCATGTGTTTATCCAAGTGTCCATGTGCCAGTAAGTATAGAGAGCAAGTGAAAATTTAACCCAGCATGCACCTCACTCCAAATCTGTTCAGAAGGAGCGAGAAAAAAAAAATGTGTTAATTTTCGTTGTTCAACTCTAGAGAGCTCTGAGCCACAGGACCAGGATCATTTCTGCCCCTTAGGGGCCTGGCTGTCCAAGTAGGAACTCTTGTTTGGCAGAGATTTTGGGGAATGAAGCTGATAAATTAAGCACTGGTAGGGGAGGGAAAGATTTTACCCAACTCTCTTAGGATCCCTGACTGGGTCTGAAGATTTAGATCAAGAGGAGAAAAGCAGGGATCCCTGGGTGGCGCAGCGGTTTGGCGCCTGCCTTTGGCCCAGGGCGCGATCCTGGAGACCCGGGATCGAATCCCACATCGGGCTCCCGGTGCATGGAGCCTGCTTCTCCCTCTGCCTGTGTCTCTGCCTCTCTATCTCTCTCTGTGACTATCATAAATAAAAATTAAAAAAAAAAAAAGAAAAGCATACACATTTTATTGAATTCTTTACATGTACATAGGAGCTTTTACCATAGAATGAAAACCTGACAAAGTTACCAAGGCAGGGATCTCTTATACATTTTTTTTTAATTTTTATTTATTTATGATAGTCACAGAGAGAGATAGAGAGGCAGAGACATAGGCAGAGGGAGAAGCAGGCTCCATGCACCGGGGTCCTGATGTGGGATTCGATCCCGGGTCTCCAGGATCGCGCCCTGGGCCAAAGGCAAGCGCCAAACCGCTGTGCCACCCAGGGATCCCATCTTATACATTTTAAACAAAGAATAAGTTTATGAAGAATTGATAAGACCAAGGGGATTTGGACTACGAGTAGTCTCAACTGAGACTATGTAGTCCATATCTTCTTTAATTAATTAGGAAGATAAGGTTGGTTTAACAAGGTTTGTTTGCAGATTCCTCTTGTGCCATCTCTGGATTGGTAAGAGTCTGTCTCCCATAAAATGAGAATTTATTTCCTGCCTTAAGGCAGAAAAGGAGGAGCTTTTTCTGTGTTCATTCCTTCTTAAATGCCTTCAGCTCAAAATAACCTGTACCGTAGAGGCAGTATTTTGAAGTGACATACTTTGGTTTCCTTTACACCTAACAAGCAGCCACAACCAGCATCTCTTGGAGACTTAGGCATCTCTTTGGGCAACTTACTGCCATTTTTGCAAAGGTAGATCCTTCAATAATGATTTGTCTCACCCTTGACTCTATAATAAATCCAGGTAACTCCTCATACATTGCAAGTAGGCCAACCAACTATGGCCTTCTTAGCACGGTACTGATTAGCTAAATTTATCTTTTATCACAAAATGAATAATATATTCTCTTAGTCCTCAGATGCAGATTTCTTGGTTAGGCCAACCGAAATTAGAAGATTTAAATCGGAAGGACAGAACAGGAATGAACTACATGAAAGTGAGAACTGGAGTAAGGCATGCCGTGTAAGTGTTATCATCAGGTATCACAAGAACATGACTATGTGATGCTGGTCATTTTGTGGAATGACAGCTTTCCTCAGACATTTGGACTCAGAAGAGGAGTTAATCGTAATTAGTATAATTCAGTATATGCCATGCAATGTAGGATAGAAATAGAGGGTGTGAACTTTTGAGGCTTTCACCATTTATATCCTAGTGCTGCCACTTGTCAGCTCCATGGCCTTGGCAAGCTCTAAAATCTCAATGCCTCGGGTTCTGCATTTGTAAATGTGGGATAATGATACCAATCAGAGTTTTGTGGGAATTGATACATAGCTAAGTAAATGTTAAAAAAATCTTGAATGAAACAAATGATCCTTACTTACCTTAGGAGTTCAGGTTCATAGATTATGCAGCCTGTGGGTTGTGACTGGAACCTGTGCTTTCATTGGTTAGAAGACCTACTGTAAGAAAGAGCCAGGACTCCAAATCCAAGGAGTCTGAACATCTTCCTGATCATGCTTTTTCCTTATCAGTCGGGGCTTAATGGAGGAAGATGCTGAGCCCATCTTTGAAGATGTGATGATGTCATCCCGGAGCCAGTTAGAAGATATGAATGAAGAGTTTGAAGACACCATGGTTATTGATCTGGTAAGGAAATTTCCATACATTTTATTCTCTTAAAATATGTGAAAGTGTTGGTGTAAGATGATGCTCTTGTTTTCAGAATCCCATGGGAAGGAGAGGTGTGAAGGTTGTAAACATGGCAGCAGGCAGGACCAGTGTAATGCTTAGCACATTTGGATGAGCTTGTATTTTTCAAGCCTGCTTTCCTAGTAGTCAGATTTTAAATTCTGGCAATAACAGGAACTAGTTCCTTATTACCTTCTGGAGAAGGGGCTCACACTATATCTTTCCGTATAGAGTGTGCATCTGTTCTCTTAAACTTGGAATCTGATGATACAGTGTGTTCCAGCACCGAATATGAACCATATTTGTTCAGTGTGAAAAAACATCTTTGAAATAAGGAAACCTGAATATGGACTAGGTATAGGTGATATTAAGAAATTACTGACTTTGTCAGGAATAGTAATACATGGTGGTTATATTTGGGTTGTTTTTTTTGTTTTTATTTTGGAATTTCCATCAGAAATTCATTTTGAAGCTGTTATGGGTAAAATGACATAGATAAGAAAAACAGTGTGGAGACTCAATGAAATGAGATTAGCCAAAGGTTTGACAGTTGAAGCTAGGTGATGGGTACATGGGAGTTGATTGAACTTCTTTATGTATTAATTTGCAAGGGCTGCTATACAAGTACCACTGAATAGGTGGCTTAAACAATAAAAATTTTCTAACATTTCTGGAGGCTATAAAAGTCTGACATCATGGTATCAGGGAGATTGAGGCTTCTCAGAGATTTCATTGAGACTTCTCTCCTTGTAGATGGTCAGTTCTTTGGTCTTCATATGATCTTTCCTATGTGTCTCCTCTTAGAAGGATATAAATCAGATTAGAATCCACTCATATGACCTCATTTTATTTAACTCAGTATCTTTTTATAGGTCCTATGTCCACATAACATTCTGAGGTCACATTCTGAGGTACTGGGAGTTAGGGCTTCCATATGTGAATTTGGAGGGATGTAATTTAGTCCATAATGTTCTGCCTTGTAGGTTTTAAATCTTCTATAATGAAAAGCTTTTCTAAGAAATATAAAGGATATCATGTCACTCCATTCTCTCCCTTCCTATCTGTAGCTTTCCATCTACCTGCTTTGGGGAATTGAGAGATCAATTTTATAATCATTCCATGATTCAAAGGCATGTTCTATGTTTGTAGGCCCCAAAATTATATATATGTATCTACATATTCAGTTTATTCATTGTAATTTGAAATCCTTTTTTTTTTTTAAAGTGTATGCTCCATGTAAAAGCCACATTCTTTTTCTTTCAAAAGTTGATCTTCAACAGCTCTATTTTGTGATACCATCAGAAATATTAGCGGCTTACTATCACAGTTCATTGTCTTAATGTATTGAAAAAAAAATATTTTGGCTTCTCTTTCCAGCCCCCATCAAGAAATCGGCGAGAGAGAGCTGAGCTGAGGCCAGATTTCTTTGATTCTGCAGCTATCATAGAAGATGATTCAGTAAATGTTAAATTAATACTGCTTTTTATTTATGGTTTCTGGGTCTTGTTTATGCACAAAGTTAATTGTGTTTCTCATTTTTCTAGGGATTTGGAATGCCTATGTTCTGAAGTCTGAAGAAAATTTACAAATCTGGAACTCTATTATTTAGAGCTAGAGGCCTATATACTGTGATAGCTTGTATGGGGGAAAAAACACTTTTGATGTGATCTGATTTGGTTTTTAATCAAATGATTGAGGTCAATCCCTTTTTGTAGTGACAGAAGAGGAGCATGTAAATTACCCAAGGGAATGTTGGTGAATGTCACCTCAGAAAGACTGACCTGAAAAATCATTTGTGTCCTAATATTGGACTTATCCCAATACAGATGTGTGTGTTTTTCTGGAGGGAGGAAAAAATTTTAAATTTTTAAAACCGCTGTCAAGATAAACACTGTTATACACCTGTTTTATGAAAACTCAGCATTGAGTAAAAAAAAAAAAAAAAAAAAAAAAAAAAAATATTTTTAACTTTATTTTCCTGTTGTACAATTTAAAAACCGTTTTAACATTTTGCCTTTTTATGTTTTAAAAGCTAACCATTTTTATTAAACCTATGAGTAAGCAGCTCATCCTAATTGCCGAAGAGTGTTTTGGAGCTCACTGGATTTGGTTGACCTTGTGGAATACAGAAATACGGAGGAGCAGAATATTGACAAGCTAAGATGAAATTCTGACAGTGCATCTCTGCCAAAAACCACACACCCTCTGTGGATATGGATTCCCTGATTTTATATACTCTTGAATAAAAAGGTTTATTTTTATTTATAAGGGGGCATAAAATAAGAAATGTCCATGCAGCCATTTTCCAACAGATGCTGTACACCATTCATTTTATATAGAATAGGGAGATTCAAATACAGTACATTTTCTATTGGTATTTGTTCTGTGCATTTTTAGCAACTTCTACCAGCAAATAAAGTATTCTCAGAAAAACAAAAATGGTTCTCAAGTTATCAGTTTGCTGTTTTTACTACTTATTTCATGCCCTGCCAAATTCAAATTACATAGACTTCCGTTTTCTTAAAAAGATAATCATGAAGAACTTCTTTGCCATTCAAAAATAATTTTAAGTGTAACATAACTGTGTCTACTTCCCATGCACTTAATACCTTATGCGCTAATTTTGTGAATTAAGTTTACCAATTATAGAAGTATGTGCCGCATAGAAGTCTGTGCTTAGAGGGTGAAGTTCCTAAGCTTACCTTGAAATACAGCTACATTTCAGTGTTAAATGTGCATATTAATTATTTTGGGGAAAGAAATTATGAATCTTCAGGACAGCCTTCAATGGTTTAGAGTTACAGTCTACTTAGACTTTTATGACTTGCTGCTATTGTTTTAAAAAGCCCAGTTAGTTTCTACCTTTCTGATTTTTCAAAGTAAGCCTCAATTCCAAACTAATCCATCCACACCTGTTTCTGGGCTGGTTTTTAAAGTAGCTGCAACAGAATCATGAGGCTTTCCCTTCTTACCAAAAATGAAAAGCATTTTTTTTTTTTACTACTCTGTGCACCCAATGATTATTTTCTGCTGGGAAAGCAAATGGATTATTCATTCTTTTAGTAAACACAAAACGAATTTTTCTCAATATTTGTACAGTTCTGAAAAACCTGGTCACCAAAAATGTTACATCTGCTAATTTTAGCAATTCCTGGGCTCCAGTTTGAGGGGCTGGGGTCTCACTTTCTTCCAGAAATGTGGGCCTCACTGGACATGAAGGGGCAGGAAAAACTGGACTGTCCATCACTGCCAGCCCTGCCTACAGTTCTGGCCAAGGAGGAAGCTGGGAGGTGCCCTGGCACATGCACAGAGTGATCCTTTGCTTGACAGTTTCATGTGGAAAACAGATGCTGACTTAGAATTGTAGACTACCATGCAACAAAAAAAAGGCTTAATATCTACTCCAATGGGTTTGCAGTTCAGTTTGAAGTCAATCGAATTTTTGTATTTTCAGTGTCTCCTTGATTGGTTTTGCTAGTAATTCTGTAAATTGTACATTTGCAATATGAGGTTTTTTTCCTTTTGTACAATTTGAAACTGATGCTTCACCTTTCCTTTAATAAACTATTCAAAATCAGGCCTGTGGTAGTCATCCTATTGTTGTTAATAGGTAAAGTGTTAAAGAGATGATTTCTGTCCCCCTGCTCTTGAGAGCTTGCTTATTCCTATAATTTGTTAACTAATGGGAGGTGGTTTTTTTTTAAGATTTTATTTATTCATGAGAGACAGAGACCTAGGCAGAGGGAAAAGGAGGCTCCCTGTGAAAGCATGATGTGGGACTCGATCCCAGGACCCCAGGATGACATCATGAACCAAAGGCAGACACATTCAACCACTGAGCCACCCAGGTGTTCCCCCTCACTTTTTTTTTTTTTTTTTTAAGAAATTTAGGACTAGTTCAATCATTTTCTCTCGTTTTGTGGATTTCCCTGGAGAAACTGTGGTTTGAGAGGAGGTCCCTTGCAGGCTGAGTTTTGAAGGATGTATTCGGAGTTTGTAGCCTGGATCCTTCTCCTGCCCAAGATCTAGCCCCTAGACTTATGCATGATTACACCCAAATAGCAGCCCTTTAAAGATCACTTGGATTCTACAAAGCCATGTTAGAGTTTCTCTTGACATTGGTGCCAGACATCACTCGTAAAAACTCATGCCCTACACTTTATGAGCCTGCCCTTGTTCTCTGGGCCATGTTCATTACATGGCCTAAGATGTGTGCGCAGAAAGAGCAGGGATGCAAGATAAACTCCAGGCAGCCAAGGGGGAAGGTAATAAGGAAGGGTCTCTGTGGTAGCTCATCTTTAAGACTACAAGGTAATGAGACTGGACCAGAGCTTTATCCAGTGTGATTCTATCTTGGGACAAACTTGAAACCTCCTAGATGTGGTTTGACTATGACTGTATTTGGCCCTGCTTCCAGAAGAGAATCCATCAAACAAGGAGCTGTTGTCTTCATGGAAAACAATGGCTCAGTGTCCTTACCTCAGGCTTTTGATGCCAAGCCAAACTCAGGTAAGGTTCCATCTATGCCTTGCTCTGTTGGGATCTTTATTATGCATCACTTTTTGCCATCAAAAGCTCTACCAATGAGCTACGCCCTTATACATCACTTTTTGAAGGACAGCTTTCTGTTCTCACCAGGAGAGAGGGACATCGTCAGAACCTTCCTAAAGCTGCTATATCTACCCAAATGTGCTGGCTAGAGTCCACAGAGGCCCCAAACTGAGGCGCTGGCCATTAAGTGACCATAGCTCCTGTTTGGAATAGGGGAGATCATGCCCACAGAAGTGCAGCAGGAGGACCAATGGTTCTTACTAAAAAAATAAAGCCACAGCTCTCAAAATCCTTCAGAATCAGAAGGATGTAAAATAGTCACATCTGTCAAACAGTTGAAGTTTAGGGCTGATTCAACAATTTCATCAAAAGTGTTTGTTAATGTATGAGTGAGTGTCCTTCATAGGCTTCTCTGAGCAGACCATATCGAAAGCACCAGCAGCAGCCAAAAGCATCCGTGCATCCAGAGGCAGAGAACTCAACAGAGACCAAGACGTGGTCAGAAGAGAAGCTGGAAGAACTTTTCGAGGACACAATCAACTGGAAGGCTGCATTGTGAATGTGCTCTCTGTTATTCTAGCAACTTAAAAAGAAGACAGGTCATCATGCATGAGGTAGGAAAGCTTTCCAAATTTGGGTAGCTCTTTGGGTTGAGACAATCCCAGTGGAGCGAACCACCACCACCTTTCTCCCTTAGGAGCACTCATCCCACCTACTTCAGTTGAGATGCACTGTTCTGAATGGTTAGAAGGCCTGGAGTTTAGATAATTCTACCTGGGTTCAAATCACAGCTTCACCACTCTAGCTGCGTGGCTCAGGAAGAATTGGTTTACTTAAAGCAAGAGGAGCAGGGCAGGTCCAGTAGGACACTTGTAGTATCTCTTAAACTTTGCCTCAATTCTCAACATATTACTTGCTCTCAATCTAAAGACAGACACTTGCCACTGCTCTGCTCAATACACCCAAATTCTCTAGCTACAAGACTCCATAGTTTTATTTTTCCCCTTAAGGAAAGAATTCCAGTTGGGAAAGGCCTTTCTAAACAGCAGCCACCGGAGAATACTCTGCCGCCATTCTCCAGGCATTGTCATCCATAGATGCTGGTCTACTTTGCGAGGTCTTGCAGCTCTGTGCTTCCTTGGCCACCAGGCTTGGTTTATTGCATGGGACTTCTCCCACCATCTCCATGCCAAGGCTTCCCAGAAGTCACTTTGCCCAAATGCTTTATTCCTCTACCTCTTAGAGCAGTCCCAAAACAAGCCCTTCTCAGTGCCCAGATTTCACAACCTGGTAAAGCACATCTTGGACCCCCTTCCTTAAAAATAAATAAACTCATAAGCTTGTATTTTTATATAGACTACAGCAGTCACCCTTCATATAGTCCAAGTCCTAGGTTAGCTGACCCCAGAAATTGGACTAGGCAAGCAATTTTAAGATACTCAGTCACATGCAAATCAACCCGCATGACTTCTTAAGAGGCCTCTAAAAGCCCACGAGTCTGCCATCACTTCTTTCCCCTGGTTTATAGTCTTTCTGCTGGTGCCAAACAGGAGATAAAGAACCTTTGGCCGATTTCTGCCCCCTAGAAATTCACCATCTACTTAGGAAGACAAAAATATATATACTGGGGGAGAAAATGCAAGATCAGATACTTTAAAAAAAAAAAAAAAAACAGCTGCAGTAAGCTAAATCAGTTCAAGCCCACAGGTTGAGATGAACCAAGTCAGGTCCTTCCTTCAGCATGAGCAAATTGGAGCTATTCAACAAGAGGGTGTGTTCCAGGGAGCTGTAGGCTTAAACTCACTTGGTAAGCATTGGGAGGGACATTCTGTGTGGGCTAAAGATTTGACTTTGGAGAGCAGGGTACTATGTACTGGAAGTGCTGAAGCAGAAAAATGCAATAAAATATAGATCGGGAATTAGTCTATTAGCTCAGAACAAGATTTCTGGCATTAAGAGTAGGTCACAGAGAAACACCAGTGGGAAGATGCACCTAGAGTCTGACTAGAATGGGAGATTCACAATCACCTGGAGAGGGAAGAGAGACATCCAAGAAAAAGTAACTAAGGCCATAAGTCTGGCTACCTGGAATGATGGGGTGGCTGGTAGAAATGGGAAAGGTAGACAACAGTCACATACTGATTTAACTCAAGTTGACCTTGAAAGAACATTCAAGCTCCTTTGGAGCTAAGGATCTGGGACAAGGGAAAGTCAGTAGTGGGAGGACCTAGGGCTCTCACCACAGAGAAAAGCACACCCTATGGGGCACTCTGAAATAGCACTCTGTAGTTGACCTTTATGCTGAAACCACGTAAAATCTCCATTTCTAGTATAACTTTTCTTTTTTAAAGATTTTATTTCTTTATTCATGAGAGACACAGGGAGATAGAGGCAGAGACACAGGCAGAGGGAGAAGCAGGCTCCATGCAGGGAGCCCGATATGGGTGGGACTCGATCCCGGGTCTCCAGGACCAGGCCCTGGGCTGGAAATTGATAGGATGGTCATAGACTTGGAAAAGCAAATTGAAAAACGAGACAAGTATAGCCGAAGACGTCCTTATAATGATGATGCAGACATCGACTGCCCTGAAGGCACTGAAGGCGGTGCTAAACCGCTAAGCCACCCGGACTGCCCTCTAGTATAACTGTTTATTTTGCTGAATGCATAAAGCATTAAGTCAACAAAGATGGGGGGGAATCTACAGTGGCCCACAAACATTAAAAAAGGACTCTCTTTCAAACTGATAACATAATTACAAAGGAGTCTTGAACTTCTAAAAGTTCTCAAACTTGGGACGCCTGGGTGGCTCAGCAGTTGAGTGTCTGCCTTTAGCTCAGGGCGTGATCCTGGAGTCCCACATCGGGCTCCCTGCATGGAGCCTGCTTCTCCTTCTGCCTGTGTCTCTGCCTCTCTCTTTCTCATGAATAAATCTTAAAAAAAAAAAAAAAAAAAAAATCTCAAATTTTTGTATTTAGTGTAGGATTGAGCATATGAGTAAATTATTTTGAAGATAATGGGAGCCAGTTTTATCACTGTGAGAGAAGAAATCCATAAATATAGAATAGGGGAAAGCAAAGAACCACCTGTATGTTGGATTAGAATTAAAAGTTTCAATATGAATTCATCATTTTGAACATATATAATATATACACATGTTCACAAATTTGTATAAATATTTCCTAGTCTCCTGAAAATACCAAAAAGCAATGACACCCCAGCATAAATGTGAACATCTGCCAATTTTAGCTTCTAAATGACATCTATTAAAATAAACCAGGACTGGGGAGAAACCAGGCTGGGCAAGGAAAATAGATGATGAGCCTGGTAAATTATTCTGTGTCAAAAAAAATAAGGAAGTGTGCCAAAAACTATTGGGACGTATCAAAAGGATCAAAGAGCCAACTTTAAAGAAGCTCTCATTGAAATTTTAAGTGTCAGTATAAGTTAACACTGTAAATTTTAAAAGAATCCATGTCTCTGCTTTTTCTTGCTTTGATGTATTCATTCAGTAAAATAAACATTTATGAAACACCTACTATATACCAGATTTTAACTACTATATGCTCCCCAATCTCATCTCTTGGGGGTAGAGTTGGGATGGTGCAGGAAGGAAAAAAAATGTAACTAGTATAATGTGTGTCTGAAAATTTGACAGAGTGACAGCATAGTAAGAAAAGCTATTTCAGGAAAAACTGTTCTTAAAAAAATGAATCCATGAATCTAAACAGATACTAAAAAAATTAAAACAAAAAAAGTTCTTTCAGGAAAGTAACAACTAACAAATGCAGACATAATGATAGGGTTAGAAATGCAACACTTTAGAATCCACACAGGATAGCTGATTGAGGCAAGAATCATCAATGGACACTAAAAGTACTAGGTGAAAGTTTGTTGACAACCTTAAAGAATGCCCCCAGATCAGTTATAAATCACAAAGAAAAAATGGTAACCTTTGCAGCCACCACCGTAACCAAGTGATGAGTCAGTGTCATCTATAATGGGAAAAACTAGCATAGGATGCTTCCTAATGTGATACATGACTCATTATTGTGTCTTACACTTAGCTAGATCTGAACATCTGAAAACAATCAGACAAACCCAAATGGAGAGATAATTCTACAAGATAACTGGCAACCATTCTTCCAAATGTCAATGTAATAAAAGACTGTAGGACAATGACCCTTGTTTCCTAGGAAATACACACTGATGTTTAGTGGTGCCGGGGATAAAGGGTCATGATTCTACAAATTACTCACAAGTTGTTCAATAAAAATAATAGTTATATATTTATGGAAGAGATGCACCAAATATAGAAAAATTAACTGGAAAATCTAAGTGAAGGTGTACAAATAGCATACTCTTGCAACATTTCTATAGGTTTGAAATTTTTCAAAATAAGTTTTTAAAAATGTGAACACATTTCTGAAAAGCACTTAATATAGGGTACTATACTTTACTGAGCATCTACTTTGCCAGACATAACTGCAAATGTCTCATTTAATCCTCAACAGTTCCTAGAGGAACTAAGAGCACATTATTAAATATTATTTAAAAGTAAGGGAATTGGGATGCCTGGGTGGCTCAGCAGTTGAACACCTGCCTTTGGTTCAGGGAGTGATCCCAGGATTCGGGATCGAGTCCCACATCAGGCTCCCTGCATGGAGCCTGCTTCTCCCTCTGCCTGTGTCTCTGCTTCTCTGTCTTTCATGAATAAATAAATCGTAAAAAAAAAAAAAAAAAAGGAAACTGAAGCCTAAATGGTAAGTACTTTGCCCTAAAAGCCCATCATCTCACCTACAGAGAAAACAATTATTGGGGGAAAAAGGAAAAAATACACAGGTGTCAAATAAGGGTCAGCTTTAAGTATCAGTACTCTATTACTATATGTATTATCTTCTTGATTTTTCAGATTTTTACTATAAAAAATGAACTTTGTGCTCAAAAAATACTGGTTAAAACAAGTTTTTAATAAAGCAAATAATTTTACAGTAAGGCATACATGAAATCTTTGTAGAATTTAATAAACAGCCATTTCAAGTTATTACTGGTTTAGAATTCCAGGTATCATGATTGCAAAAGGCAGGAATGGGTATGAATGGCCAGGCAGTAATTGGCTCTTGGTTTATTTTCCTTTAATCTGTTTACAATGGAATATTTGCATGTTTCCTCCAAGGGCGCTGTACCTTCTTGCTGGCCAAGACATCCAAGTCACGGCAGATTCGGGCTCGTGTAGAGGAAGGCTGGATGATGTCATCCACAAATCCTGGTGAAGCACAGAAAAGGAAGTAGATCATCGGCATCCCCAGATAATGCCAGCGCCCAATCTGTGCTAAGACTGGGCACCATCTCTAGGGTCGATAGTGTGAGCAGGAACCCAAGTTACGGGGCATGGGCCCAGTGAGCCTTCCCCTGCATCCTAGGAGCATCCCTGTTCCTCTGGCAGGGCCTCAATTTCTGGCCTAGGAGCACTTGGCAAGAAAATTACTTCATCTTGGCAGGGAGGGGACCAGATTTCAACAGGAAATAAAAATTTAGAAAAATACATTTGTATTTTCAAAAATCACTATACTTCCTCCTATCCCTGTAACACAAGTCCTTCTGCAATGTAATTTCACCTCTCCTCCCATCAAGGATTAAATGTCCTCACTTGGCCTCGTGACTTGCTTTGGCCAACAGAATGTGGTAAAAGTGACACTGCAATTTCCAAACCTAGGTCTCAAGGTGCCTTGCAGCCTGCCCCCCCACCCTCTTGCTGCCCTCAGGACACCACCAAGTGTGGAGTAGCCTCCTTAAGAATAAGGACCCATGTGCAGAAAGTCCAGCAGACAGCCAACAGCAGCCACATAAGCGAAGCCATCTTGGACTATCCAGCCCCAAACTACCAACTGACTGTCTTTGCATGATTGGTCCCAGCAAGACCAGCAGAACCACCTAACTGAGCCCAGTCCACAGTGATGACCCTCAGAAACATGAGCAAAACAAACAAAAAGTGGCTGGGTTTTTACACGATATTTAGGTGCCTGGAACAACACTAAGAAATTCAACCATTTCAGTGATGCTGTTTTTATCTTGGTCACCAGAGCAGTGCACATACGGTCCCTAAGTGATGACCACCCAGGACATTCCCACACCTCACTTGTCTGTGGATTCGACTGTCAGGGCAAAGGGCAGTTATAGGAGACTTTGCGGAATACAAGAATGAGCAAGTGACCCAGTGAATGACCCTGCTGCCCCCACCCCCCACCCCCAGTTCCTACCTCTCACTGCAGCAGGAAAGGGGTTGGCAAACTTCTCAATGTACTCTGCCTGAGCAGCTGCCACGTCCTCGTGCCCTTTGAAGATGATCTCCACAGCACCCTGTCACGAGAGAGGTTAATGTCAAACTCAACTGACAATCCCAACCGGGTAGACCTCCTGCAACTCACTACCACAGTGTGTGGTTGTGAACTCTGTGGTGAATCAAAGTGCCCTGGGGAGAAGTGCCAGCTCCAGGTGCCAGGGCACAGAGGTAAGCACTGCTGGGGTCAACCATCATGAAGCCACGGGATGTGATGGGATGTTCAGCTGTGAGCCCAATGACAGGCAGCTCAGGCAAAGCCAGTAAGCAGCTTGTGTCCCCACATTCCATCCTACTCCTTCCACTTGCATCTATCCTTCTTCGAGACCAAGATGTTTGGCCTCTTTTTCCACTGTTAAATCTGTGGTTCCCTGCATCAAGGGAAGCAAAATGCTGTTTTCTTTTTTTCTTATCCTGAGCACACAATTCAGTGGCCACAGGCAGGCAGACTGAACTGCAAATGTAGAAACACTGGAAACTAAAATATGAGTCCTAACCTCAGAAGCCCTAAAAGTCAGCTATGGGAAGAGTCAAGGGAGTTACCTGGTGCAATCCCAATAGCTGTTTCAAAGCAGGAAAGGAGTGGGGATCAGGCTAAGAAACAGGAAGTACAATAGTCCCTGCTCATTTGCAGCTTCAGTTATCACACTCCAGAAGCAGATGGGTGAACCTCCATCTGACATCAATGCCTGTGCTCTTCACCTCACTTCATCTTATCATCTCACATCACAAGAAGGGTGAGTACAATAAGATATTATCAGAGAAAGAGCACATTCACACAACTTTTATTACAGCATATTATCATCATTCTATTAATCTTTTTCTGTGCCTCATTTATAAATTAAACTTTATTGTAAGTATGTATGCATATGAAAAGACAGCACACATAAGGTTGGGTATTCTGGTTTCAGGCCTCCACTGAGAGTGCTGGAGCACATCCCCTATGGATAAGGAGTGGACTGCTATACCCTGGTGCCCAAAGTCACCAGGGTCAGAACTACAGTTCAAATTTTATAGGCTAAAAGGAATGGCTCTAGGGCCCTCCATTGGAGATGAGATGGAGTTACAGGGAATGTCCAATCCTCCCAAAGGCTAGTTCAGCTGACTTAACCCTTTCCCCTTTGCTGATAACATCAAATCCCCTTCAGGGGCCCTCCCACACTTATCATGAAGATACCAGCATGTGTCTGAAGTGACAGTGCAGGACAGGAGCCAGAGCTGTCCCTGAGGCTCACGGTGGGAGACTTTCCAAAGTCAAGGCCCCAACTCTCTGGAATCCTGGCCTCTCTCCAACATTTGCCACCTATGAGCTCCTGCTGGGAGAGTCTGGTACCTGGACCCAAGCAAAAGGAAAGCTAGAGGGCCTCACCTTTGCTCCCATGACTGCGATTTCTGCTGTAGGCCAGGCATAGTTGATGTCACCACAAAGGTGCTTGGAGCTCATGACATCATAAGCACCACCATAGGCCTAGAACAGACCCAAATACTGAATGTTAGAGCCTGAATCAAACAGATCTGTCCCTGAAACATCCTAGGAAGCCAAGCGAAATGAGGACAAAAAAGAAACTGAAGGCCCAATGTCTCTGCTCAGGCTTCCTGGCCTCAGAGAATACCTAGACACAACCCAGAGGCCTTTCACAGTTAACGTGAACGGTTTTTCCTGGCTTTTTCCCCACTGATGCTTTCAGTTCCCAGAAATGACCCAGTGTATCTGCAGGGTGTGTCTATAGGGCTGTAAATGCTACCCTCGAAAGATCTTTTTAAGGGCTAGCAAGGTGTACTCCTCTTCCTAGCCCTCCTGAAACTCTTGACCAGACCTCCAAACACGGCTATGCTGCTAGGAGTGGGCTCACAGCCTCTGATACAAGTTCCTCACCTTCCTGGTGATGACTGTGACTTTGGGCACAGTTGCTTCAGCAAATGCGTAGAGAAGCTTGGCGCCATGTCGGATGATGCCCCCATATTCCTGTGCTGTGCCTAGGTTATGAGGAAGAGTTACTAGATACAAAAGTCCTCACAAAGTTTGACTGCCACTCTCAGCTATGAGGTCTTCCCCTGCTCCCCAGAGGGCCAGGAGAGAGCCACCCTCAACCCAAGAGGCCCATCTTCCAAATACACCTAGAATACAGATGTCACAAATCCTTAGAGAATTTTGCAAGAAAACTTCCAAATAAAGTGGGTGTCTCACTGGGCAAAACCATCTCCCTTAGCCCCCACTTCTGTCAATGACTTACCAGGCAGGAAGCCAGGGACATCAACAAAAGTGATGAGTGGAATATTGAACGCATCACAGAATCGGACAAAACGAGCCCCTTTCACAGAGGAATTAATATCCAAACATCCTAGAATGAGAGAGATTGTCCATGCTGAGAGCTTCAGGGCAATTTTTAGTTCCACCCACATGGAATGTGCCGTCAGCAACCATCCAGGGCTGATTTTTATGGAGGCATCAAAGTCTTCTCATCCGGGAATGTAAAGGGGAACTGTTACCCTCCAGGAAAAACAGGAGAACCCACCTGGCATGGGCCAAAGAGGGTCCAGGAGTGGTCTCAGCTCTTTGCTGGGAGCACAGCCTATTACAGGCAGCAAGACTCTGCCTCATAAACTGAAGGACTGCTGCCACCAGGGGAACAACCCAACTTGCCCTCATGGAACCAGTAGTAGGAGGTATCATTAAAGGGCTGCTCTTAGAGACTCTCTGTAGCTTTGAATCAGATTCTGGCTTCAGCAGTTATACTTACATGCCCTTGGGAAATAACTTTACCTTTCTGAGCCTAATGTTCCTCACCTGCAAAGTTGGGATATTACTACCCTCTACCATAGTTGTAAGGATTAAAGGAGATGGCATCTCTAAAGTGGCACAAGAGTAAGAGCTCAATTACTAGTGTATCTTCTCTCCTAGAATAGCTCCCAACACACTGTATGAAGCCACATTACCCTCATACCAAAATAAGATAAAATCATCTTAAGAGAAGAATACCGACCAAAATCCCTCATGAACATAGATGCAAAAATTCCAAAGATATTACCATGTCAAATCCAGCCATGTATAAAAACATGAATGCCTTCTGACCAAATAAATGGGGTTTATCTCAAGAAGTCAAGGTTGATCTAACTTATGAAAACCAACAAAAACTATACTAAATAGAAGAGAAAAACCATGTAGTCTTCTCAACAGAGAAATCTAACATTCAATATTCAACCATAACTCAAAAATTGTAGTGGGATACCTAGGTGGCTCAGTCAGTTAAGCATCCAACTCTTGGTTTCAGCTGAAGTCATGATCTCCGGGTTATAAGATCAAGCCCCTTGTTGGCTCCATACTGAGAGTGGAGTCTGCTTGAGATTCTCTCTCCTTCCCCCTCTGTTCCTCCTTCAACTCACACACTCTCTCTCTCTCTCTCTAAAATAAATAAATCTTTAAAAAAAAAAAAAAACTAGCAGCAAACTAGTACAGTGGGATTTTCATAATCTGATAGAGAATCTATTAAAAAAATAAAAAACCTTATACACTCATGGATCAGAAGAATGGATAAATTCCCAAAGTGATCTACACCACTGCTGGCCAAAAGAACTTTCTATGAATGTTCTCCAACTACACTATTTGACATGATAGCCACTACCGCTGTTAAACACTTGTAATACAGCCAGTACAACTGAGAAACTAAGTTTCTAGTTTTATTCAATTTTAACTATATATATTATTTAATTATCTTAGATTTAAAGTCTACTAAGCTAGCATACTAAACAGACCTATATTTTCAAGCAAAATTTTACTACCAATATCATAGATATTCTCTTACAGAAATTGATAAGCATATTCTAAAATTTATATGGTAATACAAAGGAGACAGAACAGTTAAAATAGTTTTGTGTGTTTTTTTTTTTTAATTGGAAGACTTACACTTTGACTTTTCAAAACTTACTTATTAGACATGGTTTCTCAACCTCAGCACTATCAACATTTTGGACTGGATAATTCTTCATTGTAGGGGTTTGTCTTGTGTGTGTAAGATGCTAAACATCATCTATGGCCTCCACCCTCTCCCCCCAGAATCCACACCTGTGACAACCAAAAATGTTTCCAATGTTGTCAAATGTCTCCAGGATCCTGAAAGTGCCAAGCTGAGAACTACTGAGAACTATAAGGCTACAATAATCAAGGCAATATGGCACAGGCATAAAGGTAGATAAAATGATGATGAAACAGGATAGATTGTGAAGAAACAGAACCACACAACTGATTTTAGATCAAAACAATTCAGTGTGGAAAGGAAGTCTTCTTAACAAATGATGATGAGGGGATCCCTGGGTGGCTCAGCTGTTGAGCGCCTGTCTTTGGCCCAGGGTGCGATCCTGGAGCCCTGGGATGGAGTCCCACGTCGGGCTCCTGGCATGAAGCTTGCCTCTCTCTCTCTCTATCATAAATAAATAAAATCTTTAAAAAAAAATGGTGATGAGACAATTAACTACCCGTATTAAAACACACACACAATCATGAAACTTGACTGTTTCACTCTAAACTATACACAAAAGTCAATTCAAAATAGATCACAGACCTTCATATAAAACCCAGAACTATAAAACTAAGAAATAATATTGAACTATCTTTGCAACCTGTAGTAGGCAAGATTTGTTGAAAAGGACACAAAAGCATTAATCATAAATAAACACTGATAAATGGTGCTTCATTAAATGTTTAAAATAATGTGAGTCAAAAGACACCATTAATTTACCGAATAAGCAAGTCACTAATCAGGAAAAGAATACACATATCTGACAAAGGACTCACAGCCAAAATGTATAAAGAATGCTAGAGATCTAAAAAAAATAAAAAATAAAAAAATAAAAAAAATAAAAAATAAAAAATAAATAAAAAAAAATAAAAAAAAAAAGAATGCTAGAGATCATCAATGTTGGCAAATTGAATTTAAATTAAAAAAAAAAAAAAAAGGAAGGAAGAAGTCATCGAAAAAGAAACAACTCAGAAAAGAAAAAATTGGCAAAATTTCCCTCTTGGTAAATGCATTTTCTGAAATGACAGAAATGTTCTATATTTTGTTCTGGACAATGATAACAAGGTTATATAAAATTGTCAAATTGTCAAAACCTATCAAAATGAGCATTTGAAAACTGTACATTTTACTATGTGTAAATTATAGCTCAATATAAGAACAATGTTTTAAATCTCCCTTCCCTCCACTCTACTCAAAATCTATGTTAATGACCTGAAATAAAGAATCTGAGTGAAAGTCCCAGAAAAAAAAAAATTCTAAATTAAGAAACTGCAAAAAGTACCCAGAGGCTACACTCAAAATCATACTGAAAAGAAAGATGAGCACTGACAAGCAAAACAAGATGCAATCACTGGGGAAATGAACACAGACGTGGAAAACCTACAGTCCTGAGCTGCCACGCAATGGGCTCCAGGTCCAGAGGCCTGGTCTTCACATCTTAGGCCTAGTCCCAGGGCTATACAGAGAACCTGGCACCCAGAGAGTGACCAAGGAACCATGGCTAATTCCTACAAGAAAAAATGAGAACCAGAACACGGAAGCTCCTTATCTGAGCCTCTGAAGCTGCCTTTAGTAATGGTTAGGGAATGAATAAGTCAATAAAATGAAACTTTCTTCAAAAAAGCAGTAACCTGCTGAACTTCCACATCTTACCACTCCATAAACATCGCAAAGAATTTTTAAGCCAAGAAAAAGAGAAGTCAAGGAACCACAATGGAATCAAGTGTTGAGACTCCAGCCAGAGCTGAGGAGGGCCCCTGGGATAGACATCCTAGATATCTATAGAGAAAATTTCCAGGATAAGACAAGCAGTTTCTTAAAAAGTGAGCTTATAGGGATCCCTGGGTGGTGCAGTGGTTTGGCGCCTGCCTTTGGCCCAGGGCGCGATCCTGGAGACCCGGGATCGAATCCCACATCAGGCTCCCAGTGCATGGAGCCTGCTTCTCCCTCTGCCTATGTCTCTGCCTCTCACTCTTTCTCTCTCTGTGACTATCATAAATAAATTTAAAAAATTAAAAAAAAAAAAAAAAATTTAAAAAAAAAAAAAGTGAGCTTATAAAAGTCAACCTGTGCTGTAGAACATAGTACCTGCAGAGGTAGTCATGGGATGAGAAAGATCTTAAAGCAGACACAAGAAATCATGTGAAATCCATGCCAGGGACTGACACAGCTCAAAGGAGAAACTAAAGGGATATATGAGCAGTTAAGAACTTATTGGAGGAACAAAATGCATTTTCAATAGGTGTGAATTCCTGACTTTATACACGTTTTCTAAACAACAAAATGGTGGGGTGGGCAGCCCCAAGCTCCTATCCTCCAAAAGAAACATCACAAAACAAGCAGAAACTCTGGAATAAGTGAACGTTTACAACAATCAAAAGAAAGCAAAATCAAAGAAAAGGCAACTTAATGGGTGCCTGGGGGGGCTCAGGCAGTAAAGCATCTGACTCTTGATCTCCAGAGCATGAGTTCAAGCCCCACAATGGGCGTAGATAGCCTACTTAAAAAAAGAAAGAAGAGGGGTGCCTGGGTGGCTCAGTCAATTAAGCGTCTGCCTTTGGCTCAGGTCATGATCCTGGGGTCCTGGGATCAAGCCCCACATTGTGCTCCCTGCTCAGTGGGGTTCTAAACTTTCCCTCTGCTGCTCCCCCCGCTTGTGCACTATCTCTCTCTCTCTCACTCTCTGTCAAATAAATAAATAAATAAAATCTTAAAAAAAAAAAAAAGAAAGAAAAGAAAAAGGCAACTTAAAAATAGTAGGAAAGACTTGTTGGTGTTCTTAATTACACTTGCCCCACACTCTCTCTAGTTCTAGAGAGAACAAAGAAGATCTTAGTCACAAATTATCACATAGGTCTGTTCTAACTTGTCTGAAAGACTCACCTGCATCTGTTTCACCTAGCTTGGAACTCACTCAGGCCAGAAAAGTGGCAGACACTGCTCAAAAACAAAACCTACAGATGTCTGGGGAAAAGATTACGCTTCAGATCACCTAAGGCCTAGGAGGTAAAAACTGAGTTTCGTTGGGAAATGAGGGCACTCAAGAACACCTGTGTATACAGGGGATTTCAGAAAGACATAGACATGCCTAGAACCAGATGCATGCTCAGAAAAGACCTGAGAAAAGGAAATTAGAAAATATTTTGAGATGAATGAAAATGAAAACACATTACAAAACAAATAACCTAAGAAGACCTTAAGAGTTAACCTTGGACTGATCTCTAAGTTCAGTTTAAATCTGGCTAAGTGCTGAAGGAGAGCTCCAGCACAGAGCCAATTCTCAAAGACTAGAAGAGGTGTTTTCTTGTTTGTCTGTTTTAGCAGCTGGTATTCAAGGATTTCTCTGCCAAAACACTAGCTGGATACAAGCTAAGACCACATACTGCAAGGAATGTAGTCTAAAAAAATAATTGGGAAAAGTCACTAGACAAATGGACTATTACAGCATTCAATGATCAACAGCAACAAAACCCACAAAAGGAAAAGAATATGATTTCGAGTTACCACATTATAATATTCAAACATCTAGTTTTCAACAAAAAATAACAAGGCTTAACAAAGAAACTGGAAAATAGCTACTCAAACAAGCAATGTCCCTGAGGAAGCACACACAACAAACTTATTAGACAAAGACTTTTTTTTTTTTTTTAAGATTTTATTTATTTGAGAGAGAGTGCAAGAGAGCGAGCACAAAAGGGAGCCCAACTTGGGGCTCGATCTCAGGATCCTGGGATCATGACTTGAGCTGAAGGCAGACGTTTAACCAGCTAAATCACCCAGGTACCCCCAGGCAAAGACTTTAAAATAACTGTCTTGGGATGCCTGGGTGGCTCAGCGGTTGAGCATCTGCCTTTGGCTCAGGGTGTGATCCTGGAGTCCCAGGATCGAGTCCCACATCAGGGTTCCTGCATGGAACCTGCTTCTCCCTGTCTGTGTCGTCTGTCTCTGTCTCTCTTTCTGTGTCTCTCATGAATAAATAAAATCTTAAAATAAATAAAATAAAATAATAAAATAAAATAAAATAAAATAAAATAAAATAAAATAAAAAACTGTCTTAAATATAGTCAAAGAAGTAAAAGAAAAACATGAACAAAGATTTTTAAAAATCAGGAAAACAATGTATGAACAAAATGAGAATATCAATAAAGAGAAAGAAATCATAAAAAGGAACCGAACAAATTCTGGGGCTGAAAACTGCCATAATTGAAATTTTAAAATTCACTACAAGAGTTCAATAGCAGATTTGAGAAAACAGAAGAAAGGATCAGGAAACCTGAAGATAATTTAAATTATCCAGTGCAAGCAAAGAGAAAAAAAAAGTGAAAAGAAACTAAGGGACCTATGAAATACCATCATTTGAACCAACATATGTAGCAAGGTAATACCAGGAGGAGGAGGAAGAAAAAAAAAAAGGACAGAGACTATTTGAAGAAATAATGTCCCAAAACTTCCCAAATTTAATGTAACACATGAAGAGACAAATCTAAGAAACTAAGGAGGATAAACACAGACCTCACTGAGCCACATTATCATCAAATGATTAAAAGATAAAGACAGAACCTTGAAAGGAGCAAGACAGAAGTGACTCACCATATACAAGAGATACTCTCAGTAAGATTTTCAACTGATTTCTAAGTAGAAAAACCATGGAGGGGCAGCCCCAGTGGCGCAGCGGTTTAGCGCCGCCTGCAGCCCAGGGTGTGATCCTGGAGCCACAGGATCGAGTCCCACGTAGGGCTCGCTGCACGGAGCCTGCTTCTCTCTCTGCCTGTGTCTCTGCCTCTCTTTCGTTCTCTCTGAATAAATAAATAAATAAATCTTAAAAAAAAAAAAAAGAAAGAAAGAAAAACCATGGAGGCCAAAAGACAATGGGATGACTTAGAGCACCGAAAGAATTAAACTGTCAACCAAGAACCCTATGTCTGGCAAACTGTCCTTGAAAAATGAGGAACAAATTAAGACATCACAAATAAAAGCTGACGAGTTCATTACCTGCCCTATTAGGCCTGCCCTACAAGAAATGGTAAAGCGAATCCTTCAGGTTGAAATTAAAATGATATTAGAGAGTACCACACAACTGTATGAAGTAAAGACCTCTTGTAAAGGTCACCTAAGTGAGGAAATGCAAAAAGCCTTATTATATTTTTTATTTGTAATACCATTTTTTAATTTCTTACGTGATTTTAAAAAATACAGCCCAGAAAGTTTTACTGGTGAATTCTATAAAACATTTAAGAAATTATACCAATTCTCTACAATCTCTCCCAGAAGACAGAATCTGAGGGAATACTTCCTAACTCATTCTATGAGGCCAGGATTATACTATCACCAAAACCAGAAAAAACATTACAAGGAAACAGACCGATGTCTCTCTTAAACACAGACCTAACAAAATATTAGCAAATCAGCAATTTTATAAAAATAATTATATACCACTTCCAAGTGGGATTTATCACAGGTAAACAGATTCAACATTTGAAAATCAATTCATGAAATCCATTGCACCAACAGACTAAAGAAGAAAAATCACATGGATATATCAGTAGATACAGAAAAGGCATTCACAAAATCCAACATTCACAGTAAAAAACAAAACACAACCCCGTAAACTAGGAATGCAAGGGCAACTTCTCAACTTGATAGAGAACATCTAACAAAAAATCTAGAGCTAACATCGTACATAATGGTGAAAAACTAGAAGCTTTCCCACTAAGATGAGGTACAAGGCAAAAATGTCCTGTCACCACTACTTTTCAGAACTGTATGGCAAGTCCTAGCTTATCTGATAAAACAAGAAAACACACAAAAGGTACCCAGACTGGGAAGGAAGAAAACAAGATGTCTTTGTTCATAGATAACATAATAATCTATGTAGAAAATCCTAAAGAAGAGACAAAAATACTGCTGAAACTAAGAAGCAATTACAACAAGTTGCAGAATACTAATATACAAAAGTTAATCACTTTCCTATCTACCACATAGTGAATTTGAAACTAAGAACTCGGGGGAGGGGCAAGATGGCGGCAGAGCAGGGTCTCCAGGTCACCTGTCCTCAACAAATTACCTAGAAAACCATCCAATCATCCTGAAAACCTACGAATTCGGCCTGAGATTTAAAGAGACCAGCTGGAACGCTACAGTGAGAAGAGTTCGCGCTTCTATCAGGTAGGAAGACGGGGAAAAAGAAATAAAGGAACAAAAGGCCTCCGAGGGGGAGGGGCCCGCGAGGAGCCGGGCTGAGGCCGGGGCGAGTGTCCCCAGGACAGGAGAGCCCCGGCCCGGAGGAGCAGGAGCTGCACCGACCTTCCCCGGGGAAAGGGGCTCCCGGGGAATTGGAGCAGGATCCCAAGAAAGGCGGGGATGCCCTCGGGCTCCCTGGGACAGTAACAGAGGAACCGCGCCCCGGGGAGATGCGCCGAGCTCCCTAAGGGCTGCAGCGCTCGGCGGGACCCGGAGCAGCTCGGAGGGGCTCGGGCGGCGGCTCCGCGGAGGGGGCTGCGCGGCTCCGGGAACAGCTCGGAGGGGCTCGGGCAGAGGAAGAAGCTCCGCGCGGAGGGGGCTGCGCGGCTCCGGGAACAGCTCGGAGGGGCTCGGGCGGCGGCTCCGCGGAGGGGGCTGCGGGGCGGGAGCGCGAATCCAACAGCGCAGGCCCCAGAGCACAGGGCGCCGGGACACAGCCCAGGATCCGGCCTCCCCCCGGGACAGGCAGAGGCCGGGAGGGCCCAAGGACAGCAAGGACGCTCCTGCCTTGAGCTGAGCAAATCAGCGGCCCCGCCCAGGAGCCCCCAGGCCCTGCAGACGGAGAGCCCCGGAGCTACTGCGGGAGCTGACTCCAGGGTCCCAGAGCTGCCCCCGCCACTGTGGCTTCATCCCGGGGCCTCACGGGGTGAACAACCCCCACTGAGCCCTGCACCAGGCGGGGGCACAGCAGCCCCCTCCAAGTGCTAACACCTGAGAATCAGCACAGCAGGCCCCTCCCCCAGAAGACCAGAGAGACGGACCAGTTCCAGGGGAAGTCAAGGGACTTAAAGTATACAGAATCAGAAGATACTCCCCTGTGGTTTTTTTGTTTGTTTGCTTGTTTTTGTTTTGTTTTGTTTTGTGCTTTTTTTTTCTTTCTTTCTTCTTGATTTCTGATTGCTTCCCCCACCCCACCCCACCCTTTTTTTTCTTTTTTCTCCTTTCTTTCTCTTTCTCTTTTTCTTCTCTTTCCCCCCTTTTTTTTTATTTCTCTTTTTTCTTTTTCTCTTTTCTTTCCTTCTCTCTTTCTCCTTTTCCCAACACAACTTGTTTTTGGCCACTCTGCACTGAGCAAAATGACTAGAAGGAAAACCTCACCTCAAAAGAAAGAATCAAAAACAGTCCTCTCTCCCACAGAGTTACAAAATCTGGATTACAATTCAATGTCAGAAAGCCAATTCAGAAGCACTATTATACAGCTACTGGTGGCTCTAGAAAAAAGCATAAAGGACTCAAGAGACTTCATGACTGCAGAATTTAGATCCAATCAGGCAGAAATTAAAAATCAATTAAATGAGATGCAATCCAAGCTAGAAGTCCTAACGACGAGGGTTAACAAGGTGGAAGAACGAGTGAGTGACATAGAAGACAAGTTGATGGCAAAGAGGGAAACTGAGGAAAAAAGAGACAGGCAATTAAAAGACCATGAGGATAGATTAAGGGAAATAAATGACAGCCTGAGGAAGAAAAACCTATGTTTAATTGGGGTTCCCGAGGGCGCCGAAAGGGACAGAGGGCCAGAATACGTATTTGAACAAATCCTAGCTGAAAACTTTCCGAATCTGGGAAGGGAAACAGGCATTCAGATCCAGGAAATAGAGAGATCCTCCCCTAAAATCAACAAAAACCGTTCAACACCTCGACATTTAATAGTGAAGCTTGCAAATTCCAAAGATAAGGAGAAGATCCTTAAAGCAGCAAGAGAAAAAAAGTCCCTGACTTTTATGGGGAGGAATATTAGGGTAACAGCAGACCTCTCCACAGAGACCTGGCAGGCCAGAAAGGGCTGGCAGGATATATTCAGGGTCCTAAATGAAAAAAACATGCAACCAAGAATACTTTATCCAGCAAGGCTTTCATTCAAAATGGAAGGAGAGATAAAGAGCTTCCAAGACAGGCAGGAACTGAAAGAATATGTGACCTCCAAACCAGCTCTGCAAGAAATTTTAAGGGGGACTCTTAAAATTCCCCTTTAAGAAGAAGTTCAGTGGAACAATCCACAAAAACAAGGACTGAATAGATATGATGACACTAAACTCATATCTATCAATAGTAACTCTGAACCTGAACGGGCTTAATGACCCCATCAAAAGGCGCAGGGTTTCAGACTGGATAAAAAAGCAGGACCCATCTATTTGCTGTCTACAAGAGACTCATTTTAGACAGAAGGACAAATACAGCCTGAAAATAAAAGGTTGGAGAACCATTTACCATTCAAATGGTCCTCAAAAGAAAGCAGGGGAAGCCATCCATATATCAGATAAACTAAAATTTACCCCGAAGACTGTAATGAGAGATGAAGAGGGACACTATATCATACTTAAAGGATCTATCCAACAAGAGGACTTAACAATCCTCAATATATATGTCCCGAATGTGGGAGCTCCCAAATATTTAAATCAATTAATAACCAAAATGAAGAAATACTTAGATAATAATACACTTATACTTGGTGAC
The DNA here is from genome assembly GCF_018345385.1 of Vulpes lagopus. Classification (NCBI taxonomy): domain Eukaryota; kingdom Metazoa; phylum Chordata; class Mammalia; order Carnivora; family Canidae; genus Vulpes; species Vulpes lagopus. The sequence goes on along the minus strand of NC_054842.1, from coordinate 33,480,327 downwards.
TTCAATCTAGCGCTTTCTATACTGATAAGTCTTCTAAACACAACATCCCCAAAGAAACGAGAGCTTTAAATGATACACTGGACCAGATGGATTTCACAGATATCTACAGAACTTTACATCCAAACTCAACTGAATACACACTCTTCTCAAGTGCACATGGAACTTTCTCCAGAATAGACCACATACTGGGTCACAAATCGGGTCTGAACCGATACCAAAAGATTGGGATCGTCCCCTGCATATTCTCAGACCATAATGCCTTGAAATTAGAACTAAATCACAACAAGAAGTTTGGAAGGACTTCAAACACGTGGAGGTTAAGGACCATCCTGCTAAAAGATGAAAGGGTCAACCAGGAAATTAAGGAAGAATTAAAAAGATTCATGGAAACTAATGAGAATGAAGATACAACCGTTCAAAATCTTTGGGATGCAGCAAAAGCAGTCCTGAGGGGGAAATACATCGCAATACAAGCATCCATTCAAAAACTGGAAAGAACTCGAATACAAAAGCTAACCTTACACCTACAGGAGCTAGAGAAAAAACAGCAGACAGATCCTACACCCAGCAGAAGAAGAGAGTTAATTAAGATTCGAGCACAACTCAACGAAATCGAGACCAGAAGAACTGTGGAACAGATCAACAAAACCAGGAGTTGGTTCTTTGAAAGAATTAATAAGATAGATAAACCATTAGCCAGCCTTATTAAAAAAAAGAGAGAGAAGACTCAAATTAATAAAATCATGAATGAGAAAGGAGAGATTACAACCAACACCAAGGAAATACACACGATTTTAAAAACATATTATGAACAGCTATACGCCAATAAATTAGGCAATCTAGAAGAAATGGACTCATTCCTGGAAAGCCACAAACTACCAAAACTGAAACAGGAAGAAATAGAAAACCTGAACAGGCCAATAACCAGGGAGGAAATTGAAGCAGTCATCAAAAACCTCCCAAGACACAAAAGTCCGGGGCCAGATGGCTTCCCAGGGGAATTCTGGGAAAGAATTTAAAGAGGAAACCATACCTATTCTACTAAAGCTGTTTGGAAAGATAGAAAGAGATGGAGTACTTCCAAATTCGTTCTATGAGGCCAGCATCACCTTAATTCCAAAACCAGACAAAGACCCCACCAAAAAGGAGAATTACAGGCCAATATCCCTGATGAACATGGATGCAAAAATTCTCAACAAGATACTAGCCAATGGGATCCAAAGTACGTTAAGAAAATTATTCACCATGACCAAGTAGGATTTATCCCTGGGACACAAGGCTGGTTCAACACTCGTAAAACAATTAATGTGCCCTAAGATCAGGAACAAGACAGGGATGTCCACTCTCACCACTGCTATTCAACATAGTACTGGAAGTCCTAGCCTCAGCAATCAGACAACAAAAAGACATTAAAGGCATTCAAATTGGCAAAGAAGAAGTCAAACTCTCCTTCTTCGCTGATGACATGATACTCTACATAGAAAACCCAAAAGCCTCCACCCCAAGATTGCTAGAACTCATACAGCAATTTGGTAGCGTGGCAGGATACAAAATCAATGCCCAGAAATCAGTGGCATTTCTATACACTAACAATGAGACTGAAGAAAGAGAAATTAAGGAGTCAATCCCATTTACAATTGCACCCAAAAGCATAAGATACCTAGGAATAAACCTAACCAAAGAGGTAAAGGGTCTATACCCTAAAAACTATAGAACACTTCTGAAAGAAATTGAGGAAGACACAAAGAGATGGAAAAATATTCCATGCTCATGGACTGGCAGAATTAATATTGTAAAAATGTCAATGTTACCCAGGGCAATTTACACGTTTAATGCAATCCCTATCAAAATACCATGGACTTTCTTCAGAGAGTTAGAACAAATTATTTTAAGATGTGTGTGGAATCAGAAAAGACCCCGAATAGCCAGGGGAATTTTAAAAAAGAAAACCATATCTGGAGGCATCACAATGCCAGATTTCAGGTTGTACTACAAAGCTGTGGTCATCAAGATAGTGTGGTACTGGCACAAAAACAGACACATAGATCAATGGAACAGAATAGAGAACCCAGAAGTGGACCTTGAACTTTATAGTCAACTAATATTCGATAAAGGAGGAAAGACTATATCCACTGGAAGAGAGCCTCTTCAATAAATCGTGCTAGGAAAATTGGAAATCCACATGCAGAAGAATGAAACTGGACCACTCTCTTGCACCATACACAAAGATCAACTCAAAATGGATGAGAGATCTAAATGTGAGACAAGAGTCCATCAAAATCCTAGAGGAGAACACAGGCAACACTCTTTTTGAACTTGGCCACAGTAACTTCTTGCAAGATACATCCACAAAGGCAAAAGAAACAAAAGCATAAATGAACTATTCGGACTTCATCAAGATAAAAAGCTTTTGCACAGCAAAGGGTACAGTCAACAAAACTCAAAGACGACCTACAGAATGGGAGAAGATATTTGCAAATGACATATCAGATAAAGGGCTAGTTTCCAAGATCTATAAAGAACTTATTAAACTCAACACCAAAGAAACAAACAATCCAATCATCATGAAATGGGCAAAAGACATGAAGAGAAATCTCACAGAGGAAGACATAGACATGGCCAACATGCACATGAGAAAATGTTCTGCATCACTTGCCATCAGGGAAATACAAATCAAAACCACAATGAGACACCACCTCACACCAGTGAGAATGGGGAAAATTAACAAGGCAGGAAACAACAAATGTTGGAGAGGATGTGGAGAAAGGGGAACCCTCTTGCACTGTTGGTGGGAATGTGAACTGATGCAGCCACTCTGGAAAACTGTGTGGAGGTTCCTCAAAGAGTTAAAAATAGACCTGCCCTACGACCCAGCAATTGCACTGTTGGGGATTTACCACAAAGATACAGATGCAATGAAACGCCGGGACACCTGCACCCCGATGTTTCTAGCAGCAATGTCCACAATAGCCAAACTGTGGAAGGAGCCTCAGTGTCCATCGAAAGATGAATGGATAAAGAAGATGTGGTTTATGTATACAATGGAATATTACTCAGCCATTAGAAACAACAAATACCCACCATTTGCTTCAACGTGGATGGAACTGGAGGGTATTACGCTGAGTAAAGGAAGTCAATCAGAGAAGGACAAACATTATATGTTCTCATTCATTTGGGGAATATAAATAATAGTGAAAGAGAATATAAGGGAAGGGAGAAGAAATGTGTGGGAAATATCAGAAACGGAGACAGAACATAAAGACTCCTAACTCTGGGAAACGAACTAGGGGTGGTGGAAGGGGAGGAGGGGGGGTTGGGGATGATGAGTGACGGCACTGAGGGGGGCACTTGACGGATGAGCACTGGGTGTTATTCTGTATGTTGGTAAACTGAACACCAATAAAAAATAAATTTATTATATAAAAAAAAAGAATGGTTAAACAAAATGTGGCATATACCTACAATGGAATATCACTTAGCCATAAAAAGTTATAAAGTTCTGATACATGCTACAACATAGATGAACCCTGAAAACATTATGCTAAGTAAAATAAATTTGACACAAAAAGACTACTACTACATGATTCCACTTTCAAGGGATATCTAGAATGGGTAAATTCGTAGAGTAGATTTAGATCATCAAGGTCTAAGGGTTAGGTAGAAAGGGAGTCTTTTTCTACTTGAGGAATTTCTAGAATACAGTGGTAAGGACTGCAGAGTGTGAATGTAATTAATGCCACTACATTATATACTTTATAAAAGTTGTTAAAACAGCAAACTTTACATTATATGTACATATTTTTTTACCATGATAAAAAAGGTTGTTTAAAAAAAAAAAAACTTTTCTAAAGACAAGGTAAAATTGCCATGACAGAAATAAAAGATGAGGCTGGGCCTGTAGGGAGGGCACAGTTCTCCAACACAGGGATTCCAAATAAACCTAAGAAGGAAAATAAGAGGAAAGCAGTGTCTACCATCCTCATGCCAGACTTCCAACAGCACCCAGAGCACAGCCATGGCCAAGTCCCCATGACCTGGCTGGCCGTGGCTCAGCTCTGGCCATACCACCAGAAGGCTGTGGGAAACAGACACAGGAAGATCCTGTTAACTCATCACCCACCAACTGTGTACCTGACACTGGAAATAAAATGATGACTAAAATATCAACACCCCTGCCCTCATGGAGCGCATAGTTTTAGTGTGTGAGACATAAATCCAACTAGGGGGAGAAAGAAAGCAGACATCTGAAAAAGTAAAGAACTTCTTAACTTGAGGAAAGTTATCTATAAACCCTTAAACAATTAAAGTACAAAAGAAGCTCTTTGAGATATAAACATTAAAAGAGAAAAGAGCTTTTACAGCAAATTCTGAGTTTCTTCTCTGGCCAATGGAGGGCTCATCTGAGGAAAAGGCAGAAGGGAGACACCATGAACCCAGGCAGCCCTTGCCCCCAACCGCCGCCCAAGGTTTGTGAGAGCTTCTCCCACCTACCTGAAGCCACCTTAGGTTGGTTACCAACAATTCCAACAGTCCTCCCATTCATTCTTGCAAAACCAACAATGATGTTCTTGGCATAATTGGGCATGATCTCAAAAAATTCTCGCTCATCAACAACCTGTAGGGATAAATTTACACCAGAGCTCAAAATGATAAGGAACCAGATACAACTATATTACAGAATTCCAGGCATTCCCATTACAGAATGACAGAGCTGGAGAGCCCCCACCTCACCACAGGTTCTTCAAGGATGCAGGACAACTGGAATGGCAGCACCACCACCCTGTGGGAGGGGAAAATCTTCCTGCACACAGCTGGGGAGGATAAACCAGTACAGCCTTTTTAAAGGTTCCATTTGAATTTCCCAATATTTTTTACTCATGTAACTTTATTTTTAAATCATTTCAAACGTACATAAAAATTTCCAGAATAGTGGGGGGGGGGGGGGGGGAGTATATATCCTTCAGCCAGATTCTCCATTTAACATTTTACTATATATGCTTTATGGTTCCCTCTCCGTACCCACCTCCCCTTTCTCTCTCCTCTCCATATACCTGTGACTAAATATATATTCTCTTTCTACATATGTATGTATATACACACAATTTTTCTCCTAAATTGTTTGAGAGTAAGTTACAAAAACGATGCCTCTTTACTGCTAAGTACCTCAGTATATACCACCTAAGAACAAGGGCATTCTAACTACAGTGAGATTATCAAAATCAGGAAACTAATACTACTATAAAACCTTATTCAAATTTTGCCATTTATTCAATACCCTTTATAGCAACAAAAATCTGGTTCTAGAATCTAACCCAAGAGCACCATGTGCTTTTGGTAGTCACATCTCTTAGCCTCCTTTAATTTCCCCCCACAGTCCCTTTCTTCATGATCATGACATCTTTGAAGACCAGACAGGTCATTTAGTTATTTGCCTTGTTTGGGTTTAATGTTTCTTCATATTTAATTTCAGGGTATTTTTGGCATAGTATCACAGAAGTGACCCTCTCAGTAATGACCCTCACAGAGATCATGCCCACTCTTTTTCCTGTCTAGTACTCTATTGTGTGGATGTACCAAAGTTTACTCAAGTAATCTATGCATTGCTTACATTATTTTAAATTCAGGTTGCCTAGAATATTTTGCAACTGCAAGTAACACAACCTTGTACGTCTATAATTTTGGATGACGAAAAGTGTATCTTCAGTGTGAATACCTGAAAAAGGGACTGCTGGGTTCACATGTAAATATCCACTTAGTCTTAGAAATTACCATATGCCCTTCCCAGCAATTTATAAGAGTTTGCTTTGCTAGACTTACCAATGGAAAATGTTTTCAAGTTTTGTATTTTTTGCCAATCTGATAGATGAGAAATGATGACTCAGTATAATTTATCTTGCATTCCTAACATAATGAAAATGAAAACAATGAAAATGTTTTCAAATGAAAACATTTGAAAATCTTTCCAAATGTTTAAGGTCCATTTTATATATATTTTTGTGAGCTACCCATGGTTTTGCTTGTTTTTCTATCAATTTTGGTCTTTATTTCAAATTTTAAGAGTTTTTTTAAAACATATTAGAGATATTAATCTTATCTGGGATCTACATTGCAAATATGTCCTTCCACTTTGTTGCTTTTGACTTTCTTTATAAATTTTTGCTATGCAGAATGGGATTTTTAAACATTTGACCTAGTCAAATTTATCAATTTTTTTAAAAACTGAAACTGGATTTTGAGTCCTATCCAAAATCTTCATTACTTTCCCCTATAGTTAGGGAAATTCATCTACACTTTTAGCGTTTACATGGATTTTACTTACTATATCTAGTTCTCTGGTCTAACTGTGGTTCATTTTTGTGTAAAGTACTAACCAGCTAGCTATCCAGTTGTCCACCATTTATTAAAAAGCTATCTTTGGGCAGCCCGGGTAGCTCAGCAGTTTAGCACCGCATTCAGCCCAGGGCGTGATCCTGGAGACTTGGGATTAAATCCCACATTGGGCTCCCTGCATGGAGCCTGCTTCTCCCTCTGCCTGTGTCTCTGCCTCTCTCTCTCTCTCTCTCTCTCTCTCTCTGTGTCTCTCATGAATAAATAAATAAAATCTTAAATAAATAAATAAATAAATAAATAAATAAATAGTAAATAAATTAAAAGTTATCTTCACCCCTAGAATTTGAGGTAAAACCTTTTCCGTGTTACCTATATTCTATATATATACATGTATCTACTTCTAGTTTTTCTATTCTATCCCACTGGTCTGTTTGTGGAATAGCACCACACTATTTTAACTATAGTATGCTTTATTGTAGGATATGGCATAGTCTTTCTTTTGTAGTACATTGCTAGTTATTCTTGCACTTTTATTTTTCCATATGAACATATTTTTCTTAAACTTAAGGGAATCTTTAGTCTTCTTTTGAAATCTAGCTAGTTTAAAAACAAGTTGAGATTAATCTCTATGAACATTTGTATAAACTTGTCTAGCAGTATCGTAAAAATTTTCTTTGAGGGGCACCTGGGTGGCTCAGTTGGTTAAGTGTCAGTCTTTGGCTCAGGTCATGATCCTAGGTCCTGCAATCAAGTCCCGCATCAGGCTCCCTGCTCTGCGGGAGCCTGCTTCTCCCCATCCCTGTCCCTCTGCCTGCCATTCCCCCGGCTTGTGCTCTGTCAAATAAATAAAATCTTTTTAAAAATTTTTTGAGATTGCTTTAAATTTACAAATTAACTCAGGAAGAGTTTTTATGATATTAACCCAATAACCAGAATAGGCAATACCTCTTCATTTATTCAAACCTCCTTTCTTTTTTTTCCATAAGTTTTTAAATTCATCCCATAGGGTTGTTACTAAATATTTTATCTTCTTTGTTTGTTACCATAATATAATGGGTTATTGTATTTATAACAGTTTCTATGTTAATTTTATATCTTATTCCTTATTGTTTGTTTCAGCACTCTCTAGCATTTCATACTACACTGTATCAGATACAAACCATTTAACTTCGTTTTCAGGGCTTTTGCTTTTAGTTGATCTCCTTCTTGTGTAATTGCATTGGCTAATATCTCTAATGAAATATTAATAGTGTAAGCAGTAGGCCTCCTTGTCTTGTTCCTGATCTTAGTGGAACTAGGTTTTTCTTTATTAAGATGCTGGGTTATTAACTAGAATTTAAATTAAAAAAAACTTTTTTATTTTTTTTTTTAAATTTTTATTTATTTATGACAGTCACACACAGAGAGAGAGAGAGAGGCAGAGACATAGGCAGAGGGAGAAGCAGGCTCCATGCACTGGGAGCCCGATGTGGGATTCGATCCCGGGTCTCCAGGATCGTGCCCTGGGCCAAAGGCAGGCGCCAAACCGCTGCGCCACCCAGGGATCCCTAAAAAAAACTTTTTTAAAGTACCCACCAATTCCTATTTGCCTGAGTGCTCCTATTAGGAACAGGTGTACTTTCTTAAAAGCTTTTCTTAGCATCTATATAAATGATCGTATGGTTTCTCTCCCTTCTATCTATTAATAAAATACATCACTAGATGTCCTAGGACCTTGAATTCCTACAGTAAATCCCACTTGGTCATGGTGTATAATTTTAATATAGTGTTGGAGTCGACTAGCTAATAGTTACTTGGTGTTGTAATGCCAATACTGATAGTGATACTGATCTGAAGTCTTTTTAAATTGTCTTTATCAGATCCAGATATCAATGTCATACTTGCTTCATAAAAAGAATTGGGAGAGAGGAAGGTTTTCTGTTTTGGTTTTTTGGGTTTGGGGTTTTTTTGTTTTGTTTTGTTTTGTTTTACTGTGTATGCTCTTAAACAATACGTGTAGCACTATGACTCAGGTTTTTTAATGTTTCATGGAATTCCCAAATGAAACTATCTGGGTCATACACTTTCTCTGCGAAGTAATTCCTTCAATGGATTTTAGTCCACGTAAGCTTTTTACTTCTAATGGGGTCAATTTCTGGCAAAATGTTGTTTTCCAAACAAATTTATCTAGTTTATCTCATATGATTTTTAAGTTTATATCTCTACGGCTATTCCTTATTTTCATATTTGTATGAAATATGAATTTCATATCCATATGAAATTTCCTAAATAATGAAATTCCTGCTTTTATCCTTCTCAAATCCTTCGTGATTTCTTTCAAAATATTTTTTTTAATTTTATTTATTCATAGAGAGAGAGAGAGAGAGAGAGGCAGAGACAAAGGCAGAGAGGGAGAAGCAGGCTCCATACAAGGAGCCTGATGTGGGACTCGATCCTGGGTCTCCAGGATCACGCCCTGGGCTGAAGGTGGCACTAAACCGCTAAGCCACCCAGGCTACCCAAAATGTTTTGTTTTTGTTGTTTTTTTCCTCCTGGCTTCTTGAGCAGGGAATTTAGTTCATTCTCCTTCTTTCATTTTTACTAAGCACTTAAAGCCATATATTTTCCTTTGCTCATTGTTTTGAAAGTATTCCGCAGATTTTAATATGTAATTTTTTTTAAGAGTTCTGTCATTTGGACTTATATTTTCTCCTTTCAGTCAAGAATAGATTTTCAAAGAAACAGTGCTTTTGTTTCTGTGGCTATAAATTGATTGCTTCAATCAGTGTTGTTTGTGATATTTTTGTTTTATGGAATTTACCAATGCTCTCTTTCTGACCTAATATGTAATCATATTTTTGTGAATGTTCCATATATACTGGAAGGGATGATTTAATGCCTAGTACAAGGTTGTAAAGTCTGAAATACATCTAGAAGATCTACCCATTAGTGTGACTGAGATCTCTTAGATTTTTTTTTCTTTTTTGGCCATTTGACTTGTCTTTTTTTTTTTTTTTTTTTAACGATTTTATTTATTCTTGAGAGACACACAGAGAGAGGCAGACATAGGCAGAGGGAGAAGCAGGCTCCCTGCATCGGGAGCCCGATGTGGGATTCGATCCCGGGTCTCCAGGATCGTGCCCTGGGCCAAAGGCAGGCACTAAACCTCTGCGCCACCCAGGGAACCCCAGTTTTAAATATTAATACAAGTTTGGTTTTTCTTCTTCATACACTCCAATTACACGTAAATTCACTCTTTGCTTATCTACTCAAGTCATTTTTTTACCCTTTTATCTTAAATTTCCTGGTTTTCTCACTTTTCTTCAATGTTCCTTATTAAATTTCATTCAAGTGAATTCTCCTTAAAACATCTTCTATCTTCATTTCTGATAAACAATTTTACCCCTCTATTTTAATTCAATCAGCTCTAACTTTACTTCTATTTCATGTCCTTTTGTCATGAGTTTCTAAATTTCTGATTTTTATAACCTCAAATACTTACCTGAAGGTACTGAATTCAGACTGCAGTATGATCATCTACTTCATGACTGACTTTATAGCAAAGGGTGTTTTCTCAATTGAAGTTTTTTATTCTTACTTTTTATTTTAATAAGCTTTATATAAACGACTTTTATCTGTGCATTTTGTGCTCCAAGTTGGCAGTGAGATGACAAACATGACTCCCAGCTCAAGAGCTCCCGTTGTCTGTCGGTACAGCAAAGTGCCATTTACTTAATGCACATCTTGATTTTAGGGAAGGACAAGCAAAGGGGTAATACCCCCTTCAAAATTTATGGTTTTTATCTTGTAGACATATCAAGCTACTTTGCTTCATTTTTCCTTCACTTCACAATTTTCAAAGATGATCTCCCTTCTAATAGGTCTTCCCCAGAAGCAATGCCCTTCCATGACTGCTTTCTTAATTTCTATATGTTTAAGTCCCTTCCCTGAAGTCACTGCTGTGACTCAAAAGGACTCTTTTCCACTATTTTCACTTAACGGCGACTTCCTCTTCCTGAAAGCAATTCTACCAAATTCCTTTCTCTTTTATCTGTGCAATTTCTCAACACTCCAATTCTCCCACAGAGACTTGTAAGTGGGAATGCAAGAAACAGACCTACTTGAAATTGAAGCCAAGAAAATGACAGTTTTAATTGTTGTTCTTATTGACCTATACAGTTTTTGGAGGATATGTGGAGTTCTGGACTTAGAAGCTTGACTATCCAGAAAACTTTTTTTTCAAAAATTTTAAATATTCATACTGATTGACCAAATTCCATTGCTGGGCTCCAATCCACTGGATATACTCACAAAAATATACTAATATACACACAGATGTTTATTGCAGCACTGCTTGTAAAAGCAAAACCTAGAGGATCTAAATGCCTATCAGCAGGGCAATGGTCCATCCATAAAACAAATACTATACCGTCATTACAATAAATGAAGTAAATCTGTATTACCAGGTAGGGAAAGAAAGTGAAAAAGAGCAAAATGTGAAAGCATATATAATACAATTTTTTGAGTTAGAAGTAAATATATGGATACAATATTTGGAATGTAATAAATTTTTTTTGGAAAAACACAAAACTTAATGGCATTTACATCTGGGAAAGAAGGCTGATATGAAGAAAGGAGAAAGAAAAAGATGTACATTTCATTTTACATGTTTCTGTAATTAAAGTTTTCCTATGTACATATTACTTGCTTTTATTTTTAAAGCATTAAGAGTGTAGCAGAGACTGCTAAGTATCCATCTAAAATCCAACTTCCATTTCTATTACTGTACCACAAATGATAGGCAAATGGCTACATTTCCCAGCCTTCCCCTGCAGTTAGATGTGGCTATTTGACTATGTTCTCTATAATGGACTTAATTACAATATCACAAATGAAAGAAATGAAATAAAATATATGTACTAAACTATAAACTCAAAAGTTTGAGGGGGGGGATAAAATGAAAGAAACCAGAATATAAAAGTAGGTAACACAGCTTTAAAAGAGAAACTAAAAATTAAATTTAAAAAGTTATTCTCTGAAATAGATTAATAAAATAGATTGACTACAAGGTAACCTATCAGGAAAACATAAAACAGGTTCTAGTCCAAAATGTCAATGCAGGTAGACCTGAACACAACTCCCCCACAAACACACAAATCTACACCCACTTTTATAGCAATTCCTCTTCAAGAATTTCTGCACAACCTAAGATAGACCATAGAGAGGAAGGCAAAAGAGACACAGATATGGCAGTGAAGGGAAGCTCCACCCTCTCTCCCCAATGATGTGAACTACAATGGGGAGGGATATGTGGAGGGACCCTGAGCAGATCTGTCTGCCTTGGGGCACAGAAAAAAAGCCACAGTCTCCAAAGGCAACGAGAATATAAAGAAACCAGCCCTAGAACCCTGCCAAATGACAGAGTTGCTGCTGGAACTCTCTCCAGATCAAAAAGGGCTGGCAAGCGCCACAACTGAAGTTCCCTTCCATTCTGACAGCACAAATCAGAGCAGGGTCTGGGCACCACAGCTGGCCTGCTGGCTCAATGAGTCTTGGATGTCCTGGGGCATAGAAAAACAGCCATCGTTTAAAAGGGAAGTAGAATATAAACGATCCAGCCCTAGAACTCTATCAAACAGTGGGGAACTGCTGGAATCTCTCTGGGTCAGAGGGGCTGGCGAGCACCACAGTTTATGTTCCCCCTTCACCTCAATAGCATGGACAGGAGCAGGATCCAGGGGTCTTAGTGGCAGCAAGATCTGTCCCACTAAGACAGCCTCAGCATGGCACATCCTAAGACACCCCTGGTTAGCAATCACTATGGCTCTAGCCATCTCTCCAAGGTGACAAAGGTGCTAAGCACACCAGGATACTCCAAGCCCTCGACATGATAGCTGCACATTACTTGCTAGGACACCTCCAATACTGACTACTCCTGGCAATACCTCACCTCTATCAGTTTCTCTATCAGGGTGCCCCCACCACTGAGTACCCCAGGACATTCCAGCTCATGCCCATTTCGGCTTTAGCTTTCCTCCCAAGGAACCCTCTGTGTAGAGAACCTCAGGACCATCCTGGCCCATACCCACTTCAGCTCTAGCCATCCCACCAGGGCAGCCCCAGCACAGAGTGCCCCAAGACTCCCAGCCAATGCCAGCCACATCTCCAGAAAGTCAGCCAAAGGCACCAGGCACACACAATCTATACATGGGATGACCACACACAAGACCATTCCTTCAAGTGTAGTAACTTCAATTCCTTCATGTAACTGATCCACTGAATTTGCCTGAAAAAAAGACAGGCAAAATGAGGAGATAGAGAAATGTCCCAAATGAAAGAATACCACCAAACCTCAGAAAAAGAGGTAAATGAAATGCAGATAACCAGTCAACCTGATAAAGAATACAAAATAATGATTATAAAGATGCTCACCAGACTGGAGAATAGGTGAACTTAATGAGAACTAGAACAAAGAGAAAACTTTAAAAAGAACCAGAGTTGAACAATACAAAAACTAAAATGAAAACATACTACAGGGATCCCTGGGTGGCGCAGCGGTTTGGCGCCTGCCTTTGGCCCAGGGCGCGATCCTGGAGACCCAGGATCGAATCCCACGTCAGGCTCCCGGTGCATGGAGCCTGCTTCTCCCTCTGCCTGTGTCTCTGCCTCTCTCTCTCTCTCTTTGTGTGTGACTATCATAAATAAATAAAAATTTAAAAAAAAAAAAGAAAAAAGAAAACATACTACAAAGAATCAGGAGCAGATTAGAGGATGCAGAAGAATGCATCAGTGATGTGGAAGGCAGAGTACTGGGAAGCACTCAAGATGAAGAGCAAAAAGTCAGTAATTTTTTTAAATAAAGGCATTTAAAGGAATTTCTGGGACAACATCAAGCGAACATTCAGATTACAAGGATCCCAGGAGGAGAAGAAAGGGAGGGGCAGAAAACTTATTTGAAGAAATAACAGCTGAAAATTTCCCTAACCTGCAGAAGGAAACAAACATCCAGATTCAGGAAGCACAGAGACTTCCAAACAAGACAATCCAAAGGATGTCCATACCACAGTACATAATAATTAAAATACCAGAGACTAAAAATAAAGAATTTTAAAAGCAGCAAGAGAGAAGCCAGCAGGTAACATAAAAGGCAAACTCCATAAGGCTATTAGTGGAATTTCAGCAGAAACTGCAGGCCAGAAGAAAGTGACATGATATATTCAAAGTACTGAGAGGAAAAAAACTTCCAACTAAGGATACTGTACCAGGCAAGATTATAACTCAGAAGTGAAGGAGATTTAGAGTTTACCTAACAAAAGTGGCCTGACAAAAAATATTAAAGGGGCTTCAAGAGGAAAAGAAAAGGTCAAATTAGAAGAAATTTACAAAAGTAAAAAATTTCAGGAGTAAAAGCAAACAGGAAAGGTAGTACGGCAAACATTTATAATAAAGGTTAAAAGACTAGGGCACCCGGCTGGCTCAGTGACTGTCTGCCTTTGTCTCAGGTCATGGTCCTGGGGTCCTGGGATCGAGTCCCACATCAGGCTTCCCACTGGGAGCCTGCTTCTCCCCTCTGCCTATATCTCTGCCTCTCTCTCTTTCTCTAGAATAAATAAAATCTTCAAAAATAAATAAATAAAGGTTAAAAGACAAAAGTAGTAAAATCCATTACATTAGTTACAGGGGATTCAAAAATAAAAAGATATAAAATACCATATACATAAAACATGGAGGGGGCCAGTAAAAATGAAGCTCTTTTAGAATGTCTTCATACACACAACTATATATTAGGATGTTATATATGAACCTCATGATAACCACAAACCAAAAACCCTATGATAGATACGCACAAAAAAATAAAGAAAAAGCCACCCATAAAACTACAGAAAGTCATCAATCACAATAAAAAAAAAAAAGAGAGAGATCGGGATCCCTGGGTGGCGCAGCAGCTTGGCGCCTGCCTTTGACCCAGGGCGCGATCCTGGAGACCCGGGATCGAATCCCATATCAGGCTCCCGGTGCATGGAGCCTGCTTCTCCCTCTGCCTGTGTCTCTGCCTCTCTCTCTCTCTGTGACTATCATAAATAAATAAAAATTAAAAAAAAAAAAAAGAGAGAGATCAAGAGACCAAAGGAACAGAGAATATAAAAACAACCAGAAAAGAATGAACAAAATGGCAACAAATACATACCTACCAATAACTTACTTAAATGTAAATGGTTTAAATGCTCCAATCAAAAGACATAGGGTGATGGAATGGATATTAAAAAAAAGGAAAGAAAAGAAAAAAAGCCCATCTATATTCTGCCTATAAGAAACTTTTCATACCTAAAGACACAGACACACTGAAAGTGAAGGGATAGAAAAAGATAATTCCATGCAACTGAAAGGGGGGGGGGGCAGAATAGCAATACTTGTATCAAACAAAACAGACTTTAAAACAAAGACTGTTTAAAAAAAAG